>NW_027493626.1:0-358440 GCF_021521415.1 Bidens hawaiensis
CGTATCCGCTTTCCAGAGCGGTGCGGGAGGAAGCAGTTCAGGACCCACGACGATAGGTTTGGTCAACCTATCCGAGGCGATGACCCAGGCGGCTGCGCCTGTTTCTGGTGCTAGTTCAGTTGCTCATACTGTTGAAGCAACTGTTCCAGTTATGATGTCATCTTCGCCGGCCGTCAGTGCCATCTTCACTACATCCTTCACCGGACCGGCGGTGACATTTTCCGCGAGCACAGTTGCAGCGGCTACCACGGTTGTGAGTTCATCTCAAATGAGTTCATCTCCGATGGTCTCCGCCTCCATGGCTTCTGCGTTGCCGCGTTCGGCGCTAGCGACTACCTCGTCCTCGGCCGGTGCTTCAGGTATGTTTAGAGTTGGGACCTCTGGACTTACCTCTGTTGATGAGAGAGTCCAACCTTTGCCTCCTTCCCATCTCCTTGACCTCTTGGATGGATATCCTTTAGGTTCAGGTGATGGGTTTAGCGGCTATCGGCCTGTTGTCGACCCTACAGGTGCGAGGGGTTACTTTGGCCTTTTATCCATTCTTATCATTTTTTCCTAACTGTTTTTTGTTTTTGCAGTTTCGGATTCCAATGAGGTGTATGCTCCAAGGTGGAATATCCGCCGAGGAACAACCCTAAGGACGGCTGCGGACTGTGTCGACTGGGCGCCCCATGCCGCTCCAAGCGGTGCGTTGGGGGAGGCAATGGCTAGCTACCAGGAGGGTAGGCTGTCCAATGAGCTACGAATCCTTCTCGCTCGGATGCAGCCGCGCGTCGAGTTGCTTTGTCGTGAGAACGACAAGTTAAAGACTGCGCGTAGCCTGGAGGTGGCTCAGGCGCGTTCGCTGCGGGAGGAAAACAAGAGGCTCGCCGCCATTGCTGCGGAGAAAGAGAAGGCCTTCAAGGACCTTGAGGTCGAGATCCAGGCCAGGCATGAGGCCCGTTCCAAGGCTACCCAAGCTGTTAATGAACAGCTTAGGTTGGCCAAGGAAACTGCGCGTAATGCGACCGAAAGGGCCACCAAAGCTGAAGCCGTTGCTGAGCCTCTGTGCGCTGAGAACGAAGAGCTTAAAGCCAAACTAGAGAAGCTTTAGCAGGCTCATGATGCTTTGGCTTTAGAAGATGCCAAGAAGCTGCAAGAGCTCTTGGATCAGAAGGGTATGCTTAATCGCACTGAGCGCAAGCTTAAGGGCGTTGAAGAGGCTGCTGCCAAGGATGTGTTGCTTGCCAACCTCAACAAGAATGAAGCCGAACGCGCCCGCGATCAAGCCCAAGCTACCATTCAAGAAGCTCTGACCAATAAGGGATGGCTTCTACGAGAAGCGTTGCCGCAGGTACGCATATTTCCATAATTTCTTTGCTTTACGCTTCTTTATACTTAGAAAAGTTTATATATATATATATATATATATATATATATATATATATATATATATATATATATATTTGTAGGTGGTGCATCGGATTTTCACGAACACATCTTATGACGATGCCATGAGTGCAGCCCTCAACGCTTCTCATGAGGATGGGGAGAAAGCCGGTTTCCTGCTTGGTCTAGGATTTGCAGAGAAGGGCATTCCGCATTCCAACTTTCCTTTACACGATGTTGACACTGAAGCTGCCTACGACCAAGCTGTGAACCAGTATGCTGCCTTCCCGCATCCGGTTGTGGAGAAGGTGAATGAAATTGCTGCTGGTGATGACGGGCTAGCTGTTCTCAAAGCTTTCCTTGAACCGCCGCAGCCAACTGATGGTGCGGGTTCAAGTGGGTTTGGAGGGAGTGGTCCCAAAGCTTGAACCTTGAGATCCCTTCCAACCGTTAGGGTAGATTTGTATTTTCGTAGGCGGGTAAATTCCTAGCCGTTTTGTAATGTTTGAATTTTTGTTGTGAATATAAATGTTTTGTTAACGCCTTGCCTTGTAAACATTATATGATTTGCTCATGCATATTTTAGTTTAACTTAGCAATTTTCTAAGTGTTTTGAATAAGTTAACCTTTCGACGTGTGTCAGATGATAGGTTAATGTTATGTTTCCTCTATCATGATTGTGCGGGTAGGACCGTCACTTTCACTTAGTAGGATGACCAAACTTTACCTATATCTGACTTGCGTGAAGGTTTTCCTCATCTTCCCCTTAGAAATATTTACTGTTTTTGTGTTTATGCGGGTTGTGCCGCTTTCTACACGCAACGACTTACTTCCTCCCTCACTTATTTATGCGGTGAATACCGGCATATCGGTGTGGTCAGTTCATAAGTATAAAGGTAAGGCTATCAACACAATGTGATAAGGAGAATCATTTCCATTAGAAGTGGCTCTAGACCTTTTCTTTACAAGTTTGGAATTGATCTACATGTAACATCTGCGTAATTGAGCTCCATTCCATGTTCTTGGGATGGGGGTGCCATCGAGCCTTTCGAGCCGGTATGCGCCATTTCCCAAAACTTCTTTAATAATGTATGGCCCCTCCCAGACCGGGGCCAGCTTTCCTGGGCGCTCTTGGTTCGAAGCCTCGTTGTTACGCAGTATGTAGTCTCCGACATTGAAGTTGTAGAGTTTTACCCGCGTGTTTTAGTACTTTCGCATTTGTCGCTTGTAGTTCTCTTCACGCGCTGCGGCTAAGTCTCTGCGTTCTTCGGTTAGCATAAGGTCTAACCGTCTTTCCGCATCATTGTCTTCTGGTTGAGTTATGACTCTTGGTGAGGGTAGACCGATCTCGACTGGAACCATGGCTTCAGTGCCATAGGTGAGGCTGAAGGGGGTTTCGCCCGTGCTTGCCTTTTTTAGCGTTCTGTTCGCCCAAAGGATGTGTGGAACTTCGTCCACCCAGCCGGATCTATGCTCCAAGAGTCTTTTCTTTATGCCGTCGACGATGCTCTTGTTTGCTCTTTCCACCTCACCATTACCCTGCGGGTGTGCCACTGAGGTAAAGGTGTGGGTGATTTGAAGTTCTTTCAACCACTTTTGTAGCTTCTGGTCAGCAAAGTTGGTGCCGTTATCGCTCACCAAATTCTGTGGAAGTCCAAAACGACAAATAATAAATTCCCAAATAAATTTTTTGATATGTTTTGCGGTTGTTTGGGCTAAGGGTTTTGCTTCTATCCACTTGGTGAAGTAGTCGATGGCTACCACTAGGAACTGAACGTTCCCTGCTGCTGTGGGAAATGGGCCTGTCACATCGATGGCCCACTTCTGGAATGACCATGAAGAAGTGACTGGAACAAGTTCGTTCTTCGGGCGATGCGTGTTGGGTGCGTAGAGCTGGTAGGACCTACATTTTCTGATGTAGGCCAGCGCATCCGTATGCATCCCCGGCCAAAAGTATCCCGCGTTGTTTAGCTTAGCTACAACTACGCGTGGACCTGCGTGTACTCCACAGATGCCTTCTTGTACTTCCCTTAGGAGGTAATCGGCATCTTGGTCGTCAACGCATCTGAGGAGTGGGCCCAGAAAATTACGCCTGTAAAGTATGTCATCAACAAGTTGATAGTTCAGTGATTTACAGCGTATCTTTCTTGCCTGTGTCTTTGACTCTGGTAGTATACCCGCCGTAAGGTAATTTATGATTGGTGTCATCCACGTTTCCGTGCCGGTTTGGATGACACAAATTTCCTTGTGCGGGACTGATGGTGCTCCAAGGAGTTCGACGCGGATGTCCTTTCCCAAGTGGGTGAATGCTAACGATGCAAGCTTGCTTAACGCATCCGCAGATTTGTTTTCGCTTCGCTTGATGTGCATAACTTTGCAATCGTTGAAATCGCGCATAAGGGTTTTTGCTTGTGTGAGGTACAGGGCCATTGTGTCGTTCACGGTCGTGTACGTCCCGTTTATCTGGTTGGCTACTAACATGGAATCCACGTGGGCTTCCAAGTTTTTCACCCCCATTTTACGCGCAATTCTTAACCCGGCCAAGAATGCTTCGTACTCCGCTTCGTTATTCGTACTTGGGAAATCCAGCCGAATAGCGTAAGTGTACTCTTGGCCTGCTGGGTTAGTTAGTTTTAACCCTGCGCCTGAACCCTCGTTGTGGGCTGCTCCATCAGTATAGAGTCGCCAGACATCATCAATGTCTTGTGCTGGAGAGGGTTGAGCCTCTTCCTGGCACTCTTTTTCCCGCGAAGCGGGGACTTCTGCAATAAAGTCGGCCAAGACCTGGCCTTTTATGGCTGGTCTTGGCTTGTACTTTATTGCGTATTCCCCCAATTCAATTGCCCATTTGGCTAGGCGCCCTGACAACTCGGGTTTGCCTAGGACGTTTGCAAGTTTGAAGTTGGTGAGAATAGTGATTGGGTTGGCTTGGAAATATCGTCTTAGCCTGTACAAGCGCTAAGACTAATTTTTCCAGGGTAGAGTACCGGATTTCTACGTCTGTCAAGACGCGGCTAACATAGTAGATAGGCATCTGGATGCCTTTTCGTTCTACTAGTAGGACTGCCCCGGTTGCTCTGTCTGTGGCGGAGAGGTAGAGAATTAATTCCTCCTCCACTTCTGGTGCTGTGAGTGTTGGGAGTTCGATCAAGCGTAACCGAATCTCTTGAAAAGCTGCTTCCGCTTCTGGTGTCCAGCGGAAGTGCGTTTTCTTTAAGCAATTTCTCAATGTTGACACGAATGGGAACGACCTATCCGCATGGTTTGCCAAAAAGCGGTTAAGTGCGACTAGTCGTCCATTCAGTGTCTGGGCTTGTTTGATGGTAGTAGTGTGACAACTGCCCAAATCCGACCCGACCCAGGTACCCGTTTTCGGATCCGATTTTAAGATTTAAAATTTGATTATAATCTTTATAAATTTATCATATATATATATATATATATATATATATATATATTACTAATAATAATAATTCCTTTCCGCCGTCCCGCCCCTTTTTCTCTCTTGTCGCCGTCCCGCCCCTCTGCTTAACCCTTAAGCCTTGAACCCCTTAACTCTTTTCTTGTCCTTTGGTTCTTCCCGCCTAAGGATGTCTGCGCAGCTCCACGCGCCAGACTCCTTACAAGGAAGCCTGCGTGAAGACCAGCTGTTCCTGCGATACGCGAGGCGAACTGTTCCCGCGGCGCGCCAAGGATTGTAGTTCTTCCCGCGACGCGCTATGGATTTTAGTTCTTCCCACGGCGCGCTAAGGATTGTAGTTCTTCCCGCGACGCGCTAAGGATTGTAGTTCTTCCCGCGGCGCGCTAAGGATTGTAGTTCTTCCCGCGGCGCGCTAAGGATTGTAGTTCTTCCCGCGACGCGCTAAGGATTGTAGTTCTTTCCGCGGCGCGCTAAGGATTGTTCTGTCTGCCTTCGCCCTCGCGCACTCAAGCCTTCTCGCGCTAGACACTTAAGTCTTTTCTCCAGTTTAAGCCAGCCTGTATGCTTTTGAAATATCTCATCTTCTGTGCTATACCTGCCAAGGTATGGGCACAGTAGGCCAGATCTGACATCTGTCCGAAAAGTCACTTTCGGCGCAGTTTGCTTACCAACCCTCTTGGTTGTTAGGAAAAGTAACTGGCATAATCTTTTAAAATCTTCTTTTCCATGTCTTGAACAGTACTTTGACTGACCCCTCCCATGCTATGAACAGTAACCTGTCAGCCTTCCCCATCCCCTGCAGCTGCCACCATATCTTTTGCTTTTGATATCTTCTGCTTTGATTTGATAAGATCTTTTTCCCCAATTCAAGGGATGTGTTCCCTAGGGTTTTCCTATAAATAAAGCTAATTTCTTGGATAATTAAACACAACACTTAATCACTCCCCAAAATCTCTCTCCCTTACCCTCAGCCGAGATCCTCAGCAACGCCTCCAACTCCCCTCTTTGCAATCCGTCTTCTCTTCTTTTCTGCCCAGAAATCTCGGTAAATAATTAATATATAATTTTTCTTTTAAATAATTTGTTTAAGTGACTTGCATATATTCAAGACATAAAAACCAATCGTTAAACCAATAACCTCTTATTTATAGGTTAACTTTCGCTTGTTTAAAAGTTGGTTCTTGCATTATCTTTCAACGCACCTTTTACAAGTGAGTAATCTCATACCTAATCCCCTTTTATTTTTTAACGTTTTGGGATGTTCATGTGTTCGTATAACTTGAGTCTTAAACTTGTTTATGAAATTATGTGCGCAAAACCCATGTGTTATGGACGTTTACTAGTGTTGTATAATTGTATGTGTTGATCATTAACCGCTTTGATCGGCCTATTCCGAAGTTTTCATGGATCCATTAGATAAACACGGGAGACCTATCGTTACGATTTTCTTGCTTTGTTTGCACATACACGAATGATTATTTGTTTTTGCTCGATTTGGAGCACGCTATGAACTATGAGCTATGATCTATTTAGGCTTGATCACAATCTGTTTACACACTATGTTGAACACCAGTTATACACATGTTGCGCGCAGTGCTTTGTTATTATCTATTTATATCTATTAAACTTGATTTCTCACCGACACGCAAGTGTTGACGTTTTATTTTAACACATGTTACAAGTAGGTGATTCCATTTTCATAATGGCTTCGACCTTTTCGGAGTTCGCTCTGAAGCCATCTTTGGTAACGATGACTTCTAAGAACTTCCCTTCTTCCATCCCAAAAGAACACTTGCTCGGGTTGAGCTTCATGTTTATCTTTCTGAGCGTGTTGAAAGTTTCTTCGATGTCTTTCAACATCTCTCCTGGCTCAAGGCTTTTGATGACCAAGTCATCCATGTAAACTTCCAAGTTCCTCCCGATTTGGGCGTGGAACTCTTTGTCCATCAGGCGTCGGTACGTGGACCCAGCATTCTTAAGTCCGAATGGCATCATTTGGTAACAAAATGTGCCATCGGGCGTCCGAAACGCGGTTTTGTCCTGATCGTCAACGGCCATGTGGATTTGATGGTACCCTTTATACGCATCAAGGAAGCATTTAAGGCGAAACGGTGCTAACGAATCTACCTTAAGGTCAATTTCGGGTAACGGGTAACAATCCTTGGGGCATGCTTTGTTTAGGTCTTTAAAATCTATGCACATGCGCCATTGTTTGTTGGATTTCGGTACCATGACGAGATTTGCAACCCATGCTTGATATTTACTAACGCGTACGATGCCTGCGTCAAGGAGTTCCTTGACTTGGGTTCTACACGCGTTAGCCTGTTCCGCACCCATTACGCGACGCTTTTGTATGACCGGCGTAAAAGCCGGGTCACACTTGAGCTTATGCTCCGCCTTACTTCGGGGTACACCAGTCATGTCAGCTGGTGTCCACGCGAAGATGTCAGCATTTTTTTGCAATAAGCGTTTGAGTAAGGTGCGTGTGGGATTAGTGATTGTTGGGCCAATGGTAACGGCCTGGTCAGGGTATTTGCCATTGAAGGCCCATTCTTCTGGCTCGGTAATGGTCGGTTTAGCCATCTTTGGTTTGGGTTTAGATGAGACAGATGCGATGCATACCTGGGGAATACCCGTGATCATCGCGACACCCTCAGCTGTTGGCCATCCCATCATGCCATGGACCGAAGACACCACGGCATTAAATCTCGCCATCCCATCTCTCCCGAAGAGAATGTCGTATGTGTGGTGTGGCTTCCTCATTACGACGAAGTCCACGTCTTCTGTGCGGGAGTACTTCCCGTCCGTGAGAGTGACGGGGAAAGATAGGATACCCAAGGGGGTGTTTGTGCTGCCGTCAAACCCTTCCATCGAGGCGTAAACCGTTTCTAGGCGTTCTTTGTCTTCGTCGTCTAGCTTGTCGAAGAACTGCCTATACATGCCGTTGACGAAGCGCCGTTATCAGCAAGAGTGCGGGAGGTGATGTTGTGCCCCAGCTGGCTTTTGATGACTATGGGGCCTTCTTTGTTGGGTCCTCCTGGCACACGCGGGAAGCGCACTTCAGCTTCCTTCCACGCACTTGGCTCTGTTGTTCGTCGTTTTCTTCCTCTGACGTTGCCATGAACCATGTGAATGCTGATGTCGATGGGCTTTCGTCCGTTTCCCTTGCACCGATTGTCATTCCTCCCTCCGTTCTTGATTGACGCCACGAGGTGTGTAAGTTTTCCATCTTTGACGAATGTTTCGACTATATCCTTCAAAGATGTGCATTCCTCCGTGGTGTGGCCTTTGGTCCCGTGGAAGTCACAGGATTTGCTCTGATTAGCGTTATGACGCTGTCGGATTATTGGAGCCTTTGGTCATGGGAGTTTCTCGGTGGCAAATATCTCGTTGACGCTTTTGGTGAGTGGCGTCCATCTGGGATTCCGGTTTGACGAGTGCGTGTTGTCCCTTCCGCCTAAGAGAGGGCGAGAGCTGGATGAGGTGTCAAAGTTTATCCTTGACTGCCAAATACCAAGCTTCCTCTTCTTATTTTGTCGGGCGGTACGGACGTTATTTTCTCTTGTTTTATGCGTGTAGATGTTTGTGCTTTGGGGAAGGTTTCTACCCAGTTGCTTCTCCGTCTCGGCGAAGCGTTTAGCTGCCGTCATGATGGCATCCCACGTGGATGGCATGCCATCTTTACCCGTCAACGTGTGGATGAGCTCTGGGTATTCTGCGCCCTGGATGAAAGCGGCGCGAACAAGATCTTCACTAATGGTGCCTAGACTTAGCTTCTTTGAGTTGAAGCGAGTGATCAAGTCTAGCAAAGATTCGTCTTCCTCTCTGACGCAGTTGAGGATCGTCCACTGTTCTTCAGTATATTTTCTTTGTTGACTGAAGTGTTGGCTGAACTTGTGCTGGAAGTCTGCCCAATCATAGATGTGGTGGACCGGTAGACGATCAAACCACGCTCTGGCTGCCCCGACGAGCGTCATCTGGAACATGTAGCACCATGTGGGTTCCGTCCAATTGCTGACGGTTGCCCCCGCTATAAATCTGTTCAAGTGATCGTCCGGGTCAGATACGCCATCGTAAGTGCCTATGTTGGACATCTGTTTGGCACTCTTTGGAGCGATTGCTTCCGCAATGTCTCTTGCAAACTTGGACGTTCCCGCATTTGCAACAGTCGGTCTGAAAGTTTTGGAGAAGTCACGTGGGTTTCCACCCGCGTTTTTTGGTTTGAAAGTTTCTCCAAAATTTCTTCTCTGGTGGAAGTCTGCTTCTTTACGCTTCGTTTTCGCCTTATGACGAGGGTTTGCGTCACTGTCAGATTCTTCACAATCATCATCCAAATACTCGCAATCATTGCTCATGTTGAGCTGTTGTCGAGTGCTTCCGAATTCGTCATTGGCCTGTTGGAGTGAACGTAAATGTTCATCCAACTCGGCTTGGAATTCTTTTTGACGTGCCTCCGCCCAAGCTTTAACTTGTTCTAGTGTTTGGCGGGGAAGCCTCGTCTGTTGTTTCTCTAACTGGGTATCAATGAATCCCAGGGGAGGATTGTTTACTGCACTTGCCCCGGCTTGGGTAACCGGGGTAGTGTTCGTAAAAATCGTGTATTCACCGGTGTTTCCCCCAATAGCTGGGGTTGTGGTTACCGGAGTTTCCTGGTCACTCGGTGGCCTTGGCATCGGAGTAACCTTAACCATCTTTCCAGAAGTTTGAAAAAACTGAGAATTAGTTCTAGCTTAATGCACGGATGGCGCCAATGAAGAAACACTAAATGACCCCGGCAGATTACGGATAATCTTAGGGTTAAGTAGATGTTTCCCACGAGGGTTAGGTCCGGCAAAGATGGTTATTCTTCTCGACCTGCAAAACAGACACCGTGAGCTCGTCACTGAGAAGGGGGGGGGGGGTTCCTCCTTGTGACCACACTCCGGCGTGAGAATCAGACTAGATTGCTCTGAATATAAATGTATATTGAGAGAAATAGCTAGAGAGAAGATAAGATGATATGAGATAATAATACCGTTCCAATGTGTTGGAGTATTTATAGCCGAAGGTAGGTTTCCAAGCAGGTACGGCCAGCTGTATAATATTCCTTTTCCACCAACTACGGGCTATGTTCGTGCCACGATGGGAGTTGGTGGGTAGGCAGCGGCTGATGGCGATGTTTTGTACTGGAGCGTGCTCCTCCTCGTACTATTGTCGGTGAGCTGTCACCCTGTGATTGGTTCATGGGTCGCTTTTACCAGATCTTGTCTATTTGTCCATACCTTGGTAGGTATAGTACAAAAGATCTTCTGGAAGCGTACGGACTGGCTCTTTTGGGCGGGAATATTCCCGCCCTGCTCATTCCTTCTTCAGGTGACATTGCTGAAGTATAAGAGTTAGTGCCTTATGCGTGTAGCTTTACTGTTAGTGCGGGTAGCCTTCCTTCTTGGTTTGTACCTACAGCTGCGGGAACAAGCAGGGTACTGTACCAAGGGAGGCTTTCCTGCGGGAACAGCTGGCTTACTGCGTGTAAGGTCTTCATCTCTCTGAGCATGGTAGGTCCTGCGGATCCAGTTGGTCTTTGCACAGACGTACCTCTTTAAGGTGAGTCTTGCGGGTCCAACTGGGCTTTGCTGGGACCTACCTCTTTATTAGGGGTTAGTGATGATTTAGGAAAAAGCGTGTAGGGTAGACGTGTGGAGGTGGAGACGTGTCGATTAGCACTACTAATATAGGAAAGTGGTGGGGTGTTTGTTTTGGTTTAGGTTGAGGTGTCAGCAATGTATACGAGTACAACTGGGTATCATAGAAAGCCATGTGCAATTGTGCTCATCTTTTAACAGCCCACTACTTTTCTTACCTTTTCTTTGTTTAGTTGATATCTTTATACCAATATAAGAATAAGAATATTTGCCGTTTCTAACTCAATAATTTTAGAATACAAAACTAGACTATTGTTTTGAAAGGTGTCATTTTGTAATTGATCTTTCGTAATAACACTAACCACCTTTTTTATGGATGTACGTTATATGGAGTTATAATTGACGATTTGTTTTTTTTTGTCTAACTATCGAGATTTGAAAACCATAAGTGTTATATTTATAATTTCATATTTTGGTTCCTAAAAATAGTTACATTTTTTATAAATCTATACGTTTTTAAAATATTTATTTATTACTTTTTAATATTTGGACAGGTTCCATACCATTATCGAATAGTGGAACTCAGTTTTTTTTAAATTGTTATGGTTGGGACAGTTTCGATGTTTTAACACCTCTAGCTTTTACCCATCCGAAACCCCGCTCTCCACCTGTCTCATCCTAGTTCCCCTTTACTTATGTCTACGTCTCATTTTATTGATTTGTCAAGCCAGAAAACTCAACATGGCGAATGTGGCTTTACTTATGTTAAACTCGATTGATTACTATCTAGCAAACTTTTGAATATACGAGCCCTTTGGATTTTGAAAGAGGCCCTTTAAAGGCGAATAGGCTTGCTTTACCAATTTGAAAATAGTTTTCTTTAATTTCTTCTCGTTTTGATTACATAATGATTAATTTAACCATGGTTTGTGACTGATGGTGTTGATTAACGAGACAGCATGTTAGGTGGTCGCGTAGAGATGAAGACGTGTTGTTTTGCACTTAATATAAGAAGCAAAGTCATATATACCTAAGAAAAATTTAGAAAGGAAACAAAGATATAATTAGGGGGGAATGAGTCTAATTCATATTCATTTCATTCATGTAACGGTCTATTAAAAGCTTACAATGAAACTGAAAGAAAGATACATGAACATAATGGAAATGAAAATTTCACTATCCATTACTAAAGACACTACTTCACCAAGAGAGAGAGAAAGCTAAAATAAAATAAATAAAAGATAACAACAATACGCATGGGCCCATGGAAATGTGGAACGTGGGCTTTGGTTTACGTTTGGGTATGGGTTAGGGTTGGGTTTTGGGCTTGGCTGAGGTAGTAATATATGGGTATCCATATATCACAAATTAAACGCCATAGAAAATTAGAAATCCATGGGAAATGGTGCTCATAAAAATTATCCTATAAAATTTTTAAAGATATTTAAATATCACAAATTAAAAGCTTTCATTTCATCACCCATGGCTCTAACTCAGCTCTCATCCAAAAATGCTTCTCAAAAAGACATAGAAACTATATATTTATCAAACATCGACACAAACATGAACTATCATCACTTAGCCTAGTGTAAACAGACGTTTCAATACCATATTTAGCTTTACTTTGAACAACAAAGTCATTAAGACTATAAAGAAATAACAAATCTATTGGACCTTCTAATCTCTATTCTTTTGTCTTACAACATTACCCTCAGAAGATCCTGATGTCTAACCTAGATCATCATTTGATACTACTATGGTCAAAACGTTTGTGTTCAAATTTTCAGAATATTTGTTAAATTTTCATAAACATAGAAATCAAAAACATCAAAGGTTTAATTTTGAACTTAAAATCATTTGTTTTTGGATAAACCATTTGTTTTGAAAGAAAATGCATCTTCATAAACATTTACATCTCCAGAAAACTAAGAATAATATGATTTAAGCTCCACAATTGACACTTTATACCCATTCTTTTGATTTAAATTTCCTAGTAAAATATATTTATGAGCTCTAAACTTACGTTTATTAGTCAAAATTTTTGTAAAACACAAACACTCAAAGTTTATTAATTTGCTAAAAGTTAAAACCAAACATATTCTCATACCCGTATAATTAGTTTTCATTTTAATTTTTAATTATAATAATAACCAGATTTTTCCCAATGTATTTCTTTTTAGCAAATTGCAATCCTATTTTTTGATGTAAACAACCAACTACTCTCTTACGGATGTTTCACTTTTTTGTGCATCACTAACCACATGTCTCGTCGTACAAAGTGACTTCTGAACAACCTTGTTATTTACATTTTACACACTACAAATTTATGTTTTTATTATAATATAAAATCCTAAAGATTACAAAATAACAAAAACTAAAATCGAGCCGCTTACGCTAACTCAAGCAGGTACCAGGAAGTGCGATATAAATTTCTTGGAAGCTTGAAGCATGTCAGGATAGAACATGAATTCCTTTCATTTGCAATTCCTTTCGGGCTGGGAACGTGGGATGCCGGTGGGGCACATCCCTTTTATCAAAGTTGACGTGAATAAAGGTGGTTGATCGATAATTTGATATTGTATATTTGATAATTTGATTATTCTAAAAAAAAGAATAAAAAAATTGTGAAATATAAATTCGTTTTATTTAGCTTGCCTTTTGTTCATATGCAAACATTATTTTGAATCATACATACTTTCTTTAAAAACTTGCATTCTTTTCAAACGAAATAAAAACTACAGCCATTTAAATTTAAAATAACCCAAAAGCACCATGCCATTTGTTAAAAGAAAAAAGAGATCAAAACTATATTTCGTTCTTAAAATAATTTTCTTGGTAGGAATGTGACAAGTGACAACCAAGATATTGACGACAAACTAAAGGTGCGCACTTCAACTAACTATCTCTTTTATCTGTATCCTTGAGTTTTTTTTTATGAGATAAGAAAAGAAATGATAAGATTTTAGTTAGAATTTTCATTCTTAAATTCTTTTTAGAAAAGAAATGATAGGAAATGATAGAAAAACTTGGGTGTTTTAAGTCCCGAAGTTTTTTTTGCCAATTTGGCATGATTTGGAAAGAAAGGAAAGAATAAATATTTAAAATTACCACTTTACCCTTCAATCTACATCTAATAATTGTTTTAAAAAGGCTATATTTGTAAAATTACACATTTTTTTCTTTTCTTTTCTTTTCATTTAAACTAAAGAATGTAATTAACCATTTCTTTTTTTCCCCTTTCTTTTATTTTTCATTAAACTTGAGAATGCATTATATGCATGTACTTTCTTTTTTTCTCCTATTCTATCCAATCTTATATTTTTCTTTCTTTTAATTAAAAGCTCGAGAACGCATGTTTTTCCTCATAATGTTATACGTATAATGTCATCATTCCACTTTCTGTACATGGATATTTTTATGATTACAAAATTAATTATTTAATACTAAAGTATATATTAATAACTTACTTTTACTAACTTTTATTATGAAAATAAAAAAAACTCGG
The DNA here is from genome assembly GCF_021521415.1 of Bidens hawaiensis. NCBI lineage: Eukaryota > Viridiplantae > Streptophyta > Magnoliopsida > Asterales > Asteraceae > Bidens > Bidens hawaiensis. The sequence continues at coordinate 13,916 of NW_027493626.1, forward strand.
ATTTTTATAATTGACTAACAAAATAAGACTATAAGTTCATGATAAGTAACCTTAATGTTAATTAAAGTACTTTACAATCATTCCTAACAAAAATATGAAAATACATTACCCTATCATTCACTTGGTCTAAAATTAACTTTTCTCATTATTTTTGTTGATCAACACAACGATTCATCGTTTTTCTTATGATAGGGCTTAGACCATCCATTATGAACCATGTCAGAGGGGTTCAGTGTTTGTCACATAGGCAACAAGGGCGTGAAACACCGATGCAAGGAGGGCGTTGGGCGGTGGTGCGGTGCATGTAGTCAGTGGGTGTAGGGGGATGATAGTTTGTAACCTTTTTAGTTAAAGTTATTATTTAATCGATAATTTATAAAATGCATCTTAACTGACCATCATATTTTTTAGGTGTGAAATTCGAAACCTTCCACTGCCTACGTGACATTCACATGACACGTTTTTCTGTTTTTCACATTTCACCCCAAAAGTTGATGCCCTTAACGAAGCTTTTTCATAAAATTACATTAGTTACATTCTATTAAATGCATATATTTTCAAATTTAAATTTGATTAACAAAAATGAAAATTATTACTGAAATTAATACCAAGACACATCAAATGATCAATACATATTATTTACTGATGAATTCAAGCACATAAATAAAAATCCCAACATAGCACTGCCTCTATCCTGGCAAGAGAACTCAAGCAACAACAAACATAACCAACAGTGAAACCAAACCAAACCAAACTCCTACAACTGGAGAAACGGTTACCGATGATGACGCCGGAGCCTTCCCCGTGGTTGATGGGGTAGGAGTCGGCTTGTCTGAAGTAGAACCTCCGGTCCCAGATGGAGCTGTAGTAGCACCACCACCATCACCACCGCCAGTGACCGGAACCGACACCTTCATCCCACCACCGCAGTGGCTAGGTACACCGCAAACGAAGTAATGTGTGCCCGTGGTGTTTAGAGCAACAGTTGTGGGACTAGAAGAGTACGAGTTTATGGAGTTCGCGACGTTACATGCTTCATAATCGTCTGAGCTCACTTCAGCTACTGTGTGACTACTATCATACTTAAACACTAGCCAAAAACATAAGGAAATAAAGAAATATTATTATGGTTACAAAACATATGTTTATTATGTGAATTGGCATATTAATATTACCAAGGCTATCTCCAACTTTGAATGTTTTGCCAGAAGTCCAAGTGCTATAATCAACGCTAAGTGACCAACCATTAGATTCTCCAACGGTATAAACTTTCGCTAAACATGATATGCTACTAGTAACAAACACCAACAACAGAACCCACCCCTTGTATATTTCCATAATGTGTGTTTGTGGAGAGAAAAAGAGAGAAAGGGATAATTTGATGCTAACAAATGTGGGAGAGTTCTGGTTTTATAAGTGGAGCACAATAGTTTATTGATTAATACTTGTGTATATATTATTATATATATATAAGGTAATTGGGATATTTTAAGAACCCCTATGAATGTGAGAACTTTAAGAACCACCTAAAAATATGTTTATTTTTTTAAAAGTAATAAATTTGGAAGAGCTTTTATACACTTTTAGAAGTTTTTTTTTTGTCAAAAAATAAAAATTAACTAAGAGATTTTTTTTTTGAAAAAAATTAACATTGAAGATGACAGTTTTACTCCCTATAATATGCATTTTATAATGCATCATAATGAGTTTTTGAAGGGATTGGAAGTTAATCCTTGCTTAATTTGCCTTTGAAATATTCAAACCACTTAAACACGTTAAAGGAACTAAATGATGCAGATAACTTTGTAACAATAACTTGTTTATGTTGTAAGCAAATACTTTATAATGACAAATGCACCATTAGTTCTCATTAGCTACCTAAAAGAGAAATTAAATACCCTAAGAGAAGTGAAGTGAAGCCATTTAGACATAAAATTCATTATCTAGATGACAAGTTTAGTTAACTCAATATATTTTTTTAACAGAAAGTTTGATATATGATACATATTATTAAAACATCTGTCATAGCAAGTTCATCTCAAAGTCACACCAATTAATCCATGAAATCAGTTATTTTGATCTATTAGCGATCCACAAGAATGCATTAGCATTTATCTCCACAATTTTCTCTGCACCCTTGGGCTGTCGAATACCCTACCAATCCGAGCTTTCCTTAAGAACCACTAGGTAGTCAAGATCAAACCGAGGCAAGTTTTTTACACACCTTGATTTGAAGCTAAGTTTCTATTGAATAGCGTTTCTGGCTATCACATCGATATTGCACCGATCTTTTACATCCTTCCAAACTTGATTGGCATGGCTACAATGAATCAACATGTTATCCGAAGTTTGGCTTTCTTGCAAAGATCACAAGCCATGGACTTTACATACATGTTCCATTTCACCAAAGACGCCTTTTATGGGATTTTCCAAAGCCGGCAGTCTGCCACCCAAAGAACTGAAGAAGTGTACTTTTTTTTAATCCAGTCACAAAGTAAAGTATTATGAACAAACATTTGGTGTAAGCGCGTAACACCTATTAGGATAAGCTAACATGACAAACTATTAGTAACGTATATATATTCAATAGTACTATAAATCATATCTATAGTGTTATTCAAAATTGTTAATAACGTACTATAACAAATTATATCTTTACAATAAGTAATTTCTAACATTGGATAATGTATTGAAGTCTATTTCGCTTTCTTATTGTGTACGCCATCATTGGGTGTCCCACAACCTATTTCACCTAGCTTCTTCGTCCTGTGCTTTACGGGATTTTGTGTTATAGCAATAAATAAACATTGAAGTAAATACATTTTTTTAAGTAATTTCGAAAGTTGAAAACTTATGATGATATGATAAAGTTGGTTTCTTGAGGGTCTACCATTATTACTCAAAAACCGCACCTACCAAATTCTGTATGCAAACTCTTTTGCTTTTACGAGCTGGATGGCCTCTCTTTCCGACTTTGTTATCATACTTGATCAAAAGTGTGTGCAATTAATAATTATTATCATTGACGCGTTATGCAATTATTTTATTCAGTTTTTAACTATAATAATTAACAAACACCACAACGTACTAGAACATGAGAATTCCGTAGCATACAACCACCGATTACAACATACAAACCCAAGAAGTGGTAATTAGCCCTTTTTTCTTTCTTTTTTTTTAACCGTGATTGGAAATTGGAACTACCCTTGTGTCCGAGTGAGCATTCCTGAGACGTGATACCAATTGTTTATATTGTATTGATGATCTAAGCCTGACTCACATGAGAAACATTTTCAAGAAGGCAAGAAGTGGTTTGGCCAATTAGCCTTGAAATTCACAAATCAATGCTACACCAAAAAAGTCAGTTAAGATATTGTGTTCTTTACTCTTTTCACTTTCACAACTGTGGATGCATGTTAGTCAGGGGTGTCCGTTATTTGAATCGAATAATGCGAAATTTGAACTTCGGGATGTTCGCATTGAATCCCTAATTGAAATAAGCTCCTAATTCGAGTTTACAGGTTCATTTTTAATAACCCAAAATTTCATTATATAGGTTTTTTTTTCTTAATTACAGACTTTCGTGTTCGATTTCTATCTATGCTTTTTGATATTAAATATAATTAGATATTAGTTTAAATTCAACTTTTGTTGAATATTTTCACGTTTCGAGCCTTTTAAATAAATCACATGGTCACAATGATTATCGCTTGCATTAACGCCTCTCTTGATTTATTTGTATACTAAAGTTGCGGCTTAAATGTTATATAATATGGTAAATTAAAATACATAAACTTTACAATGCATAGACCAACCTGGTAACGAGATAGCTTGAAGCATAATATATATGTTAGTTGATTGAATACAAAAGGTCAAACAACATTGTTTCATTCCTTGACCATAAATGAAACTCAAATATCACGCAACATGCTTAAGTCGTGTCATAAATTTGGTGGGATTTCAACATCAACAACGTCTTTTTTGTATGTGGAAAAATCTGAAAAACACAGCAGAGAGAAATAAATTGTTGATAGTGGTGTCATCTCACATTACCAACCTAACTAACAAAGAATGATTCAAAAGTTGATCAAAATTAACCATGTTCTAGAAATCCATTTACGTGAGTAAAGTGCTCTTTTAGTCCACTTGATTTACGTCCCATAGTCCTTTCAGCTTAAAATGAAACTTTTTGACGAATTAACCCTTAACGTTTAAATTTAGTTGGGGTTTTAGTCTCTTAAACTAACTTCATCCATATCTCTCATGAAGATAGTGGATGAAGTTAGCCTATAAAGCCAAAACCGCAAACAAGTTGAAAAGTCGGTGGTGAAAAAACTATTTACCCCTGTATATTTTAGAAGAAAGATCAAATAGAAAGTGTTATTTTGGTGAGAAATATTAGAACCAATCAGAATAGAGTAAATAAAAATTAATAATTAAATTAAAAAGGGTAATATTGTAAAATCTAATCTATTCAATTCTTGTAATTAAGCACCAGGTCCGTTACAATTTCCTCAATCTCTTCCACGATCTTTCATGCTATCTACATTCAAATTTTTTCACAATTGGAATGATCAATCCGGTTGAACCAGGTACTTATATTTGTTTATCAATATTTTATTGTTCAATTGTTTTGCTACGCACACTACTAGATATCTAGGCATTTGCTACAGCCATTTCGGTCGCAAAACGGTCGCAATTGCCCTGTTGCGACCGTCTTGCGACCAAAAATGCGGTTGGAAAAACGCAGGTCACAATTGCTCTGTTGCGACTGTTTTGCGACTGTTTTGCGACCATTTCTGCTGTGGCAAATTTTGCGACCACTGCTGCCGTCGGAAAATTTTCCACCACTCCTGCCGTCGGAAATTTTGCCACCGCTCATGCAGTCGCAAATTTTGCTACCGCCCCTCAGTCGGAATATTTGCGACCACCCTAGCAGTCGCAAGTTTTGCAACAACTGCTGCAGTCGCAAATCCTGGACGTTTTTGGTCACGATGCAGTACAAACCTTTTTCTGCTTAAAAACAATTACCGAATTTTTTATATACAAATACTTGGATAATCATACACATATAAATGCAAACACAAATCAAACTAATAACTTGTATCAAAGATGTTCAATATTAACAAAATGTTATGCGAGTTCTAAAACCAAATAAAAAAGATGTTATTCTATCTATATACATTAATCAAAAACCAAAACTAACATACTTCGAATATCAGCCCATCATATACTTCTCTGTGTGTGTCCAACTAAAGCAATAGCTTTGTATTTGACTCTATTCCTTCAATCTTTTTCTTGACCAGAGAGGCTTCAGCATATTCTGACAAATGGCTCACGTGTTATTATAGTTTCATAATACAATCATATCAAATGTGAATTTTGAAATAAGTGTTATGAGAGATAATTTTTCCTGTGCTTTAAGGTTGATAAATTCTATAATCTATGTTTAATTCAAAAGAATATGCATGTCATAAAACTCATTTTGACTTTACCTTTTAAGCTTGCATTGACTTTTGAACCAGTGGTGGCACCAACTGTAGTGACTCCTCATGCTATGCCTGGCAAGAGAAAAAAAACTGTCTGTGTGTGTTGGGGGGGGGGGGGGGGGGGGGGTTACTAAGCAGTGAACAAAATAGTAACTAAACAAAATACTAAAAGCTGTTAAAAGTACAACATATTTGAGGAAAGTTTAACATATTCCAGTCTTCCCATTAGTTCAAGAGAAAACTATAGAGATGCGTATACAACAAATGCTTCACTAAAATTATTTTAGTAAAAACACAGTCTATTGGCTTACCTAATTTAATGGGCTCGTGTGTTAACAGCTCAAGCGAGCATAACAGAACGAACATGAGCGAATGTAAACGAAAGGACATTAACTAACGCAAATGAACAAACAGAAACGAGCACGTTACCGAATGTCCCAACTCCCAAGCATAAATGATTGAGCGCGGCCTTTATTCATGTCCATTCATTTAATCAATCGAACGGGATTTATTGTTCATGTTCGTCCGTTTAATATACGAACAAACAGGTCATTTTCGGTTCACCACGAAAAATAAAAGTGAACAGATCAGGCTCAAATTGCTTACTAAAACAACTAATTTCACCCAAAATAATTAGCTAAATAATAATTTAAGCCTACATTTTACTATACAACTAATTATCATACAATCAAATAATAACAATAATAATAATAATAATAATAATAATAATAATAATAATAATAATAATAATAATAATAATAATAATAATAATAATAAGATACGTGAGAAGACAAATCAGCAGCAGTATAAATAAGCGCAGAAGTAATGCTTTTTGTCAAAATGAGTCGGGTCTTGACCAGACCCAAATACCACCCAACAATCCCATTATTCGAAACCGAAGAAAATCGTGACACACCCTTGGCAGCAAACGGAACCGTAAACTCAATCTCTTTTACTTTCTTTGAGAAAATCTGGAATAAGAAGTTTGGGTTGTTGGAAAATGGGTGGTCTTCGGGGAATCGGATCGGAAACGGCTCGTCTTTTCCATAAGGTGGTTATGTTGAGATGGGATTTGTTAACGTTCATAAGGAAACAAACACGCATTTTGATATTTCTTTCAAGGATCGAAAACCGTAGGGCTCGTGTGAATGTTTCGAAGACGAATGCATCAGTATGTTGATGAACCTGCAAATGAGTAATCAGTTTTAGGAAAGTGTAGCAAAAACGATTGTTTAAAAGAAAGTTATAGCATTTTGAACGTGTTACCTGCTTTTGTAACTGTCGAGATTCTGAATTTGAGGATTTATGGTGGCAGTTTTACGTTTGTACTTTCCGGTTGGAGGATTATTGCAGTTAAAAATTCATTAGAGGCTACTATGATTTTAACCTCCTTCTATGTTAGGAAAAGTCTAGTGTCAGCTCACTCAGCTCGAACATCTGAGTCATAATTTTCACTAATAAACGAACAAACACGAACCAAAAGTTTGAGCCCATTTAATTAAAAGAACGAACATTGACACATCTTTCGTTCGCCCATTTATGTGTGTTTATGTTTGTTGTGTCCGTTTACGTTTGTTCATACATGTTCATTTATATATGTTTATCACCTGTTAAACGAACAAACATGAACACAAATATTTTTCCAATTAAGTGTTTGTGTTCACTCAGTTCGTTTACAAGCCTATTCATTGATAGTCAACGACACACTAGTACGCTGCACTGTTACAAATACATACACTACATTAATATTCATACGGGCGTTTTCAAACCAACTTGTAAAAACTAACTTACAAAATCGATTTGGCAGACCACATTTTTACATCCGGACAAATCTTCACCAATTTCCTTCACTATCTGGTGAAGCACAATAACACATAATGAGTTAGAAGGCAAATCATGAAATGTAACACAAAATGTTGGGCAGCTTTGGTTGTGTCATATCATATTATTAACTAAACGTAGGACAAAAAAATGAAACTTATATCTAGAAAAAGAATATATTCTTGGTGACTTCTTACCATGTCACCGTCTTCAATATATCGTTGAAGCTTATCAACTATCTGCACAATCATATTAATACAGCTTTAAACCACATTAGACTATTCGATGTTGAAACAATATGAAGAGTTGAAACAAGAAATCAAACCTCTACAGCAGTACTTCAAGTTATGCTTGTAAGGCATTTGCCACCATAATCTCCATACTTCGAGGGAACACAATAAGTTAATAGAGTATTGGTTTATGAGAATTATAGTTATATGTTTATATATGATCTTGGATCTTCAATTGATTGACACAGTGGATGATAAACAGTATATGAGCCCTAATTTAGAGGTCTTATTACTTCAAAATAGTGAATAAATATCGATTGCTAGTTAAACAGTGGATGATAAACTTAATATGAACCCTATTTTAGAGTTTGTAAATCACATGAAATCAACGTGAACGAATCTCAATTGCTAATTAGGTTTAGAAATTAAAAGCTATAAGCATACCTCGATTCCGTTTATCATCCAATGTGTACGGATTCCTAGCTCGAATTCGTCGGAAATTGACGCGATCTGTTACCTAGAGAGGAAAATTGAAGAAAACATCGCCGCTGAAGATTTGCTCAACCGGAGTTAGTCGGAGAAGATGACAAGTCGCCGGAAACTGAAACGATCCGTCCAATGCTCAACAGAGAGCGATGGACTGATGGAGATGGATTGTGAAATCAGTTTGTTCAAAGTCTGGTCACGTGCTCCGTATATACAGCGATTGTGATTAATACGATGGAGAACAATTACCTGTTTATATGCTTTTTATTTATTTGTTTGTTTTGGGATGTGGCACATTTGGTTAATAAAATGCATAAAATTCAGTTAACTAAAACTATTTGCAAAAATTCCGATCGTTTAGGCATGGTTGCAAGGCACGGTTGCAAAAGCTCTCACCGGTTACCGTTTAAAGTTGCAAAAATTCCGACCGCTAAAATACGGTTGCAAAAATTCCGACCGCTTAGGCACGGTTGCAAAAACTCCGACCGCCTAGCCACCAGTGGCAAAAATTCCGACCGCTTAACGGTTGCAAAAACTCCGACCGCTTAGGCCAGTTGCAAAAACTTCGACCGCCTAGCCACCGGTTGCAAAAATTCCGACCACCTAGTCACCGGTTGCAAAAACTCCGACCGCTTAGCCACGGAAAATAAGCGGTTGCAAAATCTTCGACCGCTTAGCTACCGTGTCAAGTAACTACGGTTTTCGGTAGCAAATTTGCTAAATCGGTCGCTAAAATTGCTACCGTTTTTTACGGTATCAAATTTTGGTAGCAATTGCTCAATTTTCTAGGAGTGGCATAAAGGTTGTAATGCACAAATACCAAACCGTTGTCGATTGATAAACACCTTGATTTCGTTAGTTTAGGGTTTCTGATTTTGCTACAAGAAACAAACCCTTTATCGCACCAACCATACGCATGTGTTGTTTTGCAGGTTTCTATGTGTTGTTATGATACACATAATCACTAACCTGAAGATCCAAATTTGTATAGCAAACATCTTACTATTAAGCCAACCCTACAAATGTGTTGGTTACTAGTTTTTCAGAATAATTCTGTTGTGATGCTAAATATAATTACTAAATTGAAAACATTTAGGGTTGTTTAGCCAATATGTGTTGTTTTTTACAGATTAATCCTAAATGCAGTGTAACATATTAGGTGTGCGTTATTTTAGTTATTTTAGATACAAACCTGTAAGATTACTAATGTAGATGTTTTTTGTTTTTGTTTTTTGTTGTTTTATATTAATTTAGTTTGACTTGTTATACATAGAGACAATAATCACCTCCTAGTGTTTTATTTTGTTTTGATATGTTACGTAATGTGCTTTTACAGATTCATTTGTTGAGCAAGGAGAACTATGGTGTTGGTATAGTTCGAACATCACCTAGGTCAGGTATGAAGTATTATACTCCAGATGTTCCACTTTCTCAAAAGGCCACAGATGGATATGGTTTTTCAACCCCCTGATCAAGCTCTTGCATTCTACCTTAACTATGCCAAACTTGGTGGATTCACAGTTAGACGGACTACACAAGTAACCAAATGTGGTTTGATAACATTAAATTATTTTGTTTGTTCGAAAGAAGGTTAAAAAACTTTTAATAAAGTTGATACTTTGAACGATTCGGAGGCTTCGGATCCCACCAAACAATGTCGTAATAGGCCTTCTTTTAAAACCGTATGTCACACACATTTGAAGCTTTCCCATTCTGATAACAACACATACAAGGTTTATGCCTTTTGGAAGAACACAAACATCCACTAATCGAGGTTTGTGTTGGTTTGTTTTGTTTTTAGAAGGTTGTGTAGGTGTGTTGCAAACAAGCTGTGCAGTTGTGTGTCTGGTATAAGTGTGGTTATGTTAATATTAGGATGTGTTGCAAGGGGGTCAACTGATAAACACCTTGATGTTTTGTTGATGTTTATAATATGTTTGCCAGGAATTTGATGTTGTATGGTTCGAGCTTTAAACTTTGTTCAGCAATCAAAAGGAAAAGTGATAGGATTGCGTTAATGACGTCTTTTAGCTAATGCAAAACAAAAGCCTCAAATCCAATTGACTTGACAAGCGAAACCGAAGGTTTTTTACTGTTTAATATGATAAATGTATTGCTGCAGCAAACATGTTTCTGAGAATACTTATTGGTTATGTTATTTTGTTGGTGTTTAAGGCGGTCAAGTGTCAAGAAATGATTTATAACAAAAAGGAAGGCGCGAGTGGTTAATGTTGGATCGGAAAACACGACTCAAAAGCCAAGAACAGGCCGGTGTGCATTTATTTTTGCATTCAATCATACTGTTAATGTATTATGATCGTAAGAAAAGTAATACGGTGCTTTGCTATAATTTTTAAATTTGTAGGAGGTGTGCGATGTGTGGTTGATGTTGAATTTTCAAGTTAAAAAATAAAGGCGCAAGTGGTGAGTGTTGGATCAAAACCACGACTGAGAAGCCAGGATCAGGTGCTTGTTTATTTTTGCATTCAATAAGACTGTTTATGTATAACCCTATGAAATGAAAACAATAATATGGTTTTTTTATAATTCTTTTAATTTGTAGGAGTTGCTCGATGTGTGGTTGATGTTGGATCTTCAATGCCTAAAAAGCGAGGAACACGATGTGTGATTAATGTAGTAACATCAACATCAAAGAAGCAAAATTTTGGTGTTAGTGAGATTGGGGCATGCTAGAAAAGTTGGTTTTGTTAGGAAAAAAAATAATATTATAGTAAATAAAATGCTTTGGTTGGTTGGTTAATGTTGGTTTTAATGTGTCGTTGACAGGAGTAACAACACTGCATAAACGTGTTTCGTTTGCTATTAATGATTGCGGTGTGTTTGCAATGCGCTACATGGAAACACATAAGGGTAAGTAATTGAAAGGTTGGTATAGTGGTTTAGCGGCTGAGTCAGATATGGAAAAAAATCAACTTAACGATATGATATTGAAGAATATGTCAAAAATGTTGCTAGTGGATGTTAACATTTTGAGGTATGAAGTAATTAGAGAAGTTCGTGAGTATGCTAGGATGGATGATATTGTTAAAGAAAAGTTGGATGAAGGCGTCTTTGACAGGATATATCACATAGTTGAAATGGCGCTCTGATTGGAATAGTTGTTTTATGCGACTTTTACAAAGTTTTTTTTTTAATTTGATCTTTTGGTATCGTTCGAATAATTGGAATTATATGTTTCCAGGGTATGTTATGAATGCTAGCAGTCTAAGACAACTAATATTTATGTGACGATCATTGTTAATGTTAATTAAAAGTTGAAGTTAACAAAAGAGTGTTGTGTTAGACACAAATACAATGTGTTGGTCGAAGTAAGATGACAACACATGATGTTATCAGTAATTTATTTTTGAACTGCAACTTTTCTAAACACTGGAAACACAAAAAACAAACGCCGGGCACAACCCAAAAAGGCACCACCACAACCCCCAATTACATGAACTTCGTTGTAAGTGTTTAATTTTGTAGTTATTTATTTTTTAAATATGATTGCGTTTTTAACAATTGAGTTGTTTGATGTTCACAAATAGGATATGTTACCTGCATTTTAAAATAGGATAAACTATTTGAACACATTGAAGTTGAATCTTGCAAATTGTTCATATGAAAGGCTAACAAAGCGATTTAGAACATCCGACACATGTGATACAATCATATTTGTGTTGGTTTATTAAATTCTACCGGTCCCACATCCGCTGATACTCTTTCTTGTACAACATCTTTTCGTCTCTACATTGGAGTTTGGAAGTCATCATCTGAATCATTAGCAGCAACTGCAACACGTTTATTACCTGTTTGAGTCAACAAAACATTAAACACAACCATAACCAATCTCACAACATAGGTTTTTTTTACTTCAACTACATTTCTTCCTAAAACAACACTAACCTTTTCTAGCAGATTTCGAACTCTCATCTCCATCAACATTTCGTTTCTTTGCTTTTGAAGATCCAACATCAACCGCACTTTGCATAGCACCTATAATGGACAAAATTATACAACATACCAACTTCTAGTGTTTATCTCAACCTACATAAACAGAACGCTTCAAGTACGCACACAAACTCGCACCTGTTCTTGGCTTCTTATCCGTGGTTTTTGATCCAATATCACCCACACATCGCACTACTCCTACAATAACAAACAGCACACAACAAACCAACTTATGAGGCTCTGTTCACCTAACAATACATTAACGGTATCAACTAATGTAAAAATAAATATGCACCTGTTCTTGGCTTCCTCCTCGTGCTTTCCAAACCCACATTTATGACTCTTGTCACTCTTTTTGTTGCTGACTTTTTTCCAGACACTAGGCAAAAACAAAAAAACAACAAAAATACAAATCCAGGAACTGTTCTCAGAAACATGTTTGCTCCAACTATAACTTTATCACGTGTGTTCTAACTTTGTATTAAACAGCGAATACATTCGTCTTTCCTTGTCAAGTCAACTGGATTTGAAGTTGTGTTTTTGAATTTGCTAAAAGACGTCATCAACGCAATCCTATCACTTTTCCTCCTGATTGCTGAATAAATTTTAAAGCATAGGTCATACAACAGTAAATTACTAGCGATCTTATTAAAACAATTAACTTACAATGAATAACATCACAACGACTACCAAACACACTTTCACATCACAACCTAAGCACGTTACTATTACGACACCTAAACTACTTACTTACAACTAACCAATAATTGGCCGAACAACTCTCTAACCGGCAAGCCTCACCGTACATTTATCCAGGCCACCAACACCGCCATAAAACGAAATAACAGCCACACAGGGTTACGACACCACAAATTGCGTTGTCACAACAACACACAAACGTCCAATGTAGAATCCACACAACCTGACCAACAAACTCATACCCACACAAAAGCCACACAACCTACATTGCAATTACTAACCAGGTACAAAACCGACACTACCAAAAAGAACCATCATAAAATTTTTCGCTCCATATACAACTTTGACACGTGTGTTATAACCTTGTATTAAACAGTAAATACAACACAATCAAAACCACCAAAAAACAACACTATCTAATATAAAAAAACTACATACCACCTACAAATCTGAGACTTCAGCAGCCACAAACAACACCCCTAAAACCTAACAACAGCACCCCCTACACCGAGTCAACCCCAATCAACACCCATTTAACCGCACACACAGTCAACCCCAGTCAACCCCCCGGCCCACAACCAACACAACCCACGTACTAAACAAACACAACCAAAACCCCATACTAAACCAACAACAGCACCCATGTCACCCCTACCCATAACCAACACAACCCAGCACAAGGATTACTAAACCAACACAATCGCGCAATTCGCAAGCAGCAGGTTACAACACGAACCTCTGTCAACTAAACAACACTCAAAACACACAACACTCAACACAATCGTACAACTACGACAACAAAATACCACCAACCAATAGCACTAGGATACCAATAGCACTAGGATACCAATAGCACTCATATAAAAAAAAAAAAAAAACTCACTAGGATACCAATAGCACTCATATAAAAAAAACTAAATAGTCATAATCATGCCGTCATTGCACTGTTGGCAACACATAATCGGCATAATCGGCAACACACTAGGATACCAATAGCACTCATATAAAAAAAACTCGATTAAACTCTCATATTGTTGTAAAATAGTCATAATCATGCCGTCATTGCACTGTTGGCGGCACCGGAATACAACAATTAACCAATTAACCAAAAAAAAACCAAACTAAACATCAAATTAAGAAAAAAAAATTTCGTTAAACCTAATTAAGAAGACAACACGAAGAACTTACTGGTTGAAGTTCCGTCAATAATCTTGTATTGCATTATTTTTATCAGCAACTGGGTTATTCTTAGGTGGAGTGAAATCAGGAAGCACACAATTTGGTTAGTCAGACTATGTGGACAACGAACGTTAATCCCCTTTTTAAGCAATATCCAATTTTAAAAACAACACACTTTTACTTTTTTGTCCCTTTTCAACCGTTTATACATTAGAAAACATTTTGTATTGGATGGATAAATCTCAACCGTCGGATGTACAAACAAACGGACATGATTTTTTCTTACGTTTTCTACCCAACACCTATTTTCTACAATAACCAATCTCGTATATTTTATATTGCTTTTGTTTTTACCTTTTTTAGTAGTTTTAATTTTTATTACTTCTACAAGCCCAAAGCCCCAGCTAGCTTTTACCAGCTACACCTTGAGTCCATAGCCCATATCCAACTTTAAGCCCATATCCAGTAACACTTGTTTTATGCACACACAATTAAAAAACAACTAAAACTAAACACCAAGTTGTCCGATTGCTGAAACATATATTTCAACAGCTATAATATAAACTAGCGAAAACAAAACCGCACATTGCAGCGGACGTAAATTTTTTTGGTTTTGCCGTATTCTGATTTTACCAGATCTTTTCTTAACCAGCTGTCGAAGAAAAAGATTAAAACTGTAATGACTTAAAATTCTTTTGAGAATGCAGATAGCAATAATGACAATGATTTGCATCAATTGTTAGTTTTTTTTTATCAGAGGAAACTTACCACGTATAAGAACTAAATGGAACTTGTCACTAATGATAAAGTTACCACTGAGGATGAAAGGTGCTTGATGTTAATGACAAGTCAACTATTGACTATGACCATAAGGAAGTTGTTTTAACTCATGATCATTTAAAGCTACGCAATGAAAGCTACATGACAGTTGCTCATTGGATGAATACATACCGTCAGGGTATGTTAAACGTCATTATATTAACATAACAATGACGTGTCTCTAAACAACACTATAAATATGCGTGTCAATTCGTTCCAAATCGAGTTCAATTGCATGAACTTCTCATGTGTGCAAATTTCCTTAGAAATTTCATTAGTTTGACTAGGAAATTAATTGTTATTAGGTATTGTAATTTGTATACAGTTTACCCGTATGAATACAAAAATTGTTTTTTTGAAAGTTATATATATCATACACTGATTAACCTTAGTTATTCTTCATTAGTTCATGCGTAATGAAACATGTATATCCAAATCAATTAGTTCTGCAGAAAAACAAGTAATAATTAATTTAGGGTATTAGTGTGTTACGAATATTATTACGAAAATGTTCTTTACGAATATTATTAAGAAAATGCTCGTCTTATGGGTCTGCATTTGTAGGTGTGATCGTCTTTTCCTCTACGGCTTTATCTAACATAGTCTCCAATTTTGCTTCCATTTCATCCATCTACACAGTTACAAAGATGATAGAAATGTTAAGTGTCTTAAAATGGAGAGTAAATAATTACCATAGTGTCCTAAAGAGATGCGTAATGAGGTAATGGAGAAGAGTGTGAAAGTTACCTTGTCGACTATATCAGAAACCATTTTAGCATCTTTTCCAATAGCATCAGCAACCATTTCGACCTTTTCTAGTGTGTGTCTAAATTGACTACCTTCTGGAAGATCATCTGCGATATCTCCGACAAACTCTTCCACCTTCTCCGCTATCTCTTCCACCCGATCCGCTACACTATCCACCGCCTCCTCTACCTTGTCGAGTTCCGCTGCCATTCCAATTACACATCTTTATAAAACTTTAAAATATTATTTACTTTATATATATTTCATATGCATAGTTAAAATTAAGAATAATAATAATAAATCTTTAAAAACATAACCATTAGTTTGTCGAGGTCTAAATGCTTTGATCCGTCTCGAGTTCGATTTTGATCAGCATCTTAAGATTCCGAATATTGTATTTATGATTTTTGAGCATTGCATCAATAGCTACTATTTGAGCATTCATAATAGTCTCCATCCCTTAAATCATATCCAACTATCCAAGTTATAGGAAAAATATATAATTTTGTTCATTTTCACTAATATATTACATTAGAGTCTCAATCCCCATACCCCAGATTATGTGGGAAAGCAAAGTAAAAAACCTCATATATTAATCTGGTTATTATTTAATTGATTATAAATATATATGGAGAAATCGGATATGATAAAATTTAAAAAGTGAACAAATTTAAAAATACATGTTCATTTTGATTAAATTATATTAATAAAGATATGGATTCCACTATGAACGCTCAAAATGAATAAAATGCATTTGGAGTTAACATACTATTCTAACGGAGCTAGTGGGGTCGGTTTACAACAAATTACTAACCAAACCGTGAAAAGTTTGAAAATTTTGGATCAAAACAACGAATCTCGCAAAACCGAGAAAAACATAAAAAACAACCAACTCAAAAATGTATAGTAGACGCCTAGACGGGCACTTAATAGTTTGAGTTACCTTTAAATTTTCCAAAAGGGCCCCACTTATATGTGAAAAAGGGTACATCTACAGCCAATAAAACCCCGGGAAGCCATGCGGGCCTGCACAAGTATAGAAATATGATGAAGATAATTCATTTGTAAATTATACTCCTACAAGCTAACGATAATTCAATAAATTATTGAACGATTTATCTAATTTCATTTTCTCTTGGCATCCCTACATTTGGGAATAACACTTCAGTGCAAAACATTTTAAATTTTATTTTCCTCTCAAATACAATTTAAGATTTATTTTACGAAATACTGATCGAGTCTATACATTGTCTCATCTCCTTAAATTTTAAGGGAAACAATAAGGTTTGGTCAATTTTCTTACTCCACTTGGTATACTTATTCCTTGTTTATATAATTTTACCAATTGCTAATTTGCTATAATGAATTAGTAAATATACCAATCTCCTACGCAGTCCATTTAATTATACCAAATGGGATGTGATATGGATCTTAAATCCTTAAATTCTAGGATATATGTTAAATTGTAAGTATTAAAGATAAAAACTCCAATATAGGTGCTCTAACATGTAATAACTATGAAGATTTATTGATGGCATTAGGGTAAAAGAATCCTAACATAAACTATAAAAAATAACATGATAATGAATGATACAAGTAGTTTTCAGACTGAGTGCTATGGTTTAAAAGTGGGGCGCCACCCTCGTCCACGCCAACATAAGTGGGTGCCAAATGGGGGTTACACGCCATTACGAGGGAGCGTCAGAGAGCAGATGGGAGAAAGCACCAATGCTTGGGTTGGCGCCGTCTTCCTCATTTGAGAGGTGGAGAGCAGGCTCAATGAAATCTCTTCAAATGAAAGGTGGGGACGCCAATATAGTCTACCACAACACTCAGTTTTAGTGGGAAATTCGGCTCATGAATTTAAGGTAAATAAAACATAAAAATAATTAAATTTATTTGGGCGATAAAATTAAATCATTATATAAGTTTTTTTTTTTTAATTTCACTGAATTTGTTGGTGGATGTAGATAAAAACTAAAGCAAACACAAATCTACATCTTTCTTTTAATAATAAACAAATATATTTTAATAAACTAACCAGTCTTGAGGCAGATGATCAATTCCAAGAGGTAGGAGATCTGCAACTTGATCACCACTATAGACTACAAATTTCCTAAAATAATATTAAGAAAACAGATTACTAAATTATAAAAATCACGCATTTAGTTATAAAATACATTCAAGATCTTAATATATAAACTCACATCTTTGATTTGGATGGCCAGCAGTCACCAGAGCTAAGATAACTCCGGTTAGAAGGCGATACAAACCGGCCAGCCTTTGGAAGTGGTAACCAAGAGGCGGCAGTTGCGGTGGTGGTGGTCATGACGGTGTTAGAGGTGGAGAGGGGATCAAATCTTTCGCATGAAAGCTTATGAACGTTATTAAAACCACAACTCAAGACAAATGTTGCTACCATTTGTTTCAGTTTCTATACAACTTGAGACAATGAAAATGAAGATCCGAAACGGGGTAGTCAAGGATTTTATATTTTTATAGACACATTAATATAAATATTGCAAGTGCCTTGAATGATTTTATTTAATGTATATAGTGCTCATCTTTTCCAACATCAACTAATGTAAAATATGTCATCGTCAAACAAAAAAAAAGATATATATAGTTCGATTTGTGATGCATCTGAATAAAAATATTTGAGATGTTATTTTCAATTGGTGTATAATAAAATTAGGATGTGGGAAAGTGTGTAAACACGTATTTCAAATATATTATCACCACTTGCATTATTTATATAATTTATACACTGTTTACGTACTTTAATTTTGATAGTTGGGTTCATAAACGAGAAAAACGAGTATGATTAAAGATACAACGACGATTCATACGTGATGGTTCTCAACGGACGGGTCATGGTCTCTGACACCTAATATTTATAGTATATGATTCAGTTGCTCACCAAAATGACAATGAAACATAATAACATGGTTAGGTGAATGTTTGGTACGCTAAACATATTACACAAGAGAGCTTTGTGTCACTGAGTTAACCCTTAGACTCACGTGCGGCTCTTAGACTCCTTCTAAGATCAGCCTTGATCACCAAAACGCAGCAACGATTCTTAGACTTGAAAGGGAACACAAGATTGTTAGAGAATGCTTATGGAACTTAGATTGAACAAGAGAGCTTTGTATTGCAAACTTGATTGGTGATTACAAATGAGCAGCCCTACATCTATTTATACTTGCTCCCTCTACTTCTAGGACATTCCATTCTAGGTCCTTCTATTATTAAAATATTACAAATATCTTAGATATTTTACAAGTAAATATCTATGATATTTACAAGGACCTTTCTAGTAAATTTGGTCCAGATTTTTCCTAAGTATTTTCTAGGCTTTTTCTTAGAAAATATCCAAGATATTTTCTAAGTCTTGAAGGCCTTGAACTTGCTGGAAATCTTCGAAAAAACGAGCTATCCTGAACCAGCTTCAGGCGGGTCGTGACATTTGGCTATCTAAGAACGTTATACGAGTGTCACATACCCTTTGAGATCTTATGTATAGTATGGTTTGTCTTGCTTATGTGTGCAACTAATTTAAATTATATAATTATGTGACAATAAGTTCATGACGGACGAGCCACAGTCTCTAGTATTGATACCAGAGAGTGGTTGTGGCAATTGTTACCCACAACTCTCCTGCTATGCAGGGTCTTAACAACAACCCTAATCTTGTGTCAAGAACCTCAATTTCTCATCAATCCAAGCTTAAAGTCTTGGACTTTAGCTCATCAATCTACGCTTAAAGTTTTGTAAGTTATTTTTCGTTTAAACTAGCTTTATGCAAAGTTTTGCTAAATACAGACCCTTTATTTGTTATTTAAAGAAAAATTTAATTGATGAACAATTTGTACAAATTAAAATGATTTTAACCTTTCATAATAAAAATAAATAGAAAATGACATAACATGGTTCTTTAAACTAGAAATTACTTGTTCATAAGAAAAACATATATAAACATGTTGAAATAAACAAATAAATTGAACAAATTGATCACATTGCCTAACTTCCAATGATTCACCTAACCATTAACTAGTTGACAATCTTTATTAATTTCTATCATTTTAATCGGTTTTTAACAACTTGGTCGTTGGTTCTTGTGTAGCAATTTCCTCCGTAACCACAACTTGTTTGGGAACCTCCTTCTCTTTAGCTTCATTAAGAATCATAGACTCTAATTTATCTTCTACTTCTTCCACCTTATCCATTATCATGAAAACTATTTTTTAGTTATTCAGAATAATCAGACTTTATTTGTTATTCGTTAAAAATATAAAGTTGATAGCTATATATTTAATTTGAGTGATTAATTTCCACAATCAATATATGATATCTTTTTTATTCTATTAATATAACTTACATTAATGCACATGCAACAACTTGGATTGAAAAATAATTGTTATATATAGACTTGCACGTTCCACTTGTAATATATTTATGTATCCATTGATATGAACTAGTTTGATATATATGAATGCAATAAAATAATTGGAATAGATCGCTTATTCGAGGTGTGAAGTTCGTTTAAATTTTATTTGTAATTTAAATAATCATCAATTTTCAAATAGATTATTGTGGAAGTAGAGCGATTAGTAATCAAACCTTATCAATGATATTATTGGCAATATGAGCACTTTTGGCGACCCCTTCAACAAGTTCATCAACGGCTTCCATGGTTTTCCTAAGTGTGCTATTTTCAGGAAGATCATCGGTGATATGATCAATCACGTTATCAACTTTTTCAGCCACCGCCTCGATTGTTTCCATTATATACTCAGCCGTGTCAACAACATTGTCAACCCGATCTACAAAATCATGAGTTTGTAAAGGTTAAAATGTTAAATATGCTAGAAGAATTATCAAGAATATGAAGTAAAGAGTCTTCGTAGATTCTAAGAGTGTTCGATCAACGGTTCTCCAAGATTTGATCAACCTTTATTGACATGGACCAAACCAAAACTACGGTTTAAAAAATGACAAACTAAATTGGTCCGGCTGGTTTGGTTGTCTGACCATCCAAACCGATCAAAATAGTTAGAGTTTAGCAGTTTGAACCATATGTGTAATTATTACCAAATCGAAGTTTGTATTAACTTTTTAAAATAATAAAAAAAACTCTTCGCTGATATAACTATGGGTGTCCAAAATACCTAAACTCGATTAACCTGACCCGAACCTAACTAAGCTAATTACATATTTACAAAACTTTAAACAAAAACAGAAAAAGGGTTAAACGTACAATTTGTTTAGTTTACACTTCATTTTCAGTAAACGAAGGCATTAATATGAAAAAGGTTTGACCTGTTTTTAGTGTGTAACAAAACTGTAATTAACATGAAGAAATATTGGGAGAATATAATTATATTAATCTTACTTTTTAGTACAAGTAATGGCCCCCATTTATGCGTGCAAAAGGGTAAAACAAATGTTATCACGATACCCACAATCCAATTTCTCCTGAAAATTAAAACAAACAAACAAACAAACAAATATACATTAATATCGCTTATACAAGGATTGATTTCAAGAAAAAAATAATATTATTGGAAGCTTACATGGAACCGGAAGGTGATCCAGAAGGAAGAGGAACACCAGGAGGTGGAGTGACATTGCTACGTACAACAAAGCTTCTTCGCGGTATGATCTTCATGGGATCATACCGCAAGCTTCTTGTACCGAAGCCATGAACATCGTAAGACGAAAGATCTTTGCTCTTCGAGAATGATGTTTGTGACGTCGGATTATACGAGAAAGATGCAAAATTATGTGACGGGCGTGTCGATATCGATGAACCGTGGATCAATCTTGACATGGACATTGACATTTCTTAGGATATGAATGTAGAAGAAAGATATTAAAGATAATTTGTAATGGAGTTGTTGAAGGGTTTGAATATATATGGAGTTTATGTCTATTTTTATGAGTAATCTCATGAAATGGTCAATGAATAGGAGCCAATTACAGGGTGGTTTCTTATGGTCAACGATGGAGGTTTCTTGTCACATGCATTTGTTATTATCTTATTTACCATGTGAGGTGGTTTTGATTTTAATATTAAGTTGATAATATTGTTGACGATATCTTAATGATGTATGCATATTGGCACTTTGGTTACTTTTCTCTCTACCTACCTGGCGTCAAGTTGGCGTTAGGAAACATAATAACATCGGCTTGACGGCGGCTATACATAACCAGGGCTACGTGATATATATACCTACCTCTATTTATGTAAGACATATTTATTGGCTGTGTTGTGATAATCATTAGTCACTAGTCAGCGGGTAGGTTGAAGGCCGTGATTAATCGATATTAACCCGAATTAATCCGTGATTTATTGATATTTAGTCGGGATTTTTATAACCATGTTAAATTTGAAAAACTCTCCCCCTTGCTATCAAGTCCATCAGTTTTTATGTATACTCGTGCAACTACACATCCCAAGTATTTTATGTTTTAGTTTTCACCTCAAGTTCAAGTAATTTACCATCCAAAGCCCAAATGTCCCTCTACAGGGACGTTCGTATAGTATTTATTTTGTGCTACATTTTTAAACATGTTAAATTTGGACTTACTTTTTCCCTATCAACCTAGCTTATTACTAGCAATAATATATCTAGTTAAGAAAAGCGTTACTTTCAATAGTTTAGTCATTAGTTTATCAATGCTTTATAACTTTATATGGTCTTAATGCTAGAAAAATATGTCAATGCTTTTTATATTCGAAACTTGTTGCACTAATGATAGCTAAGAGTATTACGTCCTTATACCTTATTTTTCTCAATTTTAATTTATCCACATCGTCCTAATCATCTATGATCTCTCTACATAGGCTATTGCATATATAGCCATATATTGTGAGATGCTATTTTGTTAACAATAAATGTATGAACATGTAATAAAAATACTGACTAACTATTTATTTGATCATTCGAAACCTTGGCAAATATTGTCAACATCCTAGAACCCAAAACTACTACGGGTCCAATCGTCCATCATCTTTGTCGCCACCATTACCCCCACCGGCAATAACTATTTACTATATTAATTATTCTGCTATCAACGTCTTGCTCTAATAACCTGCTACTTGACCAATAATGTTTAAGTTGGGGTACATGCATCTCTCCAACAGGCAACAACTAATTACTTGGAATTTGGCCAAATTTATCAAAGCTTTGAAACTCCTATTTGGTCATTCTTCCTACAAAAGTCACCAAACAAGCGTCTTCAAATTCAAGCAAACAGCAACAATCATCATTGTAAACTACCCCAATTTTATCTTTTGCAAACAGAACATGACTCCCTTATTCGACATGGTACCCCAAAATGTCGTCCTTGAGGACTTGGCCGTTTTAGAAGCCCCCTTTTTCTAGAAACTAGCTTTCACTCATTGTGGTTGGTTTTTAATTTATTTTAATAATTCCTATGTGTGCTACATAAGCAAATTAAATAGTGGTAGGTTGAAAAGTTATAATGTGACATTGTTTCAATACTTTTCAACATGCGGAATATACGGCAATTTTTCTTGTTTCAACAATTACGTACCTACTCATTTAAAGATATTATATTTAAGTTAATTAAAATGAGTTAATTAATCAAGTTAGAAAAACGTGAATATCAATGCATGGGGTTGGGGTGTTCATGTTTAATTATTTTTTAAATCAAACTCACAGGGAATAAAATTATAAAATAATTATAGATCAAACTGACCAATTATTATGTAATGCAATATTAATTATTTGGTTAGATGTCTAACGTAGTATCCTATGAAAAGAAGGTAAATTGTGTAGTTATTCATGTTAGAATTAAATTACTACGTACTAGGCATTTCAGAAATTATAATTTATCGAGGATACAATTTGAAATATTTAATAGAAAAACAAGTTATGTTAATCACATAAAAATATACATGTATTTTTAAATTTTACAATTTTATTTTAATAATTACTAATATATATATTACTCAACAGTACGTAAACACAGTGAGTGTAACTCTCTCACATAACAGTAGAAAATGGGCACTTTCACTGAGATGCTTTCCAGCATTCCAAAGAGGTTGGAAAATTTCGTGACGTATGTTCATTCTAATATTAAACGAGTTGTTTTATTCTAGAACAAAAGAAACACCTACCATATAATTAAACAAATTAAACAAGTTTAGACGAACAACGTACTAATACTAGTTTCATAAAGACAAAGCCAATGATTATTATTTCTTGAATGAATTTACCACCCTAAGGCTGAGGGGTGTGGGGGGCGCGAGAGGGGGCGTGAGTGGGGGCGCCAGCAAATAATATTGTGACGTGTGGCAGAGAGAGAAACTTGATAAGATGGGTGTTGGTAGTGGTGATAGCGCCCCGGGCCATGGTGTGGAGGGGCGCGAGAGGGGGCGCGAGCGGTTTATTTTTTTATTTTTTTATAAATGTATTAAAAAAACGTATTATTAAAAAAACAAGAAATTATTTAAAAAAACACACATTAATTTGAAGGTTAACACTTTTTTGGTTTAATTAATATTTACTGTATGTCAAGATTAGAAATTAGTATTTACTATATGTAAAAAAAAAAGAAAATACAGTATGTGTAACACCCCGACCAAAGGCGGATTATACATCGGGGCGCCACATATTGTTTCATTACTCGTGACACTATTGGTGTCAATATTTATTAATACACATTTTATCGCGCACGCGCAGCGGGGAAAATAAAGAACATAAATCAAACATAAATCAATATATTATAAATTATAACATTCAAACAACATTAACTTGTCTTGATACATTTTAATTCTAGGTCCAAAAGTAAAAACGTCCTACGTGTCCACAAGCTCCAAAACAGCTACTGCAAACCTGAACATGTGTTAAAATAAACGTCAAACACTTGCGTGTTGGTGAGGAATCAAGTTTAATACAATACATAGATAACAATAAATCTGCGCGCAACATGTGTATGTCTGGTTTTCAACAAGGGTGTAATCTGATCGGGACCAACTCTAAGAGACAAGACTGCCAGTGCTCGCAATTGAGCTCACAAACAAGACTAACTGTGCATGTGTAAACAAAAGAGAAAATCATAAACGAATGTTCTCCCGTGTTCATCTAATGGTACCATGAAAACTGCGGAATAGACCGACAAGACGGTTAATGATCCACACATACAAATAAACAGCCAAGTCTACGTCCTCAACACATGGGATACTGCGCGACTAAAGTTCATAAACAGTTTAAGACTCAAGTTTTGTATGAACACATGAACATCCCAAAGCAAAAATAAAAAGGGATTAGATACGAGATAACTCACTTGATAAACGATGCGGTGAAAGATATGCAAGAATCAACTCTTAAACAAGCAAAGTTAACCTATAATTAAGATTATTGTTTTAACGATCTGTTTTAAGTCTTGATAATAAGTTAGCATAATTAATAAGTAAATTATTATATAATATATATATATTACCGGAAAAGCAGGGCAGAACAAGGAGGAAGACGGAGGCAGAGAGGAAGACGGCAGAGAGAGCAAGGAGCAAGAGAACAGGAGAGATTAAGTGTTTTGTGTGTGAAGTGTTAGGAAAATATTATTATTACTTATAGAGAAACCCTAGGAGACATAAACCTAGAAAAAGGGGAAAAGATTTCAAAAAGTAAAAGAAAAGATATCAACGGTAAAAAGTTCTGAAAAGTAAAGATATCAAAAGATATGGCAGCTGCAGGGGGCAAGATAAAGCTGACAGGGAACAGTAAAAAGCATGGGCGGATCAGATAAAGGTACTGGTCAAGCATGGCAAAAGCAGATCTCAAAAGATTATGTCAGTCACTTTATCTGTCAACCAATGGGGTTGGTGCGCATGCTGCGCCGAAAGTAACTATTCAGACATTAGATGGGTTAGGTCAACGGCTCAAAAGATAAGACAACACAAAAGCAAACGGCTAGATTTAAACAGAAGATACAAGGGTTAAGCGCGGGAAGGCTGAGTGCGCGAGCGCGAAGGCTGGCACAACAATCCTTAGCGCACTGCGGGAAGAATCACATCCTTAGCGTGCTGCGTGAACTAGAATTCTAAGCGCATCGCGGGAAGAACATGCATTCTTAGCGTATTGCGGGAAGAACATGCATTCTTAGCGCGCTGCGAGAAGAGTCCTCTTCACGCATCGCAGGAACAAGATGTCTTCACGCAGGCTTCCATGTAAGGAGTCTGGCGCGTGGAGCTGCAGACATCCTTAGGCGGGAAGAACCAAAGGACAAGCAAAGAGTTGGAAACAAGGCTTAAGGGCGGGACGGCGACAAGAGGGAAAAGAAGGCGGAATGAGAGAAGGAAGAGGGAGGGGACGGCGGAAAGAAAGAGAGAGAAAGAGGCGGGAAGGAAATTATATATTATTATTAAAAGTAAAATATAAGTATAAATAAATATTAAATCATAAAAGAAAGAGATCGGATAAGGGAAACGGGTACCTGGGTCGGGTCGGATCAGGGCAGATGTCACAGTCTCCCCTACTTTAAGAAATTTCGTCCCGAAATTTATCTCGAAGTAGGTTGCGCAGAGAACAGGTGCGGGTACTTGATCTTCATTTGATCTTCCCTTTCCCATGTAAACTCGGCTCCGCGCTTGGACTCCCAACGAACTTTCACGATAGGGATACGACTGCGCTTGGTTTGCTTAACCTCGCGATCCATAATCTCAACAGGCTTCTCAACGAAATGCATAGATTCATCAACTTGAACTTCATCGAGTGAAATGTGAAGGTTCTCGTCAGCTAAACACTTCTTGAGATTTGATACATGGAACGTTGGATGCACATTACTGAGCGCGGGCGGCAGGTCAAGTCTGTAGGCAACTTTTCCCACACGCGCGAGAATCTTGAATGGACCAACATAACGAGGAGCAAGCTTACCCTTCTTCCCAAAGCGGACAACACCTTTCCAGGGCGACACTTTGAGGAGAACAAGATCACCAACTTGAAATTCGAGAGGCTTTCGCCTACGATCTGCGTAACTCTTCTGTCGGCTCCTGGCAGTCAGCAGATGATCACGGATCTTGGCGATTTTATCAGTTGTCTCTTGAACAAGTTCGGGTCCTGTGATTTGAGCTTCTCCCACTTCGCTCCAACAAATCGGGGAGCGGCACTTACGACCGTAAAGTGCTTCAAATGGGGCCATACCAATACTGGAATGATAGCTGTTATTATAAGAGAACTCGATCAAAGGCAGGTGCGAATCCCAATTACCTCCAAAATCAAGAACACAAGATCGGAGCATATCCTCAAGAGTTTGAATAGTTCGCTCAGACTGTCCGTCAGTCTGAGGATGATATGCAGTACTCATGTCCAAGCGAGTTCCTAGCGCAGATTGGAGAGATTTCCAAAAGCGAGATATAAAACGGCCATCGCGATCGGATATGATGCTCAAAGGAGTACCATGGCGGCAGACAATTTCCTTGACATAAAGCTGCGCGAGTTGCTCAACACGGTAGTTTTCACGAATGGGCAGAAAGTGAGCAGATTTAGTCAATCGATCCACTATTACCCAAATGCTATCATGTTTGCTTGCTGTCAAAGGTAACTTGGTAATAAAGTCCATCGCTATACCTTCCCATTTCCACGTAGGAATTTCAGGTTGTTCGAGCAAACCAGATGGGCGTTGGTGTTCAGCTTTCACTTTAGAACAAGTCAGACATTTAGCTACGAACACAGCAATATCCTTTTTCATACCGGGCCACCAATAAGTAATGCGCAAATCCTTGTACATCTTATCAGCGCCGGGATGAATAGAATACCGAGATTTGTGCGCTTCACTCAGGATATCAGCGCGAAGATTCTCATCACAAGGGATCCAGATGCGATTGAGATAGCAGAGAATTCCACTCAGATTAGGGACAAAGAGTGCTTCCGCGCCACACGCTAACTCGGCGCGAAGGTTACCATTACTGATGGATGCGCGCTGCGCGTCACGAATACGCGATTCAAGGTTGCTTTGAATCGGCGCAAAGTGAAGATGCGTGCGCGGCAAAATACAGTTAAGCTGGCAGGGTTTTCGGCTGAGCGCATCGGCTACCACATTAGCCTTACCAGGATGATACCGGATCTCACAATCGTAATCGCTGATGAGTTCGTTCCATCGGCGTTGCCTCATGTTAAGTTCCTTTTGATCAAAGATATGCTGAAGGCTTTTATGGTCAGTGTAGAGGATGCACTTAGTACCATAAAGGTAGTGTCTCCAGATCTTCAAGGCAAAAACAACTGCACCAAGCTCGAGGTCGTGAGTTGTATAATTCTTTTCATGAACCTTAAGTTGCCTTGATGCGTAAGCGATAACCTTGCCTCGTTGCATAAGAACACAACCGAGACCTTGGTTGGATGCATCGCAATACACGACAAAATCATCATTACCCTCGGGTAGCGCAAGAACAGGAGCTTCACACAACAAACGCTTGAGCGTCAGAAAGGCTTCTTCTTGCTTCGAGCCCCAAATATACGGTTTACCTTTGTGCGTCAGAGCTGTTAAAGGCAAAGCGATCTTCGAGAAGTTCGAAATAAAGCGCCGGTAATAACCAGCTAAGCCTAGAAAGGAACGGATCTCAGAAGGAGAGGATGGCGTAATCCAGTTCTTGATTGCTTCAATCTTGGATGGGTCGACATGAATACCCATCTTGTTTACAACATGACCAAGAAACTGTACTTCATCAGACCAGAATTCACACTTGGAAAGCTTAGCATAGAGCTGCTCGGTTCGAAGCTTCTGCAACACTAACCGAAGATGTTGCTCATGCTCGGCCTTGGTCTTAGAATACACCAGAACATCATCGATAAACACGATCACGAATTTATCCAAGAAAGGCCTACACACCCGATTCATAAGATCCATGAAAACGGCTGGTGCGTTGGTTAGACCGAAGGACATGACCAAGAATTCAAAATGGCCATAACGAGTTCGAAAAGCAGTCTTCGGAACATCTTCATCGCGGATGCGCAACTGGTGATAGCCAGAGCGGAGATCAATCTTCGAGAAACAAGAGGCACCTTGGAGTTGATCAAAGAGGTCGTCAATACGCGGTAAGGGATACCGGTTTTTAATGGTGAGTTTGTTCAACTCGCGGTAATCAATACACATGCGAAACGATCCATCTTTCTTTTTAACGAACAACACCGGAGCACCCCAGGGCGAAGAGCTAGGGCGAATGAATCCTTTAGCAGTCAACTCTTGAAGTTGGCTGGCCAATTCTTGCATCTCAGCGGGTGCAAGACGGTAAGGAGATTTAGCTACGGGGGAAGCACCAGGGACAAGATCAATACGGAACTCGACTTCACGAGCGGGAGGGATACCAGGAAGATCATCAGGAAAAACTTCAGGGAAATCACGCACAACAGGGATATCGCGAAGCTTCTTTCCTTCATCGGGTTTAACCACATGGGCTAGAAATGCAATACACTTCTTCCGCATGAGTCTTTGGGCTTCGGCGCAAGACATAAGTTTAAGACCACTGGAGGGTTTTTCGCCGTAGATGTGAAGATCACCATTTTCTCGAGGTATGCGAATCATCTTCTTGGCGCAAATAACTTCGGCGCGACTATGCGTAAGCCAGTCCATACCAATGATAACATCAAAGCTTCCAAGAGGCATAGGGATGAGGTCAATCAGAAAATCGTTTTCGTTAAGGTTAAGCGTACAATCTTTAATCACCGAGTTAATTAAAACAGTTTCACCGTTAGCCAATTCAACTGAAAAATCTTCTTTTAAATTGTTGCGCGGTCGCGCAAGCTTCTGCTCGAAGGCGCGAGAGATAAAGCTTCGATCGGCGCCAGTATCAAAAAGTACAGAAGCATAAAATCCGTTAAGTAAAAATGTACCATTAACTACGTCATTATTCGCTTGCGCTTGGTGCGCGGTTAGGTTAAAAGCTCGTCCACGCGTTACTTGGTTTGAAATCTGGTTCACCGGATTCGCTTGCGTAATCTGAACTTGTAGTCTTGGGCACGCGTTCCGGAAATGACTGGGATCACCGCAGTTAAAGCACGATCTGGGTCGTGGGTTTTGGTAGATTGATTGTGGGTTCTGCGGGTAGACTGGTGGTGTTGGCGCAATTGGATTTGCGGGAAGGACTCTACAGTTTTCAGCAGTGTGACCAGTACGGCCACATCGGTTACAAAGTCGACACGGGGTTTGGGTTGGGTGGCGAAATCTACAGGTTGGGCAAAAGGGATGGTTTCCTGTGTAAGGTTTCTTAGTTGGCGGGGCAGGGAGTGCTGGATTGGTTAAGGCATAGTTGTGGACTATAAGGGGAGTTGGGTAGGCTGATAGTGGGTTAGGCGTGTAAACTGGAGGTTGGTATGCGGGTTGCTGGACAATGGGCGGGTTGGTAAGCGCATAGGCCTTGCGCCTGCGCTTGAGGTTGTTACGGTTTGAGGGTTCTGGTTTGGTTTCTGCGGGTTCAGGGACAGTTTTGGTGGTTTTGGTCTTCTCAGTTCCCCGCAGGAACAGGGTTCCTGCTCTGACATGGTTGTCGCTAAGCACAGCGGCCAACTCGATGGCGTCAGAGAGGGTAACTGGGTTTCTGGCCCATACAGAATCTTGAATTTCCATGGGGAGACCCCCAAGGAATTTCTCTATGGCTCGGCGGGAAGGGGTAACAAGGTGAGGGACCAGTAAGCTTAGCTCGTGGAAGCGCGTCGCGTACTCGCGCGCTTCACCGCTGTATTGCTTCAAGTTCCAGAATTCTTCCTCCAGGCGCTTAACTTCGTTGGGAGGGCAGAATTCTCGCGTAAGAATTTCCTTGAATTCCTCCCATGTTATGCTAGAAGCTGCCTCTGCGCCACGCGCATGAGCTACTCCATTCCACCATGTAAGCGCTCTGGATTCCAGGACACTGGAAGCATATAGGGTTCGTCTTTCTGAGGGGCATTGGGTATGGAGGAAAGTGTTTTCAATCTTTTCGAGCCATTGGAGCATCACGGTGGCTCCTTCAAGACCTGTGAACTTCGGAGGGTTACCCGTATTAAAGGACTTAATGTTATAACTCGAGGTGTTGGTATTGTTTTGGCTCAAAGCTTGGGCTATTGCGGCGGCCATTTCCTGGGAACGTTGCTGTCTACGCATGCGCGAGGCTTCTCTTCTCTGAAATCGGCGAGATAGCGGAGGCATTTTGATAAAAGTTTTAAATTTTAGTTAATATCTTGGTTTTAGCGCAAAGTTTTAATCTTATAAAGCTTGGTTTCGCAGAGTTAGATACTATCAAAAGTTAAAGTAAAATAAATGACTTTAAATGCAGACTTAATAAGGGTAACAAATTCGAATCAAGAACCGACAATTCACGTATCACCGTGACCTTCCGAGTTCTCAATTTAAAATAGCTAGTAAACGAGTATTGGAGATTGACGATTCATGTATCACCATGACTTTCCAATCTTCAATATAAAATATACAAGAAAATGAGTATTGGAGGTTGACAATTCATGTATCACCATGACTTTTCAAGTCTCCAACCTCAGAACATAATCGTAAATGGAAATTGAAAATCAACTATTCATGTATCACCATGACTTTTCGGATTTTCAAATTCAACAAACGAATATGTAAGTAAAATCAATAAAAATCGAAATTCAACAAAAATCGAAATATCGCGAAATAAAACATAAAATCATATACCGCGCAAGCGCGAGCATATTCATAAATAACGAGTAATTAACAATAAGCGCGCAAACATGAGATTTCTCTCATGCGCGAGAAGGGACTCTTAGGTATTCTAGGCCGTTACGTCTAACCACCTATCCTAAAGTCAACGAGCTCTGATACCAATCTGTAACACCCCGACCAAAGGCGGATTATACATCGGGGCGCCACATATTGTTTCATTACTCGTGACACTATTGGTGTCAATATTTATTAATACACATTTTATCGCGCACGCGCAGCGGGGAAAATAAAGAACATAAATCAAACATAAATCAATATATTATAAATTATAACATTCAAACAACATTAACTTGTCTTGATACATTTTAATTCTAGGTCCAAAAGTAAAAACGTCCTACGTGTCCACAAGCTCCAAAACAGCTACTGCAAACCTGAACATGTGTTAAAATAAACGTCAAACACTTGCGTGTTGGTGAGGAATCAAGTTTAATACAATACATAGATAACAATAAATCTGCGCGCAACATGTGTATGTCTGGTTTTCAACAAGGGTGTAATCTGATCGGGACCAACTCTAAGAGACAAGACTGCCAGTGCTCGCAATTGAGCTCACAAACAAGACTAACTGTGCATGTGTAAACAAAAGAGAAAATCATAAACGAATGTTCTCCCGTGTTCATCTAATGGTACCATGAAAACTGCGGAATAGACCGACAAGACGGTTAATGATCCACACATACAAATAAACAGCCAAGTCTACGTCCTCAACACATGGGATACTGCGCGACTAAAGTTCATAAACAGTTTAAGACTCAAGTTTTGTATGAACACATGAACATCCCAAAGCAAAAATAAAAAGGGATTAGATACGAGATAACTCACTTGATAAACGATGCGGTGAAAGATATGCAAGAATCAACTCTTAAACAAGCAAAGTTAACCTATAATTAAGATTATTGTTTTAACGATCTGTTTTAAGTCTTGATAATAAGTTAGCATAATTAATAAGTAAATTATTATATAATATATATATATTACCGGAAAAGCAGGGCAGAACAAGGAGGAAGACGGAGGCAGAGAGGAAGACGGCAGAGAGAGCAAGGAGCAAGAGAACAGGAGAGATTAAGTGTTTTGTGTGTGAAGTGTTAGGAAAATATTATTATTACTTATAGAGAAACCCTAGGAGACATAAACCTAGAAAAAGGGAAAAAGATTTCAAAAAGTAAAAGAAAAGATATCAACGGTAAAAAGTTCTGAAAAGTAAAGATATCAAAAGATATGGCAGCTGCAGGGGGCAAGATAAAGCTGACAGGGAACAGTAAAAAGCATGGGCGGATCAGATAAAGGTACTGGTCAAGCATGGCAAAAGCAGATCTCAAAAGATTATGTCAGTCACTTTATCTGTCAACCAATGGGGTTGGTGCGCATGCTGCGCCGAAAGTAACTATTCAGACATTAGATGGGTTAGGTCAACGGCTCAAAAGATAAGACAACACAAAAGCAAACGGCTAGATTTAAACAGAAGATACAAGGGTTAAGCGCGGGAAGGCTGAGTGCGCGAGCGCGAAGGCTGGCACAACAATCCTTAGCGCACTGCGGGAAGAATCACATCCTTAGCGTGCTGCGTGAACTAGAATTCTAAGCGCATCGCGGGAAGAACATGCATTCTTAGCGTATTGCGGGAAGAACATGCATTCTTAGCGCGCTGCGAGAAGAGTCCTCTTCACGCATCGCAGGAACAAGATGTCTTCACGCAGGCTTCCATGTAAGGAGTCTGGCGCGTGGAGCTGCAGACATCCTTAGGCGGGAAGAACCAAAGGACAAGCAAAGAGTTGGAAACAAGGCTTAAGGGCGGGACGGCGACAAGAGGGAAAAGAAGGCGGAATGAGAGAAGGAAGAGGGAGGGGACGGCGGAAAGAAAGAGAGAGAAAGAGGCGGGAAGGAAATTATATATTATTATTAAAAGTAAAATATAAGTATAAATAAATATTAAATCATAAAAGAAAGAGATCGGATAAGGGAAACGGGTACCTGGGTCGGGTCGGATCAGGGCAGATGTCACAGTATGTTAAGATTATAGATGACAATATATTATAATACTGAAATTTTAAAATAGATCAGGGACCAGTTTTGCCATACCCCTTAACTATTTGAAACAAATTACATCTTTCACATGTGCCTTCGTCATCTCCGGCCCTCTAATATTCCGGCGCACATGAAGTTTTCCGGCGTGTTTTTTATTAAATTAAGAGTCAACGGCTCATTTTACAAATCCAACGGCTCTTTCACCATTCACCAAGTCCCCTCACGCTCACCAGCTCCCGCTACCCCACTTGCGCCTGCCTCGTTTTCCGCTCTCGCGCCCCTCTCGCGCCCCTCTCGCGCCTCGGTGGTGTGGTGCTCGCGCCCCGGGGCGCGAGCGTATGGCCTCTTGCGCCCTTCCTAGCGCTCCACACCCCTCAGCCTAAGTTGATTATAGAATTCATTATTCTATATATAAATAAAATTTCCCTACATATATTTATTTAAAATTGCTGAAGACATCAATAAATAGATGTTGAATTTCAAACATATTTTATATTTTTATATATATAAGTATTTTGTTCTACGTGTCTTACGAATAAAAGTTGTGTTCTACGTAGAATCTCTATACATTTGTGTATGTATACATATAAGTTACGTATGCATGCATGTATATGTTAACGTAGACCATATAAATATAAATGTTGTTGATGACATAACACTGACCTAAATGTCGGATGACGCTCAATTGAAACAGTTCAAACGTATTATCTTCATGTGGCAACTCATTTACACGCTTGGAAAAGGTTTGAACACGTACAACATGGCAACAGGACTTACCGATTTATTAGATAGTTGTAGCAACATACTAATTGTTATATTTAAAACTTCTTAAATTTAGATTTTAGATTTTAGAATAGTTAAGCATCAATATCCCATTCATAAGATGTTCGAAAGATTGGTAGGAAATGACTTGGTATTGGTTCTGAAACCAGAAAATTTTTTATTGCATTTAGCGATATTACTTCTTAAGGCTACAAAAGTTAATCTTGTCAATTAGATATACTTAGAACAACATAAAATTTACAAATGTAACTAATCAATCCATTTTCTATACAAAATGTAATGTCTATATTTAGAATTAAGTCAAACCTTAAAGCGTATAATTATTAATTAACAATATACTGATTCTATATATATACTCTTCTTTGTTCTATTTCTCAACACTTTGTTCTTGGGTTGAAATTTGTAAAACTTGTTCAGAAACCTCCTTTTCCTTGACTTCATCAAGAATCAACGAGTCCAATTCCTTCTCAGTCTCTTCAACCTATTTCATTTAGCATATTAGAATCCCTTCTTCTTGCAGTCTAGAAATAGTTAATGTTTTTAAGTTAATATAGAAAGTAAACGAGTATATATGCAAACCTTGTCGATTATTTCATTTACAACATGAGCATGTTTAGCCACATCTTCTGCCACTTTATCAATGGCTTCCAGGGTCTCTTTGAGTTGGCTTTGAGGAAGATTGTCGGTGATCCCATCGATTATTTCATCCGTTCCCTTAGCCACTTTTTCTACGGATTCCATTACATGATCCATCGTCTCAACCACCGTGTTCACCTTATCTACAGATAAAAGTCACAACAGCACACTTAATTAATTAATATTTAGTTATGTACCACTAATTCAGAAAAGGTTTAAGGATGTAGATTCTTACTTTTTATTTGAATGAATGACCCCTTACGGATGATTAAAGGTAAAATTATTGTTAATGCGATTCCTACGACCCAGTTTTTCCTGAAATTATATGCACACAATAAGAACATGTCAGCTAAAAATTAGAAATAATTTAGTCTAATGCATAAGTGGTCCAGGGGGATACATGAGTATTCAAATATGATGCTATGGGAGGCTTACAATGAACCGGAAGGCGATCCAGATGGAAGAGGAGCTCCCGGAGGAGTAATATTATTGCATACAACAAAGTTTCTTGGTGTTGGATTGTATTGCAAGCTTTTAGCAATTAAACCATGTAAACCGTATGATGCAAGGTTCTTGTTCCTTAATAATGATGCTTGAGAAGTTGGATTAAATGTGAGAGATGTTGAGCATTGAGATGGGCTTTTCGATATCGTTGAAGCATCGATAAATCTTGACAAAGTCGACAACATTTCTATTGTTCTACAAAGAGGAACTGTATAATTGGTGATTTGGTTGTGTTTGTATAAATTTATAGAAGCAAATTTGATGGTGAAGATAATATTAGATTTGTTCAAGGTGTAGCTAGCACATATATTTAAAGTTTTACTTGAATTGAAATTTCAAATATCTTATACACGTTTTGTATGGTCAAACCTTGAAACTTCTCTTAAGCTTCCATTTCACCTTTTTAGATTTGTCTTAATCCTTTTTTGCTATTATTCCAGAAAGTCATTATTGACATC
Source organism: Bidens hawaiensis (assembly GCF_021521415.1). Lineage (NCBI taxonomy): Eukaryota > Viridiplantae > Streptophyta > Magnoliopsida > Asterales > Asteraceae > Bidens > Bidens hawaiensis. The sequence goes on from NW_027493626.1 coordinate 49,445, forward strand.
TTAGAATGTCCTAAAGTAAGAAGCGTGTCTATTTAAAAGAATTTGATACTTTTTGTGTGGAGGTAAATTCGGTCTAATTAATAAGGCTGGTACGTAGTTGAATGGTCCGGACAATTACGTCTCTTTAATTTGTCAACTAAAAGAAGTCAAAATAAATGTTGAATAACAATTTTGTTTTTCGAATAATCATCAAACAATCACGAGACTTGAACTCACACCTTCTACGAAAACAAACCGCTAGCTCACTAGGGAGGAATCGGTTCAAAGAAACTCCAATTTAATTCATTCCAATGACTTTGTAGCAGTTCTATTAGAATTTATATTTGTATTAGTTAGATTGACGGTAAAATATCGTGGAGATTAGGCCTTGATATTCTTGCCTAAATTATGACAATGTAGATTGTATTTATAATGATGAGAAAGGCAGCAGTTATATTTTGGGGTTTATCTTCTCTTTCCTCCTCATAGTTATCATCTAACTCCACCTTGATTGTTTGTGTCATCTATATCCTTGTAAGTATTCGTAAGCCGTTGTAATACTCATTTGGTGCATTGACCAACAAGTGAATATATTATGTGAAGCAGGTCAGCTCTAAGCGGTAAAAAAATTTTGGACTGATTGCGGAATTTTTTTTAAGCATTAAGTAAAAGGGGTATCTTGTTTGATTTAAACAATTTAATTTTTAAATGGGCTTATTTGATTATAATTTGGTTGTGTAATTTTTTTTAAATAAATATAAGGTTAAAAAATGAATCAAGTGATGTTAAAATCCACAACATTTTAGTTGAAAGTTATACTCATTTGCAACTAAACCAAGCTAGTGGCTATGTATTTAATTTTAAACATTATATATACATATTGTTTTCATAGAAAATGGTTCAAATAAGAATAATAAGTTTCCTAAGAATGGTAAGAACCAAACAATTTTTGACATTTGACATTACAAATGATGATGAAAGAATAATTCTAGGAAATTATGTCGGTTTTAATGATTAAAGAGTAATTGTAGGAAACTATGTCGGTTATTGGTGATTTTAAATCTCAACCATTGATTAACATGATCTAATGGCTAGGATTTATTCATAGTCTTCCTAGGAAACTATCTTTTTTTATTTTAACCTACTACTATTTTCATATATATATATATATATATATTTAAAAAAATGGGCCTATCGGGGTGTCGGGCCGGGGTCCGTCGTCCACCCGGCCCTCCCTTAGAGCCGGCCACGATATGGAGGATGCTTCTTAGTTCTTAGAATCATGGTACTTCTTGTCTTCCATCTTTATAGTTTATACTATCCCATAACTTAAGGTCGGTTTGTTATGACGTAATTAAATGGAATTGACGTAATAATGGAATAAACAAAGAAATATAATAAATCATTACCATTCATTATCATGTTTGATTCCATAAAAGAATGAAATGATCATCCTTTTTATTAATAATAATGATAATAATAATAAATATTAATAATATGAATATTCATATTAACTCATTTCAAGACTATCAAATCGAATAAAAATAATCATAAAAATGTTGAACCACACATGCTTGTTGTGAAGCATTGACCCACCAAATAATAATAAACAAAATAATAATAATTGTCATATATAAATTGTTATATTATAGCATACAAAAATAATGGTAATATAATTAAATTAATTATAATAATAATATATAATAACCTTGATAATAATAATAATAGCTACTGTTGATATCATTTCTTGATGGAATTAATAAAAAAATACATATTCTTTGAAGAATGAAAATCCTATATTTGAAAGGAATTTCATTTATTATGAAATGATTTATTCCATTGCCACATTACAATCACACATAACTTTTTTTCATTCTCTCGGAATGAACCATTTCATTCCACATCTCATTCCTTTACATTCCTTTATATAAAACGTTTACATTTAGGGTATGTTTGATTTGAAGTAATATAATTAGTGAAGGAATGAAATTGATCATTACCATTTCATTGTCTTGTTTGGTTTTCATATGTAAATGGACATCACTATATAATAATAATAATAATAATAATAATAATAATAATAAAACACATATTCTTTAAAGAATGAAAATTCTATATTTGAAAGGAATTTCATTTATTATGAAATGATTTATTCCACTGCCACATTACAATCAAACATGACTTTTTTTCATTCTCTCGGCATGAATCATTTCATTCCACATCTCATTCCTTTACATTCCTTTATATAAAACGCTTACCTTAGGGTTATGTTTGGTTTAAAGTAATAGAATGGGTGGAGGAATGAAATGGATTATTACTATTTCATTGTCTTGTTTGGTTTCCATATGTAAATGGACATCACTTTATTAATATTATTATTAATACTAATAATAATTATACAAATATTAATAATAACTGGTTTTTGGACCTACGCATTGTGGTGACATTACCAAACCAAATAAATATAATTGTAAAAACATGAATCACGTATGCACAATAGAAGTGTTTATAATTCATCAAATTTAAATTAAGTATAATAATAATAATAATAATAATAATAATAATGTTGATTATATAATTATAACATTACATTGTATTATACAAATCAATAACATTAAAAATACAACAATAATATTTATATAATAATAATAATAATATTATTAATAATTGTTGACTATTCCATTTCTTGAAAAAATGGAAAAAAATACAATTTACCAAGAATGAAAATGATTAAAAAAGGAAAGAATTTCATTCATTAGAAATTAAGAATGATCAATTTCATTAATTCATGATAAACAAACATGTTCAATTTCATTTAATTGAAATGATCTATTTTATTTGTCTTTCATTTATTCATACTAAACGTTACCTAGATGTTTCATCATAATTATTCAACATCATGATGTTCATTTGAATCTTTCAATATAGAAAGGAAGTTTGTTACCTCAATATTTAACTTTGGTGAAACTTGAGATTTTTGTTTTAGTGGGCCCATAACTTTGGTATTTCACAAGTGGAGGAAACTGGAAAGTCCACTTCGTTCACAAGTGGGCTCACATTAGTTGGTATTGATGGGCCAGCCAATTGGGTTGTAAGACGCCAGACCAAGCGGGGCCGTCTCGAGGAGGTTGTGCATCTTATACATTTTTAAAACAACTAATTAAAATTTACATATTTTCTAAGATTACTTCTTTAAGTCAACATATACTTCTGGATTTGCTTCAATATCTATCATAGCACAATAAGTCAATAACCCTAATAACTCTAACATAATTTGGACTCTGTTCAAAATTTTGACCGAATTAAGATGTGAGCCCAAACAATTAAGTCCAACACTAAAAAAATTTTACTTAGAAAAAGCGAAATCCTTGTGTTTCGTTAAACCTCCTTTTAAATGCTAAGAGTTAATGAATATGTAATCTGCAAACTTTGAAACGAAAAGTAAATAGATATCGACATGTATATCATTGAGAACTTATTAACTGTTGATGTTAAAGAATGCAGCAGTTGATATTCGAACTTATTTATGAACTCACAAAACCAGCTTTTGTTTAAAGTTAATGAAGAAAGAGTAGCACAACATTGTTTTTATATTTATTACACACAAACGATGGTATTATGAAAACAATACAAGTACATAGTTTCAAATACAAACTGCAAGAGAACGATTAAACACCAAGCATGCAAAAAATGATAACACATAAAACAAAGGCGGGAAAACTAAGCAACACCAAACAAATCCCTTAATGCTCAAACTTAATAGTGCTCATCCTAATCGGAATCGGAATCGGAATCGGAATAAGAATCTTCATCAACATCGTCATCTTCATCGTCATCGTCTCCTTCTTCATCTTCATATTCACATGCATCCACATCCACATCCACATCCACATCCACATCTTCATCTGCATCTTCATCTTCATCTTCATCTTCATCTACATCTACATCTACATCCACATCTACATTTATACCTACATCTACGTCTTCATATTCTGCCAGGTTTTCGTCCTCATCATGAAGCATATCCAGACCGGCAAGTGTAATCCCAGCTGTTCCGGCTAACAAAAGGGCTCCAGTACCCACGTCCATTGCAATGTTTTTAGCCAACCCACCATTCTCTTTTCCTTGAAACTTCTTTCTAGGTTTGCGGTTCTTAGTTCCTGATGTGTCAGCTGACACTTTGCTGGTGTTCTTAGCTCCTGATGTGCCAGCTGACACTTTGCTGGTGTTCTTAGCTCCTGAGGTGCCAGACACTTTGTTGGTGTTCTTAGCTCCTGAGGTGTCTGACACTTTGCTGGTGTTCTTAGCTCCTGAGGTGTCTAACACTTTGCTGGTGTTCTTAGCTCCTGTGGTGCCAGACACTTTGTTGGTGTTCTTAGCTCCTGAGGTGTCTGACACTTTGCTGGTGTTCTTAGCTCCTGTGGTGCCAGACACTTTGCTGGTGTTCTTGGCTCCTGATGTGCTAGACACTTTGTCGGTATTGTTAGCTCCCGACTTGGCAGACACTTTGTTGGTGTCCTTAGCACCCGGTGTGCCAGACACTTTACTAGTGTTGTTAGCTCCCGATGACATGACCGCCGGATTTGAGAATTTATGTGAAAGGATGATTTTCCCCACAACCTCCCCGGTATCTAACTTCAACGGGTAACTGACCTTTTCTCCAAAAGCATTTCCTGCTAGGAGATTTGTGAAAGGCACTCGAACTTCTCCTATCTTACGGTCGAACAACGTCCCATCGTGGTTGATCTCGCAGAAGAGGTTGTAGCTGTTGGTCATGCTACCGACCTCGAATTGCATGGAAGAATTCCAGACGGGATTGCAGCCGGCATTCTGTGCCACGCTGATTTTGTATTGTACAGAGGACAAGCCTCCATAACTGTTGGTGATCCATAGCATGGCATAAGGATCCATGGTACCAAAGACTTTTACGTCCAACAGATCTACCGCGGAGTGGAGGACGATCTCTAACTTGCATGACTCCATTGGCGACTACAGTAGTAAATTAATTAAGATGAGCATCTAATATCTTGGAGTGCACATATATATACCTATTTTTATATATAAATCTGAACATTAAACATGCATATGACTATGAAGATCAAGTTCTACATATTACAACATTGCTAATGAATTATTAATCTAAAAGGTAAGAGCAAGTTTACTTATAACAAATTTTAAAGAGTCGAACACGTTAGTGTGAATCAGTGTTGTATGTATAGTTATCACAATAATGGCGTTTTATCAACAGGTAATTTGGTGAAATAGAACATATTAATTAGCTAGAAAGCATAATGAACACTGAGCTTAATTTCCATATCATACATATATTAGAAAGTAATTTTCATCCTCTCACACTTTTTAACTTTTCATGAATGTGTGATGCATATCTCTTAGTCTCTTACACGTCTTAACGTGTTGATCAACATTGTAACACATGGTCATAACGTCTTACCGATGGGTCCACTTTCCCAATTTTACAGTGGTCGCATTCTCTGTCTGCTCCTCATACAATCAGGTATGCCCTTCCAAATGTTGTTAGAATTTGTGTTTGTTGTTGATGCTAAGGCTACTACTGCAGCTGCAGCATCTGAAGCAGAGGTATGCGGGATGCACCTAGATGGTATTTGGTAATGACAGAACATATCGTAAATGATGCAAGTATACATTTTTAATGTTGCATGCTGAAACGATATACTTAAAGTTAATTATAATTGTCTATATTGATGGTATAATTAGTTTTAAAGACAAGGTTTTTATTTGCTTTATACAGGCTTACAACTTTTTAAATTTTTTCGAGGGCCTATCATGTCGTACGATTCCAGGTGTTTGACAGTAATGTGTTTCTTTTATTCAATGTCTAATGCGTATAACTAAAAATGGCACTTAAGTTTTGTTTGAATAATGAGTGAAGTGCGGTTTTTGTCCATGTAGTTTGTCCAAATCTACGATTTTAGTCCAACTGTCTCAAATTTGCGATTTTCGTCCCTGTGGCTTCATTTCACTTTCAATTAAACCTGAATTCACTAATCCCGTTAAGTCTGTTCGATAAACCCATCATCGTGCCCTTCATGTGAGAGACATTGTTGTCCTTTTTGCCCCAAATACAACTCAGCCCCTTGCATGAGTGTGTTTGCGAATTAGGATTGTAGTTTATTTGGGGAGAAAAATGACAAAGTTGCCTCTCACGTGAGGGGCACACTGACGGGTTTAACGGCCAGACTTAACGAGGTTAATGAATTTGGGTTTAATTGCAACTAAAATGAAACCACAGGGACGAAAATTGTAAATTTGAAACTATTGGATTAAAACCGCATATTTGGAATGAAACCACATAGACGGAAACCGCAATTTACTTTTGAATAAAATATATTCTCTATTTGAAAGTTAATCTATCATTACAGTAAAGATGTACGTTTCCCATCCGATTTCAGAAGAAATTCAGAAGACTTGAAACTTAAAAGTAACTAATTCACTCTTTATCATCTGTGTTTGTTTTCTAAAGGTGTTAACCAGAATGTCAAAGCCACTAATGGTTTCGATATGCTTTTGTAATATAGGTTTCTTATTAATTTCAAGTTACGATTTCCGTTGGCACAAATTGAAGTTTAAAATCAAGTGCAAATGGTCATGGTTCACCTTCGTCATTTATCAGTTGTTAGTAGCTTTCATTTAACATTGTCATGGAATGTCAATCATGGTTCGTAAGTTAACTGCTTTTGGTTGTACACACAAACAAACATCCGTGCGCCGCAATGCGCGGGCATAAAAACTTATTGCCTACAAATAGCACTGGCATCATCATCGTCATATGATCAGTTCACCATTAAAAAATGATGCTTCTAAGAATTCAATTATATTTAAACGAGTGACAAAATAATGTTTTATAATTTACGTGACTGATCATTCAATTTAATAGTTAAAAATTGTGTTAACCAACTCAATCTTAGAACCAAAAGTTAACAAATTCCGCTAACTATCAATATTTTTTTCTCCATCAATTTTGCTAATTAAACTTATTGGTTATTTTATCATCGTGGATTTTCAAGCTACTACTAGTTTCGTCAGCTACAGAAACTACATCAACAACATTTATTTGCCAATTTTTTACATTTGGAGGTTTGAACCTTCTAATCAAAACTACTTTTTCATAAGAATAAATTCACAAATTGCAACCTTCTAATCAGATTAAGAACTACATAATTTATAAGAATAAACCCAAAAATTATATAGCAATAGACAAAGTGTATTACCAACAACTTGTTTGTTCAACTATCCCATAACTTGGTTGATTTATGATTCACAATAATCTACTTATACCGTTAAAACAAGTGTTTCTATGAACACTTGGTCCCATTCAATTGGTTCAATTCATTGTTTTTCATAAATACCATGTATTCTCATAATTTCCTCGTAATATAATAAATAAAAAATATATATAATGGGCACAAATGGACGGGCCCATTTGTGTGCTTTATACCCATAACCCGACCCACCTAAGAAAATCGGGTTTATCATTTATTCAAAATGCATCCGTTATTTAAAACCATAATATGTTATTCTCTCCATGTTGGCTGCAAGATCCAGGCTAGAATAACAATTAAGGTTAACAATAACGATTTTGAATATTGAATCAATACATTCTTCGCTACTAGATTTGGTTAGGTTTGTTCTTATCTTCAATCGTGTTTTGAAAACCCTCCTAATCAATTGTGTTCATCAATAATATTAGTTAGTCTATCTGGTAGGAGAATTATCAATTATAAGGTTCTAATAAATGATTCTAATAGTATGAACCTTAATTATTTAATTTTGATTTAATGTTAGGTATAAAGAAATTGGTGACTTGTTGCAAAACACATCCTTTTTCACCTTGATTTATAATAACTTTTATCAACTTTATATTATTAAATGTTAAATAATGCTTGGTTTTACACAAACTTACATATGTTTGAATTTATAGGCACCTATGTACGAGAGGAGTGAAAAATGATACTAAAAGACACAAAAGAAGGCTCACACGGGGATTGGCACAAGAACCGATGACCGATGACCGATGACCGATGCACGGATCCCGAGGAATTAAAGTAATAGAATAATATAAAAAAAATTCTCAGAATACGTCTCCCCGTGCTACGCTAGGAAAGAAATTCAGGTTACGCACTACGCGACACATTGGAAAATTGGACCCGACTATTTTGTCTGTCGCGCTACCCGACGGACGTGGTAAAGACCCGCCACTATACGAGACAGGGTGGCTTGTCGGCTAAGCTTTGGTAACTTATATTTAAACAAGTTTTAACAACCCTAATTGATAGGACAACCCTACCAGGCGTCATATCAGTTTTTTGGAGAGATTTTGGAGCTAGGAGGAGCTTATGGATTGTTTGTTTGAAGATCAATGCTCCATATTGAATAATAAGCGAGTCCCGGGTTCGATAGTTGGTTTTATATTGTTCTATTCATCATAATCAGACTATGGTCATCATGTTTACTTCTGTTTTGCTACCGAATTTGATGTTTCTAGGCTAAACTCTTAAGTCTACCTAGGTTTTGATTGATTATTAGAATACTTTGATAGTTTAACGAATCTTGATTGATACTTGGTTGATTTGATGTCTTCGATAAAGTTTTTAATTATCTTGTTCATGATATTGTTGAGTAATCAGATTTGATATCTTACTTAATTCACTATTTCACTTGTGTTTGGTAATTGTTTGTGATTATCTGATGCATGTTAGGTTGTCTACTTCGTGTTTTCAACTTGTTTACGTTTTATGGCCAAAATAATCGTAGGTATAATTAATAAAAGTCGATTAGGTTTGATTGTTCTTTCACTAGAGACGCCCAGAGGCAATTTAATGTTGTGTCATCTTTGTCTTTTAAGGGTTTGGGTAATAATTGCACTGGAGTGAGTTATCCTATGTCCCTTATATTATTGTGATACAAGTTGTGTTTAAGTTAATTAATAATACCCTCTATATAATATATTGTATTCAAAGATATCGAGAGGTAATTTGGGTTTTGGGATACCATAGTATTATTAGGTAAGGTGAGAGCACAAAGTAATCCAAACCTTTAAAAATTGAGCTTCACATGTCATTAGAGTTCTAGGATTTCATTGGTGAGGTCGGGAGGCGATCTAGCATACTTTAGTGGTCTTTAGTGTCATAATTTAAATATATTGTTTTTCAACTAAGTTAAGTTCGTTAACTATTAATTTGACTAGTAGGATTCCATTACCCAGGTAGTTGTTTCTTGCATTTAACTAATACCCGATTTTTATAAAGTTTTGTTTTTAGTTTAATTCTTAACTAGTTAAGTATTATTAGTTTAATTAATATTAAAAAAAACAAAAGAAATTCTAGGCTAGTAATCGTTTAAGTTAATTAATTAGAATTTTCCCATAGTGTCCTAGGTTCGACATTGTGATCGGTACACTTGTCGAGTGCGTGGTTAATCTTGTGATTCTATTTTTTTTAAACACATACACATTTGACCACATCAGTTGGTCTTTTTAGTATGAACCTTAATTATTTGACCCTCGATTTAACAATGTCTTTTTCAGAAGAGTGCTAATTTGTATATGATGATTTTGACGATCTTTATTCTTTATATCCTAATAATATCTAATTATGCTTCAATGATCTATTTTGGCTTAAACCCTAATTTAAAATCGATTAATATCTGAAACTTTAACACTAGAACTAATACTTTTTCATTGTTGTGAGTTGTGTTATTGGCTTTTTTCTTTGGTGCAAGTTAGTGCTTTAATTACATGTGTGTGTATGTGAACGTTTGTGATACGTACTAGGTGTTTGATGAAATGTCTTTAACAAAAACAATCATTATTGTTGTTAGAATACCACTTACTAAGAAATGAAAATGGCAACATTCAATGCTATATCACATTCTGAATCAACTTTTCGTGTTTTAGATATAATTAAATGTAGTTAAGGTAAAATGTTGAAACGTGATCGAGTTTGGGAACAAAAGGATGAATGGTTTATAAGGTGGAATCCTTACACCCATTTAAATTCTTTGTGACATGTTTTACCACAAGTTTTACGTGCGCGCAGGGGGGGGTGCAAATTTGGGTTTATGGACTAGAAATTCATCGAACTCGTGCGTGCTCGCACGTCACGCGGACACGAATGCAACTCCGAAAACCCTAGCCCGCGTGAGACGATTTTTTGAATATTTTTGAAATTTATAATCATTAAGAGAATGATTATGATTTGCAGTTTTATAATCTGCACTAATGGCCATTATTTGATATTATTATTATTTAATGGTCATTAACAAATATTGATTGCTTAGTGTAATTGTATGGCTATATAAACATGACCAGTCTTCATTTGTAGACACACCAACAAAAACGAACACACTTCATATTCTTCCTATTGCAGCAACGATATTATTTCCGACTTCGTTTCAGGAAACTGTCCGAGTCCGGCAGAGCACCGATTATGTTTCGAACCGGGGTACCCTGGGAACAAACCGAGAATCTGTTTAAGGGAATTGTGTTAAACACAAGCCCGGTTACTGTGTTGATTGTCTCGTTTATTTCTGTTGATTATTAATACAAGATTTCCAACAAACTTAAACAGATTGCTTATTATTATTCTTGTATTTTCGAGAGATTGTTGCTACAATCTTAAAACCTTACTTGTAAGGATTTTTGGGTTCACGAAATGGTTCGAAATAAAAATATTTAGATATTATAATCTTATAAATATTTTCTTTTGGAAAATTATATGCGTAGCACATCTTAGTGCGTTTGGATTTTAGATATCATGATGCAATCTTAAATCCTATACAGTGTTACAAAATGTTATATTTGATCAAACATTTGGTTTTAGAAAACGTTTTGTGTAATCATTTGTGTTCTAACTATAGTGTTACAACTGATCTTGTAAACCCGTTGGGATTTTATTACTTTTGTTTTGACGATTTTTGCAATCGTTCGTGTCTAACAATTGTGTTAGAAATGGTTTTGAGTAAACATTCGTTTCTTGTAAACGTTAAATATCTAACATGCGTGTAACATACGATTTATTTATAACTTTTTGTGTAAACGTTAATTTTTCTAATGGAGTGTTAGAAAATTCAAGTTTTGCTACTTAAGTGTAGTAATTGTAACAAGTTGATGTTATTTGAACATATTTGTTCAAGAGTATGGTTTCAAAAGTGAAACAAGGATATGAGGTTATGTGTGCATGGATTTCTATTTGAGGGAATACTTGTATACATAAAACAATATCACTGAGATGATTCATGTCGGATGACATTGAAGATAATAACACTTGGAGAATTGATGTGTAAATGTCGTCAAAATAATTTCGTATAATAAACAACTTGTGAGTTGTTGCGAAGATTAACATCATGAGATGGTAATAGAATTAAGTGTGAATTGTAACATATGATTTAATATATGTTAATGACAAATTCAATTGTAACATATGATTTAATATATGTTAATGACAAATTCAATTGTAGCATATGATTTAATATATGTTAAAGTCAAATTCACTAAGTGTGAATTGTAAGATATGATTTAATATATGTTAATAACAAATTCAATTGTAGGGTTAGTGTGAATTGTAACATATATGACGTATTAACTCCTTGGAAATTCACTAAGTATGGATTGTAACATATGAATTAATATATGTTAATGACGTATTAACTCCTAGGAAATTCACTAAGTGTGAATTGTAACATATGAATTAACATATGGTAATGAGATATTTAAATCCTTGGATATTCATCATTGAAGATTCGCCGAACCCCTCGAGATGATTCACACCTATGTGTGTAATCTAAAAGCAATTCCTACTCGTTGTGGGAACAAGTACGTCATAACGTTCATTGATGATAGTACAAGATATTGCTATGTTTACTTACTTAAGAGTAAGGACGAGACTATTGATAAGTTTATCTTATTTAAAGCCGAAGTTGAGAATCAACTAAATCGAAAAATTAAAAGAGTAAGGAGTGACCGAGGAGGTGAATATGTTTCACCTTTTATTGACTTGTGTGAAAAAAGAAGGAATCATACATGAAGTCACGCCTCCTTACTTCCTCAATCAAATGGCATAGCGGAACGTAAGAACCGAACCTTGAAAGAAATGATGAATCCCATGATGATAAGTTATGGGGTAAGCCCGGACATGTGGGATGAAGCAATCTTATCGGCTAATTATGTCTTAAACATGATACCGAATAAGAAGAAAGATCTAACTCCATATGAGTTATGGACGAGAATTAAACCACCATATAAATACTTGCGAGTGTGGGGGTGCCTAGCCAAGGTAGTGGTGACTCCACCAAAACGTCTACTAATAGGACCCAAAACCGTGGATTGTGTGTTTATAGGATATACCCTTCCCGGTGGTGCATATTGATTTCTTGTGCATGATTCCAAGTATCCCGGAATAAACAATGGCACTATAATAGAAGAAAAGGATGCATCATGGTTTGAATATAAGTTCCCATGTTTGGATAAAGGAAAACCGAGCTATTCTAGACCGGTTGAGGAAAATATTCAAAACGAGAGTACTGGAGATGAACCTCGGGAACAATCTGAGACAGAGGAGGTTGAAATCAGAAAAAGTAAACGGCAAAGGACTGAAAAATCCTTTGGCCCTGATTTCCTTACCTACATGATAGAAGAGGAACCTCAAACGTATCAACAAGCGGTGAACTCCGCTGAAGGACCTCAGTGGAGGGAGGCCATAAAATGTGAGATAGATTCTATCTTACAAAATCATACGTGGGAACTAGTGGATCTTCCTCAATGGTGTAAACCACTAGGATATCGATGGATCTTCAAGAAGAAGATGAAACCTGATGGCACCATCGATAAGTATAAGGCAAGGTTGGTGATCAAAGGATATAAACAACGAGAAGGTTTAGATTACTTTGATACATATTCGCCGGTTACGCGAATAACATCTATACGGTTGGTGCTTGTCATTGCCGCCATTAGAAACTTGGAAGTTCACCAAATGGATGTAAAAACAGCTTTCTTGGATGAAAATCTAGAGGAAGAGATTTACATGGAACAACCCGAAAGCTTCATAGCCGTTGGGCAAGAAAAGAAAGTATGTAAACTTGCGAAATCCTTGTATGGATTGAAACAAGCTCCTAAACAATGACACCAAAAGTTTGATCATGTCATGCTTGATGTTGGGTTCAAAATCAATGAATGTGACAAATGTGTATCCGATGGATATGTCATTTTGTGTTTATACGTAGATGATATGCTCATTGCCGGAAGTGATGACAAAATCATAATGTCCACAAAGAACATGCTAAAAGCAAGATTTGACATGAAGGACATGGGTTTGGCGGATGTGATTTTGGGAGTTAAAATCACACGAACCCAAAATAGACTTGTTTTAAGTCAATCACATTACGTGAGAAAATTCTTGAGAAGTTTAATGCTAATGAATCTAATGTAGCTAGAACTCCCATTGACACGAGTCAACATCTAGCTAAGAATAGAGGTGAACCCGTTAACCAGTTGGAATACTCAAGAATTATTGGCAGCTTGATGTATCTTATGAGTTGCACTAGACCCGACTTAGCATATGCTGTGAGCAAACTAAGTAGATACACAAGCAACCCAAGTTCAAGTCATTGGAATTGTGTGATTCGGTTGCTTCGGTACCTAAGATACACTAGAGAATACGAGTTACATTATAACAGATATCCTGCAGTTGTCAAAGGACATTGTGATGCAAATTGGATATCTGACACGAATGATTCCAGAGCAACAAGTGGGTATGTATTCACACTTGGAGGTGCTGCTAGAGGTGCACAAATCGGTTTTTTTAAAAAAACCGGTTCGGTTATTAACCGGACCGGTTTTTTTTGGACCGGAAAAAAACCGAACCGGTTAATAACCGGACCGGTTAATAACCGGTTTTTTCATCTCAAAACCCTAACCGGTCTAACCGGTTAGGACCGGTTTAGAAACCGGTTAGAACCGGTTAATAAACCGGTTTTTTTATTAACCGGTTTTTTAAAAACCGGTTTTTTTTTTTTTTTTTTTTTTTTTAATAACCATAAAAAACGGTCAAAAAACCAAAAAAACGGCTATATGCCCGTTATACAACGGTCAAAACCGGTATAACCGGTTAACCGGTTATAAAAAAACCGGTTAACCGGTTATAAAAAAACCGGTTTATAAAAAAACCGGTTAACCGGTTTTTTTATAACCGGTTATTAAAAAAAACCGGTTTTTTTTATAACCGGTTTCAAAACCGGTTTTGGCTCTAAAACTTAAAACCGATATACAAACCGGCGGTTTGTAAACCGGTCAAACCGGTTTTTAAAAAACCGGTTTTTTTTAAAACCGGTTTCCGGTTTAAACCGCCAAACCGGTTCGGGAACCGGTTTTTTTGTGCACCTCTAGGTGCTGCTATATCGTTGAAATCGTCTAAACAAACGGTTATAGCTAGATCCACGATGGAATCAGAATTCATCGCCCTAGATAAAGCGGGCGAAGAGGCAGAATGGTTACGTCAATTTGTTGAGGATATACCAAGATGGCCTAAGCCGGCATCAGCCATCTGTATACATTGTGATAGCCAATCGGCAATTGGCAGAGCTCATAGCACAATGTATAATGGTAAGAATAGACATATTAGACGTAGACATAATACGGTACGACAACTAATATCTACTGGAATTATCACTGTTGACTACGTGAAGTCAAAGGATAATATTGCGGATCCGCTAACAAAAGGCCTAAGTAGAGAGTTAGTTCAGAAGTCGTCCATGGGAATGGGATTGAAGCCCTTGAAAAAATTAAAGTTCATGCGAAGGAAACCTAACTCGACAGAATGGAGATCCCAAGAGTTGAGTTCAATAGGAAAACCTACTTGTATGAATTAGTGCTGTCACTGTGGGGGGGGGGGGGGGGGATAACCCTACAATTTTAAGAGGGAGTTTACCACGTGGCAAGGTAACATTCCTAGTCCATTCCTAAAAGTGACAAGTGTGAGGCTAAGCATATGGCTTTTAATGATTCGACCAAGGTAGTCATACATGGTGAATCACCTATGTGAGAAAGAAGTGGGGTCGCTTCGAAGGGTGTTGTTGGGCACAACACTTAATAGCTCTTGCAGAACCAGGCGCATGTTCATGACCATAACGAACATAACTATGAGGACTTGACTTTGTCAGGGAGAGTCTTGTGTGAAGTGTATTGTCGTCTACATAAACGGCAGACGAGTTCAAAGACATCACTGTCTACTCAGAGCCAGTGGGCTAAGTATGCTTCATAAGCAAAGGTTCAAGGGATAACACCTACCTATTGTATGCAAGATTCAACTGTTGAAATCTAATCGGAATAATGTTGTTGTTTCGACCTCCATTCATGTGGGGGATTGTTGGAAGTTTTAAGTGTGTGAATGAAGGAAGTGGTGGAAGTGGTAAAGGTTTGTCCCACATCGGTTTGGGAACAAAAGGATGAATGGTTTATAAGGTGGAATCCTTACACCCATTTGAATTCTTTGTGACATGTTTTACCACAAGTTCTACGCGCGCGCATGGGGGGTTGCAAATTTGGGTTTCTGGATTAGAAATTCATCGAACTCGTGCGTGCTCGCACGTCCCGCGGACACGAATGCAACTCCAAAAACCCTAACCCGCGTGAGACGATTTTTCGAATTTATTTTTGAAATTCAAAACTGGTCTGGTCAATATAATTAATAATCATTAAGAGAATGATTATGATTTGCAGTTTTATAATCTGCACTAATGGCCATTATTTGATATTATTACTTAATGGTCATTAACAAATATTGATTGCTTAGTGTAATTGTATGGCTATATAAACAGGACCAGTCTTCATTTGTAGACACACCAACATAAACGAACACACTTCATATTCTTCCTATTGCAGCAACAATATTATTTCCGACTTCGTTTCAGGCAACTGTCCGAGTCCGGCAGAGCACCGATTCTGTTTCGAACCGGAGTACCCTGGAAACAGACCGAAAATCTGTTTAAAGGAATTGTGTTAAACACAAGCCCGGTTACTGTGTTGATTGTCTCGTTTATTTTCGTTTATTTCTGTTGATTATTAATACAAGATTTCCAACAAATATTTGATTAATTCACAAACTTTTAAACTAAATTAAATTAATAGATATTAATATATTAATATGCATATCCTTAAGAACTTATTCATTTGTTGATGTTATATATAGACAACAACAGTTAATATTCGAACTTATTTAACATTTTAACATTTAAACATTTATCGGCTTTATAATTTCAAACTTATGAACTCATGAAATTAGCTTCTGTTTAAATTTAAAGTAAGAGTAGTACAACATTGTTTTTAAAATTCACACAAACGATGGTTCTATGAAAACAATAAAAGTGCATACTTTCATATACATACAACAGAATATTAAACACCAAGCATGCCAAATATGATAATACAAAAAGCAAATACGAGTATGTAATACCCAACAAATCCCTTTCAATGCTCAAACTTAATTAATAGGAATCATCCGAATCGTAATCGTTATCTTCATCCGAATCATAATCATCTTCATCCTCATCGTCGTCATCTTCATCATCATCGTCATCATCTTCATCTTCATCTTCATCTTCATCATCATCCTCATCTTCATCTTCATCTTGTTCTACATCTTCATCTTCATCTTCATCATCATCCTCATCTTCATCTTCATCTTGTTCTACATCTTCATCTTCATCATCATCGTTATCGTCATCTTCATCTTGTTCTACATCTTCATATTCATATTCATCTTCATAATGTTCTACATCTTCATATTCACATTCATCTTCATATTGTACAACATCTTCATATTCAAATTCATCTTCATCTTGTTCTACGTCTTCATCTTCTTGGTCCACATCCACATCTTCATCTTCATCTTCATCTTCTTCATCCACATCTGCGTATGCATCTACATCGACATCTAGATCTGCATCTTCGTATTCATCAAGGCATCCGTCTTCGCCCATAATTTCATTAAGAACATAGCCACCGACGAGTGTAGCCCCAACTGTTCCTGCCAACGAAAGAGCTCCAACCGAAAGAGCTTCAACCGTACTCCTGCCCTTTTTAATCTTTTTAACAACTTTCTTTTTTCCTTTAACCTTCTTTTTAGTTTTGTCAGCTTTGCCACACTTGC
Organism: Bidens hawaiensis; assembly: GCF_021521415.1. NCBI lineage: Eukaryota > Viridiplantae > Streptophyta > Magnoliopsida > Asterales > Asteraceae > Bidens > Bidens hawaiensis. The sequence continues at coordinate 66,604 of NW_027493626.1, forward strand.
TTCCCGATTTGCCAGACAATTTGAGGGTTTCCTTACTTCCCGATGTGCCAGACACTTTGGTTGTTTCCTTAGGCCCCGATACGCCAGACAATTTGGTGGTGTTCTTAGCTCCCGATGTGCTAGACACTTTGGTGGTGGTGTTAGCTCTTGATAGGCCAGACAATTTGGTGGTGTTCTTAGATCCCGATGCGCCAGACAATTTGGAGGTGTTCACTTTGGTGGTGTTGTTAGCTCCCGATGCGCCAGACAACACTTTGGTGGTGGTGTTAGCTCCAGATGCGCCAGACACTTTGGTGGGTTTGTTAGCTGTCGATGCACCGGACACTTTGGTGGTGTTCTTAGCACGCGATGCGCCAGACACTTTACTAGACATGACTAATATATGGTTTTGAGAATATATGTTAAACGATGATTTTGCCCCGAACCACCCCGGATTCTAACTTCGCTAGGTTTAGGAAATCTCTGAAAGGCACTCAGAGTGGAGGACGATCTCTAACTGCATGACTCCATTAGCGCTACGTAATCAAGATGAGTATTTTGAAGTACTCCGTATATATATAGAGAAACCAATAATTCAACTATATATATTAGCGTACGAATGTGTACGTTATATGAAGACTAGTAAGTTGTTGACTACGTCAACCGAAGATATTTTTGGTTCTTTCTTGCAGGGTCTTTGGAACGTGTCACGAAGCATAGAAAATAAGAATATACATGTACTAATTACTAACTAACAAATGTGTGATATCTAAAATTAACGACTGGATATAACATATGTGAAAGCCATTAAAGAACATTAAGTGGTCCAAAATCTCCAATGTACTAAGTCAAATTCCAACAAATTTTTTTTTGCTTTTTTTTTTTATAAAAAAAAGCTAGACAATTCCATTACTATACCATACATCAAGATGCCCGTTGCGACGTATACACGTTCACTGATTGTTTAATCGGATTCTAATTCAAATTAATCATCTTTATCGCTATCGATCGAATGAATAATTATTGAAGCAAAAGACAAAATCATTAATTTTAATATAATATCAGAGTAGGGATTTTTATGATCCAATAAACCATAGCTCAAAGTTGAAGATACGATGGTCGAGGACGAAGTAAAAAGAGAAAAGCCCAAATCAAGAGTCGGTCGTGTCGAATTCGGTGAGAAGGCGCGCAACAATTGGCGGGTTAGATGAAGAGCAATATCAAACCCTACTAAAAAATTTTACATGAACTAAAGAAAATTCACACGGTGATCATATACCAAAACCTAATATGGCTATGACTGGTAAGTTTAATCAATAATGAATGGATTATAGACTCTGGATCAACGGATCATATAGTCCACACATTCGTTTTACTTCAAAATTACACGGAGAATGCAAATGAAACACCCGCTATGATTCCAAATAGTGATAACACACTTGTTAAAGCCACATGTGATCGCCTATTAACAAAACCAAACGAAAATAACATGAGTCATATATGAATTTCAATTGTAATCTACTTTCTGTAGGCAGATTAGCAACTAACCTTTAATGTGTTGTGAGTTTCTTTTCTGATTTTTGTTGCATGCAATCTTTACATTCGAGAAAATAACTGGAGTGGGTAAACGCGTAAATTGTTTCTATTGGATGTGTGTGGTGATTAATGAAAAGAGAGCTATGTGTCAAAGGTGGATGCAAAAATTTGGCAAAAAAAAAAAAAAAACTCGGACATGCCTCATTTATTAAATTATGTTGGGTTATTTTTTAAAGAAGATTTGTTCTAACAAAAATTGGCGGAGCCACATATAATTGGCAGGGATTAACTGAACCCGGTCAATTTTCAGTTTTATATATCACCTATAAGTGTGATTTTACGAGAGAACCCACTATTTTTCGACGAGCGAATCCGATATCATTTAAAAATATAATATTTGAACCAATTGATTATGAAAAAATGAGTTAAAAATGTTTTAGTAATGAATGTTTTTCTGTGAAATATAAAAAAATATTTAAAAAAATTATAAAAATTAGTAACAAACATTATAAATGAGCCAATAATAACCCATATATACGTTTTGAAAAAACTAATAACCCATATATATATAATAAAAAAACACAAAATTATTAATAGAATCGGTTAATAAGCCCAACCAATTAACACTAAACATAAAACCTATATAAAATTAAAATAAAAAAAAGGCCAAAAACAACGACCGATCAATTTTTCTTCTATCAACCGGACTATCGCCTCTTTCTTCGCTAGTTCAGCCCGAAAACAACGACGATGTACTTTGGTTGTGATAGTGATTACGTTTTATTATTTGGCCAAGTGAGCGACTCAACCCATAAAGGCCCGAAAACTGTGACGCGACAAAAAATTCGAGCACCAAAAAATCCCGAACCCATAGAGATTCTTGTAATAAATCTATATTTACGCATTTGCCATTTCCAAAAGGTTATATCAAAAGCCACATGCTTGTTTTGATCTGATACATTGTGACGTTTAGAGAAAGTATCGCAAACCCTCTACTTCGTATGCTAGCTTCTTTTTAATCATCGTTGATAGGGGTGCAAACGAGCCGAGCCGAGCCCGAGCTTGACCAGGCTCGAGCTCGGCTCGTTTAACTTACATAGAGCTCGAGCTCGGCTCGTTTCGAGCTCTATTTTCAAAGCTCGAGCTCGGCTCGTTTACATTTTATAAGGTATTTATTAAATAATATAATTATTATTATATATTTTTTCTATTATAATTTTTTGTATAAAATAATATATAGTATTTACTTATTTTTATTTATTTTTATAACATGATATATATATACACACACACATATATATTAAATAATTATTAAATATATATTTTAAAAATTATATAAATAGCAGGCTCGTTTAGGCTCGCGAGCCGGCTCGAGCTCGATAAGTGAAACTCGGGCTCGGGCTCGTTTATTAAACGAGCTTACTATTAGGCTTGAGCTCGGGCTCGGGCTCGATTAAGCTCGGCTAGTTCAAGCGTTTTGACGAGCCGATCTCGAGTAGCTCGCGAGCAGCTCGGCTCGTTTGCACCCCTAATCGTTGATGATTTTAGTAGAGCACTATGGACATATCTTATTAAACACAAAAGCAATGCTAGCTAGGGGTGTTTAAAAATATCCGTATTCGAATTATTCGACTATCCGTATCCAAACTATCCGAATTTTCGAATATCCGAATTATCCGGTATTTTAATTTTAATATTATTTAATTTTATTTTATATTATATATAATAACAAAACCGGCCCAAGATATACACATACATAACACAAGCAGGCAAGCAGCGGAAGCGCCTCTCCTTATTAGTTTTCACACATTAACCCTTAGTCCTCACTCCTCACGGCAACACCTGCACCATCGTCGTTGCACCACCACCGTCCGTCCCACCTTCACGGCAGCACCAGCACCACCATCGTTCGACCCACCCTCACGACAACACCAGCACCACCGTTGCAACACTACCAGCGCCCGTCCCACCCTCACGGCAGCACCCGCACCATCGTCCGTCCCAACCTCACGGCAGCACCAGGACCACCGTCGCCTCTTCTTTGGTTGTTTAAACAAGGTTTTTTTATTTATTTTTCAGATATCCAAAGTTTCGGATTTAGATTTGGATAGTGATTTTCACTATCCGAAAGGTTCGGATATCAGAAAGTTCAGTATCCGGTTTTGAACAACCCTAATGCTAGCGAGTGCCTAATAAGCTTCCAAAGAATGGTAAAATCCCAATTTGGGAAATCAACTAAAAGGATACGATATAATAATGGTGGAGAGTTCATATCAAATGAATGATGGATTTTTTTATTCACAAGAAGGGATTCTGTTGGAAACCACATGTCCACATACCCCTAAAAAACGGGCTAGTGGAACACGAGCTTCGACATCTTCTTGAAATGGTATGTTCACTCATGTTTAGTGGATATTTAAAAGGTTTGAGGGCTTAGATCCTCTAATTTTGGCTCATTAATTCGGAGGCGGAACCGGTAACAAGTCTAGCTTTGAAGGCAACAACTATTTAGGTGAGATGAGGGTAACCAGGTTGTGGTGGTGGTTGGCGTAGTGGTGTTTCAAGTAGTGTTAGTTGGTGTAACACCCGACCAATGGCGGATTATACGTCGGGGTGGTATGTTGATTGCCTATAAGCTCGTAATATTGTTAAAGTGACAATAATATATTTATTTCATTTGAAGCAAGTCGCAAGAACATCAGAGTTTTGAAAGAAAATAACAATACATCGGCAAATCAAGTATTATGAATTCCAAAATAAATCCTAAAGGCAAACTAGTTTTCTTCTTCCTAGCAAATCATCGATTCAACATGTAGCAGATTTAAAATAATAGCATTTAGTCAGCATTTATGTTGGTGAGATTTCGTAAGTAATATATATATATATGTATAAAATATGAAAATGCTAAACGATTCAAAAGCCATAATGTAATAATACCCAAACAAAAAAGAATGAAATCGTCTCATTCCCTTGACCGAAGTTGGATTACTAGGGGAATGGAAACCACCATCCATTCTAACTGAAGTTGAAGAATAGGTGGTGCTGGTACGTCCCTTCGGACCCTCCCATTTCGATTTTGTGTACCAACCACCATAAAACAATAAATGCGTTGCCCACACAACACTTATAGTCACCGTAAACCATTTGAAGGTATTATGTTAACATGCATGACATAAGTGGGATCGGGTTGTAAACATGACATGAACTAGCGAGAAAAACAACTTGGAACGTGCTACACCCCAAAGTATTATAAAACATTAAATAGGGTTGGAAAATTGATTTTTATTGGTCCCAACTATTTTATTTTTGTCGGCGTTGGTCCCAACTTTCATTTTGGCTGTCAACGGTCCCAACTTTCACATACGTTTCTTCCACCAGTCCACAACTAACGGAGTACTAACTCTGTTATGTAAATGCTGATGTGTCCATCCAACTTGTCAAAAACAAATGACATGGCTGCCTACTTGTCAAACTCAACCTCTCCAGCAACAAGCAGTACTCAACCTCCTCGTTGTCTTCTTCAACTCTCTATTGTTCTTCCACGAACCACTATCAATGGCTCACTCTCTGAACTTCACCATATCAACAGCCCCCCACTCACCTGACCTCACACACTACCAATACACCAAACCCACATCCTAAACCCCTCTTCGCATCTTCCTCATCACCAAACGCCCATCAAAACCACTCCTTCTAGTCTCCGCAGCATCCGACAACAACCCCGGAGCCTCGTGCTTAACCACAGATCACATAATCAACAACTGAACCAAACCGATCACAGTTACCACTGATTTGGGTTCAATTGAGGTGGATGCGATGACAGAGGCTGAACTGAAGGAGAATGGGTTTAGGAGTACCCGGCGGATGAAGCTCGTATAATCTAGGAGAATGCTTATTGAGGTGTGATCAATTTGGGGATTTTGAGAATTAGGGCTTGAGAGTGAATGAAAGTTAGGAGAGAGATTGGGGCTTAAGTATAATCTACATAAACAGCCATAATATCCACGTGGGCTGCCATGTAATATTTTTTTGACAAGTTGGATGGACACGTCAGCATTGACATTACGGAGTTAGTACTCCGTTAGTCGCGGACTGGTGGAAGAAACGTATGTGAAAGTTGGGACCGTTGCCAGCCAAAATGAAAGTTGGGACCAGCGCCGACAAAAATAAAATAGTTGGGACCAATAAAAACCAATTTCCCAAAAGGGTTAGATGATTCTCAAACAAGTCTTCTTAAACAAATACATAAATACTAAAATAAATTATTAATGAAATGAAACTAAGACATTTTTGGGGATTTATTTTTCATGTATCGAATTTGGGAATTCGACTAAATAAACGATAATTGTTCGTTAAATACAGCCAACGACAATGTTTTGATAAAAAACGATAATAGTTAAATAAATAATGACAACGAAATAGCATGTAATATAATATTCTAAAATAATAAAAGTGTGTCAACGTTTTTATATTAAACGAATAATTATAATAATAATAATAATAACAACAACTACGTTCGACGTTGGTTCGGTTTTAAACAAAAGAGTCAAGAATGTTATACAATATCTACTAAAAATGATATATCGTTAACAAATTAAACGATTTATATATTTTTATGTTAAATGGTTTAAAAGAACGTAATTGCGTAACGTAAACATCTATATCTATTAAATATTATTAAATTTGAACCGAATGAATGTGGTTTTAATCATAAAACAAACTAAAAATAGGACTGGAAATGAAGCGGGAATGGGGGATTCAAACTCGGGTCCTGTAACCACACAAACAATAAACAACCCAATTACACTAGCTTGATAACTTGTTTAGGATACGTTTCAATTATTTTTAACACATAAATAGGAAAAACCTTAAATTCTCATATGAACCTTAGAATATTAGTTCCCCAAATAGAATGTGATTCACCCTCTATTAATTGAAATTGATAGAGGGTTAACGATCACGACATGAACTCATACTAAAAAGTAACACAAATCAATTACCCGGAAAGAAGACGAATTAAGAGTTCATCACGAGATGTTTGTTCCAAACCTAGGGGAAAATCAAAAGGAAACACAAAGGTTGACTTCGAAGCAATTAGATGTGACAATTGGATCGCGAGTTTCTGAGAAGTGATTTGATAGCCCCAATTTAGAGAAATCGTTTAAACAACGGGTCAATTTGATGACATTAAGTCCGATTTTGCGTTTCATAGTTTATTACCAATTCAATGTTCATAAAAATGCAATTAAACCATCGATAATGATCAATGATCATATTGTTGTGTTGTAACATAAAATGGATTAAAATCTAATTAATGGTTTATAAAAATGGTGGGGTTGGGAATGTGAACGTGACTCAAGGAAGGAGAAGAAAGAAGAAAAACAAAAGAGTTGCACTCTGGTCTATAAGGTTTGAGGATGGAAACAAAACAGAAACTAACTGCACTAATTAAAAAATAAATAAATGACTAACCAAACTAATTGAGGGCTAAACGAATAAACTTTAACGAACATAAATGAACAAAATATGATTGATATTTCATGCTTCAAATCATCAAATTAAGAGATAGTTGTACAGAAAGAAAGAACTAAAATAATAAATAAATGATTGAATTTGTATTAAATCTCAAACGGGTCGAGTTATAAATACAACAAAATAGACGAATGATGTTATAGTTGGTGGGTTGTTGTTGTGGTGGAGGGTGTTGGAAAGGTGGTGACGGTGAGGTACGGGGTTGAAATTGAAGATTGAGATTGAATAGTTGGGTCCCATTTATATTATTATTATTTATATTATCATTGTTATTGTTATTAAGGGTTAATTTGTCATTTTACACATACTTAACTGAAAACTTTAACGATGTTAACGAGTAAAGACCGCCGTAGTTACAAAAATTCGCACATATGAACTACCTTAGTAATAAGTTTATAACTATGAGAATCAAGTTTGTAATCAGTTAACTTTGAATATCAAGCGTGCAATATCTTTAAACCACAAAGAACAACCATGTAGTTAATTCTAATTTTAACTTAGAAAGAAAACGAAATCCCTTGTTTCGTTAGACCGCCTTTTAGATGCTAAGAGTTGGTGAATATTTTATATACAAACTTGGAAAAAAAATAATATAGATATTGACATGTATGCATATTTTTAAGAGTGAAAGGTTAAAATACAAATAGTGACAAAAATGAAAAGTGCAAGAAAGATTCGTGGCTACACAAAAACCCCTAAGAAAATTTTTATTAAAAAAAATCATAACTCAAAATATAAATAAAAACAAAAAAATTAAAAAAACTAAAATGGTTCCCTCGTCATTCTCATTCCAAAAAAACCGCTGAAAAGACACAATGACGAAAGTAAACAAAAAACAATAAAAAAGACACAATAAATCGCAAAATATAACACAATAATAAACAAAATATAAATACAATGTTGAGTAACACAATATCAGAAAAAATAAAGACACGATGTTAAGAAAAAAACATAATCAGTGACGACAATAAACACAAAACATAATGATATTAAAAAGACATGATTTTTCCCTCAACATTGTGTTTGTGTTTTTTTAGATCAAGAAAACGGTGGAAATATGTATGTGTTTTTACTTTTTTCGTTTTTTATTAAATGTTGAGTTATGATTTTTTTTATTAATTTTGTTGATTTTTAGAGGGTTTTTTTTGTGTGATTATAAATATTTCTCATTCTTCTTATTTTATTTACCTATTTGGAGAATAACTTACCCATTTGTTTTTGAATGCAGTGGCTTAAATTTAAAGAAGAAATTAAGAGTACAACACTGCTTTTAAATTTATTACACTCAACCAATAGTTGTATGAAAACAATGAAAGTACATAGTTTCAAATACAAAGAAGAGAACGATTAAACACCAAGCATGCAAAAACAAACATTAAAACAAAGACGAGAAAACTAAGCAACACCAAGCAAACCTCTTCAATGCTCAAACTTTATAGGATTCATACTAATCCCAATCGTAATCGCAATCGTAATCGTCACCATCATAGTCATTGTCATAGTCGTAGTCATCATCATCGTCATCTTCATCTTCTTGTTCTACATCTTCATCTTCATCCTGGTTTACGTATTCGTGTGTAGTTTCATGAAACATATACTCACCGGCAAGTGTAGCCCAAACTGTTCCTTGAACCCTCTTTCTAGGTTTGCCGTTCTTTGTTCCTGATGTGCAAGATACCTTGTTGGTTTTATTAGCTCCCGATGTGCCAGACACTTTACTGGTGCTCGCCGGTTTTAAAAACATATGTGAAAGGATGATTCTCCCTTGAACCACCCCGGGTGCTATCATCACCGGATAACTAACCCATTCTTTTGGCATGTCTTTTGCAATAAGATGTGTGAAAGGCACTAGAACCTCTCCTATGTCCCTGTCGATCAACGTCCCATTGTGTTTGATCTTGCAGATAAGGATGTCGCTGTTGTTCATGCTACCAACCTCGAATTGCATGCGCTTTTGCCACACGGGATAAGGGCCGGCCTTCTTTGCCACACTGGTTTTGTATTTTATAGAGGCCATGCCCCCGTCCGGTCTGGAGATCCATAACAAGGCATAAGGATCCATGGTACCAAAGATTTTTACGTCAAACAGATCTTCTGCGTACTGGAGGACGATCTTTAACTTGCGTTGAGCAGACAATTTTTTGGTGCTCTTAGCTCCTGATATGCCAGATGACATGACTACTGGTTTTAAGAATTTATGTTAAAGGATGATTTTGCCTTGAACCTCCCCGGTATCTAACTTCACCGGGTAACTAACCTTTTCTCCTAAAGCATTTCCAGCTAGGAGATGACTGAGAGGCATTATAACCTCTCCTATGTCTCGGTCGAACAAAGTCCCATCGTGTTTGATCTGGCAGATGAGGATGTCACTGTTGTTCATGCTAACGACCTCGAATTGCATGCGATATTCCCAGACAGGATAGGGGCCGGCACCCTTTGCCACGTTGGTTTTGTATAGGTCGGAGGTCATGCTCCTATCCAGTCGGGTGATGCATAGCAAGGCGTAAGGATCCATGGTACCAAAGATTTTTACGTCGAACAGATCTTTTGCGGAGTGGAGGATGATCTCTAACTTGCATGACTCCATTGGCGACTACTGTACGTAATAAAGGTGAGTATATATCTTGGAGTGAGCATATATTATACCTATATATATATATATATATATGCATATGACTATGTCAAGAGGGGGATAGAGGGTTGACCGAAGATTTTTAGGTCTTAATTTCATGTAGGATCTTTCAAATGCGTGTGTGAAGGAACATAGAAATAAGAATGAATATACACAATTCATGGAAAATATTAATGACTGAAAATAACGTATTTGGATGCAAGCATGTAGTTAAAGAACATATATATATAGTCGTCTTTCCATTCTTCATTTCACACATGGACAGATCAAGATAAGCACATCAATAGGGTACATGATAAAAGATTGTAACTTGTTTTCAAGTAACGCCAATCGCATATGAGTATGTCAAGTGAGGAATGGGTTGACCGATGATTTTTGTTCTTTCATTTTCATGTAGGTCCGAAACGTTAAAAATAAGTAATGGGTTGACCATTACTTATTACATAGATTTTGTAATGGGTTAACCAATGCCCAATAAGTCAGGGGTTGTGAAGATAACTCTTAACCGGGCTTGGGTCACTAAATTTAGAGTTTCATGATGGTGGTCATGAAGCTCCCTATATAAGAGGTCTTCGCCTCTAATTTTAGTGGACGTTTGGCCTCCACCATTTTTTTGTGTCAGTAAATAAAAAGAAACTATCGGCAGTCATCTCCACTCCCCCGTTTTTCATGGCAGGTTCCATGCACCCGGATAAGAAGATCGAGGTATGGCTACGTTTGTGCTCAAAACTAGAGAACATCCATTCGACCCGGGCGGGGTTGAATCTATGTTTCTTTAGTATTGATTGAAAAATAACAAATATGTGTTACATCTCAAATTAATGAGTGAAAATAATTAATGTAGGTGGATGTGGGGATGAAGCCAAAGAACGTGAAGTACTCGAACATTTCGTATGTACTACTCAAAGAATTCGACAAATTATGTTGATCATATAGCTAGTTATCTTTCCATTCATCATTTTACACCTAGACAGTTCAAGATAAGCACGTAAAAGGGCGGCGAACCCGTTAATAGATTGTAGTTTGTTTCTAACACCAACTCTTACATGCACTTGAGCATCACTTAATCTTTTACGTGTTAGGATTTAAACACACACATCACTTTTGTAGATGGCAAACACGATTCGGCACTAACTAGCAGTGGTGAAGCTTGGATGCGTTTGTCAAAATGCCGGACTCAAAATGTATTAAAAAGTGATAAATTTTAGGTCAAAAACAGTTAATTTACACTACATATACAAATTTTCGGGGAAAAAGTGATTAATTTACACTAATACGCGAAATAAACAATGGGGTTGGGCCACCCCAAACCCTCACTAAGCGTCACCCTTGCTAACTAGGTCATGGACTTGTGGGTACCATGAGGCAAACCACTTGTAACGGTTTTGATTACCGAAACCCAAGATCAAACCATAAAAAATTAAAACCGTCATGGCTAGGTTTTCAGATTTCGTCTTTATATAAGATACATGGAATGCAATTTAAAGACTTCCTAAATATATATACAAGCTCTTCAAAAACTTATTTTTGTTTGATTCTTTTACGACCATTTATTTTACAACTTCAATTATCAAAATTGTTGCAACTAACATTTAAATGATTTTCATCAATTATTTATATTTCTGAAACAGTGAAATGTGAAAAACAAATTGGTTTAGAGAGACGAGAGGTGTTCATACGACAAATGCTATATTCTTACATTAGAGAATCTTTTAGAACCGTTGAAAAACAATTATCTATCTATATCTATACTATATATAATACACCAAACAATGACAAATTAAGACACTCATTTTTAAGTAAATTACAACTTTTAAAGCTTAAAGTACACCTTATATAGCATGTAAGAGAGGGACAAACTTGTCCACTACAAATTATGTCTTGAAATAGTTACAACATTGCCCCCTTAACTATAATCAACTTTTGTAAATATAAGAAATAGTTACTTCTTTGGACCTTTATCTTTACCTATACATTCATTTTAATTTTAATTGTAAATAACTTCCCACCAACAATTTACAACGGCCATAACTTTTTCATACGTTAATATTTTTTATAAAAAATTACGCCATAAAAATGAGCATTTTATTGTCTTTAATTTGGGCATGGTATTGCTATAATTTTTCAAATAAAAAAATTAACATATTACGTATGGGCGTTCACAATTCGGTTTTAACGGTTTCTAAGTTATACCATTGGTTCGATTATTTGTTATTGAGAACCGAAATTGAACCGTAGAAACTTTAAACTAAATCATTACCAATGGTTTTGGTTTCATGAATTGAGCCTTAATAATAAGTTTACCGTCCAGTCCGGTTTTATATGGCCAAATTTCTGTATAAACCACAAACCAAACTGTTAGCTATGGTTTGAACATTCGGAAACCAGCTGACCAAAAGTGATGATTAGTTCAAACGTTTTCAAAGTTTCAAACGAACATGATTACTATGATTTTTTTTCCCCGCTGCATCGCGCGGGCACCCGTCTAGTACTATATATAATGTATGAAAGGAGGGCAAATTAAGACACCTTAAGTTTAAGGGATTTACAAATTTTAATGTATAATATACACCTTATATAGCATGTAAGAGAGAGACAAACTTGTCCATTAAAAAATATGTATTGAAATAGTTACAACATTGCCCCCTCAACTTTAAGCAACTTTTGTAAATTTAAGAAATAATACTACTTTGGACCTTTATCTTTACCTATATATTCATTTTAATTTTAATTGTAAATAACTTCCCACCAACGATTTTCCAACGGCCATAACTTTTGCATACGTTAATATTTTTTATAAAAAATTGCACCATAAAAATGAGCATTTTATTGTCTTTAATTTGAGTATGGTATTGCTATAATTTTTCAAATAAAAAATATTAACATATTACATATGGGTGTTACAATTCGGTTTTAACGGTTTCTAAGTTATATCATGAACCAAACTGTTGGTTCGATTTTTTGTCATTGAGAACCGAAATTGAACCGTAGAAACTTTAAACTTAATCGTTACTAATTGTTTGGTTTCACGCAGTGAGCTTCAATAATAAGTTTACCGTCCAGTCCGGTTTTATATGGTCAATTTTCTGTATAAATCATAAACCAAACCGGTTGCTATGGTTTGAACATTCGGAAACCGGCTGACCAAAAGTGATGATTGGTTCAAACGTTTTTACGGTTTCAAACGAACCTTGAACATCCACAATTATTACATGATTACTATAATTTTTGTTCTCCGCTGCATCGCGCGAGCACCTGTCTAGTTATATTTAAATATAACAATTATAGTTTGGTGTCGTTAAGTGTCGACAGGGACACTTGGTGGCACCGTATTGATCGTTGATTTTTTTAGTTTCGGTACCGTAACGAACATAACGAAACCAACCAAATTCGTATAGACACGCTGCCTCAACGTACGAGTTTTACCAACGGCCGATTTTACCAACCGATGCCACCCCATTAGTCCACCTCATTTATATATATATATATATATATATATATATATATATCCACCTCATTTATATATATATATATTCTGTTTTTTTCTCTGGTGGCGTACGAAAGTAACCAAAACCGACTAAGTCATGTCGAGTTACCGTCTCAATGCCGGATCGATAACGCTTAGGTTTGACTACCACCCTGGTTTACTGACCAAATATTATGTGTTAATCTTTTTATATGTTAATTTTTCTAATTTATTTTTGGGTTTTAATGCTCAGATTTTGCCAACGGTTTCTATAACGAGCGTAACAAAAATGTCCGAATTCGTGTCGACTCACCATCGTAACGCTCGGGTTTAACCAACTCCTGCGTTTTAACGTTGGGGTTTTACCAGCTGTCCTTTAGCGTCGCTAAGCCCCCGCTGGGCCACTTGGCGGCACAATATTGATAGTGATCAACATTTTGTTTTTTTTCTTCCGGCACCGTAACGAAGACCGTGCTAATTTTTTGGTTTTGTTTCCGGTATCGTAACGAACGTGACGGAAACCGAGCGGATTCTTGTAGACTCACCGCGTTTGTTTTAGTTCCGGTATCATAACGACACAACGAAAATCTACCGAATGCCATTTTTTTGTTTTAGTTCCCGTACTATAAGAATGTGACGGAAATCTAAAGAATTTTTGTAGAATCACCGCATCAACGTCGTGGATCGACAATGATAGGGTCTTTCCAACGCCTGATTTTACCGACCGACGCCACTCGATTGGTTCACTTCAAATTTTATATGTTTTTCTTTTATTTTTGGTTTTTAGTTCCAGTATCATAACGCACTTAACTGAAATCAACTAAATTTGCGTTGAATTGGCGCTTCAATGCTCAGGACCGGCAATGTTTGGATTTCTCATCGCCTAAGGTTTACCAACCTGTCCGGCACAACATGCCGGATAAAACCCTAGTTTAGAATGATATGAAATATTTGATTTCATGATAACAAGTTAACAACGCTATTCACTTATGAATTTATGCCATGTACTTTCTGTCATTTGGTTAGCACCAGAAAAACTGAAAAACACACATCCTTTTGCCCTTTAACCAACCTACTTAAATTCATCATTAATCCTTTTGAAGTGCTTGTCACATCTACTTCTACGGTTTAATAAAATGAAATTTTTATTCATAATTATTTTTTTGGAATTTATTGCATGTCACGGTTCAAATCCTTATTGATGTGCTGCTATCAACGCTTTTGGGCTTGAAATTTTTATGCAATTATTTTTCACGGTTTTCCAAAACAAAACATGATCCTGTTCCTGTCTTTTACTTGATGTAAGATATGACATCCTTCAAGAAACCAAACTGTAGGTCTTGTTTCAAAATTATTCTTTGTTATCATATCACTTTTTATTCCATTCAAAAATTGTTCTCATTTTTTATTAGACTAAGGGGTGTGGGGGGCTTTAGTGGGGGCTCTAGTGGGGGCTTTAAGAGCCAAGAACCAATAATATTATGACGTGTGGCAGAGAGAGAAACTGGATAAGGGGGGTGTTGGAGCCCCTGGTGGAGCCCCTGGCCCCTGGTGTGGAGGGGCTCCAGCGAAATTTTTTTTTTATTTTTTTATAAATATATTCAAATAACGTATTAATAAAAAAACTCATAAATTATTAAAAAAACACATTAATATCTAAAAATAAAATAAAAATTAAAGTACTAAAAAGAAACATTCTTCTTATTCTTCGGCTTGGTCTTCTTCGATCAACCTCTTTCGGATACGTTCCTTTTGCTTTTCCATTAGCATTTGATCGACCGGATTTAGGTTACTGAAGTCTCTAGTAAGAAAGTCCAAATCTCTCATTCGATGGTATAAAAATGGGTGAAATGGAGTATAATTATATAGGAAAAATATTTTTTTTTTGGTTTCTTTGGCTCCCAACGGTCAAAAAAACATAAAAAGATGTGCAGCTCTCTCTCTTCTCTGGCTAATCGGCTCACGCCTGCCTTGGTTTTCCCGCTAGCGCCCCCGCTAGCGCCCTGGTGGTGTGGTGTTAGCGCCTGGGGGCGCGAGCGGAGGGGCTCTAGCGCCCCCGTTGAAGCCCCACACCCCTCAGTCTTACCATGACCAAGTTATATCCCTAATTCTTTTAGGTTTCAGCTAACTAAACTAATCTTGATCAATGACTTGACGATTCATCGTCTAATTGCTTCCTCAATAAAAATATCGCTTCATTCAGTTTATGGCTGGCGGTACCTTTGGAATACTTTGACCGTCCTCATCTGCTAAAGTAGTTCAAATATTGTTCATTCCATTTCGTTTGAGGTTTATTTATTATTATTTCCAGCAATCAAACGAACTTTTATCTAACTATACTATTAAAGCAATAGGCTTTAAGTCCACCCCCTTCCTATTGGTTGTTGATTATACTTTCCATATATATCAATGGCTTCTCTAATTTTCATCTTAATAAAATAAATTAATAATAAATTTAAATAAGATTCATTAATTCTCTTAAAGTATTATCTTTCATCTTTCATTTAATTTTGAATTTTGAATTTTGAATCTTTTATAATTATGTTTCAACTTAATAATTATAATTACTAATTAATTATGATTTTTTTATTATGTATACTATAACTATAATTATATTTTAAAACTAATTTTATTTTATTATATTTGATTGATTCATTCACAAGCTTTGTTTCTTCCCAGCAGGTTTAATGTTTTTTAATTAATATATAATATATAATTTAGATAATTAATTGATTTTCATCTTAATAAATCAATAATAAATTTAAATAAGATTCATTAATTCTCTTAAAATATTCTCTTTCATCTTTCATTTAATATTTAATTTTGAATTTTGAATCTTTTATAATTATCTTTCAATTTAATAATTATAATTAACAATTAATTACGATTTCTTTATTATGTATACTATAACTATAATTATGTTTTAAAACTAATTTTATTTTATTATTTTTGATTGATTCCTTCACAAGCTTTGTTTCTTTCTAGCTGGTTTAATGTTTTTTAATTAATATATAATTTAGATAATTAATTGATATTTAATCAATAGGATTCAATATAGAGATACTATGGATTTAACTTTAGTAAAATCCAATGGTTAACATTTGTATCAGTCAATCCGTTAATTAATTATTATTTTACATAAATTTTACATAAATATAAAATCAGAACCAATAAATTATACATTAATATAAAATTGGAACCAATTATATAAATTTCAATTACAATATTTAAATCATTAATGGCTCAATTGATTAAGGATTTGACTAACCATCCGTAACATTTACTATAAATACAAATGCTGACCAATTGAATGATTCTAAATTTAGCAATTATTCATTTAAATATATGGTTCTTATTTTAAACTAATTGATTATATCGGATTAGATAATTAGTGTTCAATTGTATTAAAATTGTGTTAATGTTAATAAGTAAAAACAAAATTAGTAACTTATTTTTTCACACCTTATATTAATTACATAATTAATTAAATGTTGATTAATTATATTATGTTGAGTGTTTTTATAACTTTCAATCATATGATTCAGTAGTTCATTATATCGGAATTTATTATAATTTTATATATTATAGACATTGTTATTTTATAAATTACATATACGGTGTTATAATTGATGAAGTTATAAAACATTTATAATAATCTAATTTTGGAATATTACATATACGGTTTATTTCCGTATGTTTAAATATGGTCAACATTTAAATGAAATAATATTACATTTGTAATAATCTAATTTTGGAACATTACATTTTAGTAAATTCAAAATTTGAAAATACATTAATCCTAATTCCCTATCTTTCGTTGTTACTTAAAGTATTTTGAATTTTTTTGAATTTTCCTAATTTTTGGTTTATAATCAATTCCATGTATACCTTCCTTCTATAATCAAGTCTCACATAATTCAATCCCTATAAATACCTAATTTTCATAGGGTAATTCTTACACCATCAAACCATCTTTAACAAAAACGATTATCTTTGTGTCTAAGGTTTTTATTTGCGTTGTGTGTATATCGTCCATTTTTGTATTCATTTTTTGGCTTTAAAGTGATACTGTTGCTAAATGATTTTTTTTATTTTTCACCACTAGCAAGATGGAGCCAACAAACATCACCATTTTGAACCAATTGGATGTTCTTAACAGTGAGTGTATTCTAAATGTGCGTATTTTTAAACTTTGGCGGCTGAAGGACAATTCAAAGCCCGGATAGGTTTTAGGTTTTACATCAAACTTCAAGATTCAATGAACATGTTGAAGTTTTCTAACTGCTTTATCTTCCATACAATGAATGGTTTATTAGACTGTGATTAAAACTTCTCTAATTGCATCTATCCGTCATTGGTAATTCTCACTAAACTAAAATATATGTTTTTATTTTTAATTTAGCCAGAATAATATATTATGTAACATTAATTTAATTTTATCCATTTCAGCTTATAGCGGCCCAACTTGTAAAATAGCGAATTGCCTAGAAGGAGTATTTGCTGGAACAATGGCTTTGTTTTTGTACAACATGGATATTAAGTTACGAATGATTTATGTATTTATGTAAGTTACACAATTTATGTAAATTAAATCATTTATATATGATCAATCTTTATTTTAACTGTTAGCACATGTGAATATTCTCTTGAAACTTCTATCAATTGTTTACGTGTGTGTTAATTTAATTTTTTTTTTTTTGCTTTTTGCATAACTTGTTTACAGTTTATTACCAACTTCTATTTATTTTTGTTTTTATATAATACCCTTAAAAGTTTCCATACTCTTCAATCTTATCAAGATTTCCATTTTTGTTATTTCACTATTATTTAATTATCTCTAAATATCAAAATTAATGTCTAAAATGAACCACTCATTTTAATGTTTCAAAAGTAAAAAAACATTTCCATAATTTTTGAAAGTTTTCTAATTAACCAATTTAATTTTAAATTTTGCAATTATGTCTAAATTATTTAGTAATATTAGTAGAATACAACTTTATTGTTTTGATTTAACATATCTAACTAAAAAGCCATTGAATGTAACTAAAACAAAAGTTAAATTAATAATTCCTTTATAATAAAATGTACATCTATTTATTTTTTTCTTTTTTTTATAATACACTTACTTTATTCTTATTATTTATAACAAATTTAAACACATTTTAAATTTAGAATTTGACCACTCTTAAAACAAACCTTTAAAGGTTTTCATATCTTCAATCTCATAAAAGTTTTCATATCTTCAATCTTATAAAAGTTTCCATTTTTTATATTTAACCATTTTTTTAATCATCCATAAATGTCAAAATTAATGTCTAAAATAAACCCCCCATTTTAATGTTTCAAAAATAAAAAACGTTTCCATAATTTGTGAAAGTTTTCTAAAATAACAGATTTGATTTTAAATTTCGTAATTATATGTAAATTATTTAGTAAAGATTTTCTCAAACTGTATAGCTAACTGATTTGTGTCTTTAGCCAATATGTGGAGTTTGTAACTTGGCTACTATCGCGTTATTATTTACATTTTGTTTTTACGTCTTATAAAATTTTATTATATTGTAGTTATTTTTTGAATGACCAACAAGTTATATTGGAACTTTTAAACATTCTGTCAGTTATTCAAATTATTACCATAATTATGTAGTTCTTTATAGGTATATATATGTATAATTAATATGATTATGTCAAACATTTAATAATTGAATTGACTAACAATAACGATTTCTTTAATTATATATAAATATCAATATTTGAGTCATTGTCTTTTAATACGTTAATAAACACCTTATGTAATATTATTGTCATGAGATTTTAATACTTTCTAGAAAAACTAAAATAAAATAAAATTAATTAAATTATTAAGTCATTTTAAAATTTCTTAAAATTTGACACATATATATATATATTTTATTTCTAATTTTATTTTTTTACTTTGTGGTTGATATTTTCTTTTCATGGTAACGGGGTCAACAAGTAAATTCATAAACATTCAATTGACTTTCTTTATATTATTTTCTACGATTGTATTTAAATGTGATAGGCTAAAACAATAAGAGTTTAAGGATCATAACAATGCTTGCATTCTTATTTGATCATTCTTAAAGAAAGTTTAGTGAGTAGTTTAGTAAATGAAATAGTTTCATAATATTATAATTATTAGGCATGGCTTTCTACGCATTTCATTTTTGGATAAATTTCAATAACATAACATTTATAAAAAAATATTCGTTCATATAAACACAAAATTTACAATATTTCAATATATTAATGTTGGAATATCGTATGCCCGAGACACATAATTAAGTTAATGTGGCTAGTTATGTTTGATCCAAGTCGGGTCATACCCAATAACGAGTTAGACACACACCAATTATGTATTTGTTAAGATAAGATCTATAAGACAAATACAGAACACGACACTTTCAGAAAAATGGGTTTCTGAATAATTACTTGAAAGTATTAAATAATTAATTGGTTAATTTATTTATTTAAATAATTATTATTGGAATGATTATTTAACTATGTATTCTTTTATAAAATGGTTTATAAAAGATGGGGTGTTTATATATTTTATAAAGTATAGAATATATAAAATAAATAAAAAAAAAAAAATAATAATAATAATGTTGGGGCCGGTTTTGGGTGGGCCCCACACCCCACCAACTTGGTCATATTGTCAACATGCAAAAAGAGATTGAGTGTGGACTTGTATATAACTAAATCTTATGTATGCATGTGAGTAATCAAGTTCTTACAACTTTCAAGTAACCATTTTGAAAAACAACACCCATTCTCTCTTTCTCTCTAGCTCACGGCCAAAGAAGAAAGATTTCGGGTCTCGGGTTTTTCGTGTTCAAGCTCCCTAGCATAGCTCGGTGCGTGTTGGAGGCTCGGGGTATATTCCGTTTGAGGGTTTTTCTTTGAAAATCTAGCATTCACATCATCATCTTCTTCAACATCCACTAAACTCTTAAAGGGTTAAGATTGTAAGTGTTTATATGCTTTGATAGTTTAGTTGTTCCCGTATCATTTGATCCTAGCTTCGGGTTTCTAGTAAATAGATTATTGGTAATCTTGAAATGAATAAACTAGGTTGTTCATATGTTTAGTTTGTCTATCACGTTTCCGCATATATTATAACTAGTTAATCGGTTAACTAAGTTTGTTAAATCCTATAGAAGCCCAACAAATGGCATCAAGAGCCGGGATACGGGAAACTAAGCTACGGGTTCTCGGTTTTTTATTTTCCCCTTGAAAGATTTATACAAAAATTAACATGCATGATATTTTTGTATTTAATCTTGTTATTGTTTTTGGCTTAGTTCAAATTTCAAAAAAAAAAAAAAAAAAAAAAAAAAAAAAAAACCGAGCAAATGGGCCGAAGCCCAATTCGGGTGAATTTGGGCCGAAGCCCACTTGAAAAAGGGTTATTGGGCTAACCGGTTTTATAAAAATTTTTGGGCCGAGCCCATAAGGATTTTGGGCCGAGCCCATGGGTTTTTATATTGGGCCGGGCCCATAAGTTTTGTTTGGGCCGAGCCCATGCAGTTTTGATTGGGCCGAAGCCCATAATCTTGGTATTGGGTCAAGCCCAAATGGGTTGGGCTAGGCCCGATAAAGGCAAGGGGTTTTGGAACGGGTTCCTATGACATAACGGGTTATGTTTGCTAATACTAGACCGAGCCGTAGACCAATGTGGATGTTTGTTTGTGGTTGATGTTGTGATTGTAGTTAATTATTCAAGTTTCGGTTTGTAATAATTAATTATGGGCAATTTTGTAATTTTGTAATTATTTATTCATATGGGTATGTAATAAATAGGTTATTTGTAATTTCTTTATTTTATAGAAAAAATGTATTAGGACATTTGATTTTGTAAAATTAAAGAAGATTGCAAAATTGGAAGTTTGGGCCTAATTGGGCCGGGTATGGTGATAATGGGTTTCACAAGCCCATTAAGGGATTCAAGCCCAAAAGAACCTAAGCCCACCAATTGAGCCCAAGTGGAAGCTTATGGAAGCTAAGGCCCAAGTTCAAGCCCAATGGATCACAACAAGGTTGAAGAAGATGCTCGAAGCATTTGGATGCGGGATCGAGTGGGAGCTACAACATCCATGTGTCATGTGTCCCTTAGGATCGGACCTAAGACACACACTTGTTTCGGCTAACAAGTGTGGTCTAACTTAGTGGCTCGTGTCTAGTATAATTGTGTATGCTTGTTAATTGATTGTTTGATTGTGTGGTTGTTAGATATTAGGATATCAACTTCGTCACATAGAATTAATTAACAAAGCATAAAACGGGTTCTAATAATTATCGGTAATTACGTGACACATAGTTTAATAAAATGGATTTATTAACTAGCCGTCTCACGCCCATAATAAAATGGCTTTATTATAAATTAGAATTTTGAAAATGGTTTCAAAATATCATGTTACTAAATGCATGTTAGAACATGATTTAAAGTTTTACAACTAGAATTATTAAAACTAAAAATCCCTTTTTTAAATTTAAGGATAATAAGTTAAACACCATCCTTTTGTATAACACTTAACATATTAATAAGCTCTTAGTGGGAAAAAGGTCACCTAACCGCATAGAGTAAATTAACATGTTGAGGTAATATTGGCATAAAATGGGAAAAAGGTCACCTAACCGTTTGTATGTTAATATTACAAGTTGATACAAGTAGGACGACTTAAATTAGAACCATGTGAAGAGGGTCACCCAAGCATGGGGTCTAATAGGTGTTGATGGGATAAACATGCCAACACGAAATATGATTTCGAACCGGTCCCATAAATTCTAGAAGTTGCAAAAGGGTTTGCAATTGTTATGAATAACTACCTTGATAAACCGACAATGGGAAAAAGGTCACCTAACCGGAGTCGGGTTTATCGTTGGATTCTAGATTTTAATTATTAATTATATTTGCATATATAAAAAGGGTATTAATAATTAAAAGGTAAAACACTAAAATGAACTTAATTAAAATTCTGCAGATGGCCGCACACGTCGACGACAACATAATCCCTAACGTCCAAAACGTATCTCTCCGATCTATTCTCGCTAAAGACCGTCTTAACCACAATAACTTTTCGGATTGGTTCCGAAATTTAAGGATTGTTCTAAAACAAGAAAAATTATATCATGTTTTGGAAACACCTATCCCCGAAGAACCGGAAGAGGGAACTGAGGTCGAATACATGAATTGGGTCAAACTCACGGAAGATTCCATTCAAGTATCATGCCTCATGTTGGCGACTATGGTTCCCGAAATCCAAAAGGATTTCGAAAACCATAATGCGTACGACATGATTACTCAACTTAAGGAAATGTTCCTTAAGCAATCGAGAGTGGAAAGGTTCGAAACGGTTCGAGCCTTGCATGCATGTAGAATGGATGATAATCAACCAGTTTCAACTTATGTACTTAAGATGAAAAGTTACATTGATCGCCTCGCCAAGCTCAATTGTCCCATCTCAAAAGAGCTAGCAACGGATTTGATCCTTAACTCTTTGTCGAAAAGGTTCGACACTTTCGTGTTAAATTATAACATGAACGGGTGGGACAAAACCATTGGAGAACTTCACTCAATGCTTAAAACAGCCGAGGCGAGCATGGGCAAAAGGGTTTTACCCGTGTTTGCGATCAATGAAGGTAGATCCAAGAATCGATCTCAACCCAATCTTAAGGCTAAGGTAGCAAAAAGAAAGGGTCCCCCTATGCATCTTAAGGGTAAGGGCAAATCACCGGTTATGGCAAAGAAACAAAAGGTTATGGAACCGAGGGGTCATAAGGATGATCCTTGTTTTGGTTGTGGGGAGACCGGACACTGGAAACGCAATTGCCCGGTCTACCTAAAAGAGCTAAAAGACAAGAGGAATGCGGCGCATACCTCGGGTAATGTCTTTATGATTAATGTTGAGCTAAATCTTATTTCTTCTAACACATGGGTATTGGATACTGGATGTGGAACTCATATTTGCAATTGGTTGCAGGGGTTCAAAAAGAATGAAGACTTAAAGAAGGGCGAAGTGAATCTTTTCATGGGCAACGGTGCAAGAGTACACGTGGTCGCTAGAGGAGACTTCACTTTATCACTTCCAAGTGGTTTGGAAGTTGTTTTAAAAAATGTTTTGTATGCTCCTAGTTTGACTAGGAACATTATTTCTGTGCACCTTCTTAGACAATGTAACTTTGACTTTAAATTTGTAAGATCGGAAATGCATGTGTCATCTAATGGTATCTTTTATTTTAAAGCTGTACCAAACAACGGTATTTATGAATTGGTTCATGATAATACCTCAAATAGCTCATTATATCAAACTTCTACTAAAAGACTCAAAAAGGGTTTGAGTGATTCCTACATTTGGCATTGTCGCCTTGGACACATAAACAAGAATCGTATAAATACTCTCCAAAAGAAAGGTCTTTTGAAAACAAACGAGTTAGGTTCGTTTGATGAGTGTGAATCTTGTATTCAAGGCAAGATGACCAAAGAGCCTTTCAAAGGTACAAATGAAAGGGCTAAGGATTTGTTAGGTATCATACATACGGATGTATGCGGACCTTTCAAGCCAACTAGTAGGAATAGTGAAAGGTACTTCATTACCTTTACCGACGATTTTAGTCGATATGGGTATGTTTATCTAATGAAACACAAACATGAAGCCTTTGAAATGTTCAAAGAATTTCAAAATGAAGTGCAAAATCAGCTCAACCGAACAATCAAGGTACTCCGCTCCGATAGAGGAGGCGAATACCTAAGTGATACCTTTCAAAGTCATCTTAGAGATTGTGGAATTATTTCACAGCTCACTCCTCCTGGAACTCCTCAACATAACGGAGTATCCGAGAGGAGGAATCGAACACTGTTGGACATGGTTCGATCAATGATGGCACGAAGCTCACTACCGCCATCATTTTGGGGATATGCGCTACTCACAGCGGCTCGTATTTTGAATATGGCCCCGACCAAAAAGGTGGATCGAATACCCTATGAAGTGTGGCATGGAAAGGTTCCATCCTTTTCATATTTAAGGGTATGGGGATGCATAGTTTATGTTAAACGTGACACCCCAAATAAGCTTGAGGCTCGATCCATCAGGTGTGTCTTCATAGGATACCCAAAGGATGATATAGGATATATATTCTATGATCCTAGTGAACAAAGAGTGTTTGTTTCACGCAAAGGATACTTCTTAGAAACTAGGTTCCTTATGGAAGGACCTAGTGAAAAGAGAGTGGAACTTGAAGAGGTTCAAGAATCACTGGATGATACACAGTTGGTCGATACTAGCTTTCAACACGAGGATGTTGAAGATGATCAAATGGTTGATCATACACACGTTGCTCGCAGATCTAGTAGGGTTAGTCAACCTCCCAAGAGATATGGATTTCTTGTGGATGATTGCTACTTGGTCGATTCGGATGAACCGATCTCCTACAAAGATGCTATGTCACAACCTGATTGTGACAAGTGGCTTGAAGCCATGAGCGCCGAGATGCAATCCATGCACGATAATCAAGTTTGGGAATTGGTTGATCGTCCACTTAACTCCAAACTGGTTGGATGTAAGTGGGTCTTCAAAAAGAAGACCGATATGCATGGAAATTTAGATACTTACAAAGCTCGACTTGTCGCAAAAGGTTTCACGCAAACTCAAGGGATTGATTATGATGAAACCTTCTCGCCAGTCGCGATGCTTAAGTCGATCAGGATATTGTTTGCCATTGCAGCTCATTTTGATTATGAGATATGGCAAATGGATGTCAAGACCGCTTTTCTAAATGGATATCTTGAGGAAGATGTCCATATGGTTCAGCCTGAAGGTTTTGTCGATCCATCTAATCCTGATAAAGTTTGTAAGTTAAAGAAATCAATCTACGGGTTGAAACAAGCATCACGGATGTGGAATCATCGTTTTAATGAAGAAATCAAAGCGTTTGGTTTCGTCCAAAACGGTGATGAGGCGTGTGTGTATAAATGGGCTAGTGGGAGTATAATCATGTTCCTTATTTTGTATGTCGATGATATACTTTTATTTGGAAATGATATACCAAGTATGGAAAACGTTAAAGCGTGGTTAAGTAGTCGTTTCTCAATTAAGGATCTTGGAGAAGCGACATATATCTTGGGAATAAAGGTCTATAGGGATAGACAAAGGAAATTGATCGGACTCAATCAAAGTGCGTACATTGATAAAATCCTAAAGAGGTTTAGGATGGAAAACTCTAAGAAAGGTTTGGTGCCTATTCCTAGAGGAACCGTATTAAGCTCATCCCAAAGTCCTAGCTCTAAGGAAGAGCAGGATAGGATGAAGCATGTTCCTTATGCTTCGGCAATAGGATCTATCATGTATGCAATGATGTGCACTAGACCGGATGTCTCGTATGCTTTAAGCATAACAAGTAGATACCAGCACAACCCAGGTGACAGTCATTGGATGGCTGTCAAGAATATATTAAAATACCTTAGAAGGACTAAGGATATGTTTTTAATATATGGGTCTGGTGAGGAGGAACTCGTCGTAAAGGGTTACGTGGATGCGAGTTTCCAAACTGACCGAGATGATTCTCGGTCACAGTCGGGATATGTTTTCATCTTAAATGGAGGCGCTGTCTCTTGGAAGAGTTCGAAGCAGGATGTTGTCGCGTTATCCACTACAGAATCTGAGTACATCGCCGCTTCAATGGCAGCCCAAGAGGCTGCATGGATGAAAAAGTTCATCATGGATCTAGGGATTATCTCTTCCATTCAGGAGCCCCTAGAGATATTCTGTGACAATGAGGGTGCTATTGCACAGATCAAGGAACCTCGTGCTCATCAGAAAACGAGGCACATTGAGCGCAGATTCAACTACATAAGGGATGAAGTTGAAAAGAGAAAAATATGTATTCATAAAGTTCATACCGATCAAAATATTGCGGACCCACTCACGAAGCTCCTCGATAGGCCAAAGCATGAGGGTCATGTTTATGCATTAGGACTTCGGTATTCTAGTGAGTGGATTTAAATCCGTGTTTAGTGTTTGTATAAGAACGAATGTAATGGGTATCTCATGAAATTAATTAAGTTTTAATTATTAAATGAGTTATGTTCTAATTTTGCATGTTTAATCCATGAATGACTTATGTTATTCTAAACGTCCGTAGTCGATCATGCTTGTGGGAACAAGTATGAAGGTAAGACTATTATGAACCCGGATTGGTTGATATTCATGTGATGAATATAAGGCATAGGTTTGCCACCAAGGTTCATAGATATTTGTGGGATACAAATATTGGACATGATCCGCTCTCAAGGATCACTGCATGGAGTTAGTGCAACTGATCATAAGTAATCCTTGAGTAAAGGCGAGTATCATTGTGTCCTTTGACCTGAGATGCATATTGGATCTGGCTTTTCATCAAGTCTGATAACTTGACTCTCTTCTTTGTTTTTCGGTAACACGATGACATAAAAGAAAGAGCTCAGATATCATACGAGATGTCAACAAGGATGTATGCAGTCAAGATGGAATTTGTTCCTCTTATGTGTTGAGAGTTTAGATGTCTAAGGCCTGTTAAGTTAAATCAATGAGAGAATGATCAATCTGTGTCTCTCCGATTTGACAGGACATCTAGAAACAAAGGGATGTAGTGATAAGACTTACCTATATCATATCAAGTATGGACTTGAAGGGGATGATGTTATTGAATGGCACTTAGTCAAACATACTAGGGGTGGTGACCTGTTGTTAGGCGGTATTCACCATTAGCATTAACTTCCTATGAGTCTCGTGCAAGTGGGAGATTGTTGGAATATCGTATGCCCGAGACACATAATTAAGTTAATGTGGCTAGTTATGTTTGATCCAAGTCGGGTCATACCCAATAACGAGTTAGACACACACCAATTATGTATTTGTTAAGATAAGATCTATAAGACAAATACAGAACACGACACTTTCAGAAAAATGGGTTTCTGAATAATTACTTGAAAGTATTAAATAATTAATTGGTTAATTTATTTATTTAAATAATTATTATTGGAATGATTATTTAACTATGTATTCTTTTATAAAATGGTTTATAAAAGATGGGGTGTTTATATATTTTATAAAGTATAGAATATATAAAATAAATAAAAAAAAAAAAAATAATAATAATAATGTTGGGGCCGGTTTTGGGTGGGCCCCACACCCCACCAACTTGGTCATATTGTCAACATGCAAAAAGAGATTGAGTGTGGACTTGTATATAACTAAATCTTATGTATGCATGTGAGTAATCAAGTTCTTACAACTTTCAAGTAACCATTTTGAAAAACAACACCCATTCTCTCTTTCTCTCTAGCTCACGGCCAAAGAAGAAAGATTTCGGGTCTCGGGTTTTTCGTGTTCAAGCTCCCTAGCATAGCTCGGTGCGTGTTGGAGGCTCGGGGTATATTCCGTTTGAGGGTTTTTCTTTGAAAATCTAGCATTCACATCATCATCTTCTTCAACATCCACTAAACTCTTAAAGGGTTAAGATTGTAAGTGTTTATATGCTTTGATAGTTTAGTTGTTCCCGTATCATTTGATCCTAGCTTCGGGTTTCTAGTAAATAGATTATTGGTAATCTTGAAATGAATAAACTAGGTTGTTCATATGTTTAGTTTGTCTATCACGTTTCCGCATATATTATAACTAGTTAATCGGTTAACTAAGTTTGTTAAATCCTATAGAAGCCCAACAATTAACATATATTTATAATTGATGTTTTTTTATATAATTTTTTCCAGTGTAATACACATGTCACTAACCTATAACATATTAAAGCATATATTTTCGAACGTTTTTCTTAATGTTACAAAGTTTTTGGGCATGTAACATATGAATTAAATAGATTTTGCATGTTTTTCTTAATGTATTTTTTGTTTCATGTTTTAAGTTATAAAGATGTTTGAACTTGTAATTTTACTCTTATAAATACCTAATATTTCATATAGAATTATATTTTGTTAAGAAATTTTTTACAATTCATTATAGTGTATAACATATATATATGACATATTATATATTTTACACATGCGTGGTAAACGATTATTCGATTTACTAACTTGTGTTGAACATTTCTCCTTTTATTTTAAGATAATTTATTTTTTTACAACAAAAACTTAGTTTTTGTAAATTTATATTTTAAATCCGTGACAACATTTTTTTCTAAACATCATTTTTATACACACAAAATGTAATACAATAATATCGTTATGAATGTTTTATTTTTAAAATAAATCACATCAAATTTTGGTTTGTCACTTTAAATTAATAGTGCATAAATATATCAAAAACTTATTAAAAAGGTCATAAATAAAGATTATTATAGGAAATAACTGAATTTACGTATTATATCATAATTGGCACGACTCAAGGTGGATCTTTAAAACATCATTTATTATTTTTAATATTTTTTATGAGTAATTTAATTAAATTATTTTTAACACATAACCATTTTCTTACGCAACGACTCAGAATCAAGTTCGGTAATGTTAGATAAAAAAAATAATGAATTACTTGAAGACAATGTTGGATTCTCAAAATCCTATGTTTCAAGGATACCGAATGATAAGTAATTGTTTTAAAAACGATATCGGTATGGATTTAAAGTTGTGCATTATTGGAACAAGACAAAAAGATGCAAGGACTTACAATATGCCAAAAACTTCTAATGTTGTAGCGTTAATCGTTGGTGATTTGGTGACACAAAAGATAAGCGGATATAATTGTAACAACTCAAAGCAGATCTCTAGCAAGAGTTGGAATATATGTGAGAGACCCGTTTTTACTTATGGTCAACTATATGTTGTCTTATCAAGAGTGAAGAGTAGAGATTGTATTAAAATGCATATTTTGGATAAGCAAGATAAAGTTACAAACAAGACAACGAACATGGTTTATAAGAAAATATTTGTAATATGAATTGCAATTATATCAAATAATTCTCCCAATAAACACATAAAACAAACTTTTATCATCTTAAATATGTCTTTAGTTGACGATTTTTATATTTCCACCCATGTCGTACACGGGTTAATAACCTAGTTTACACTAAAATAGTACAACACAACATCAACTGAGGTTTATTCATTTGTTGTTTCAGGAGTACGTGCCAATTAATTTCTAGCTTCTCAAATCTCAATTGTTCATTTTGGTGAAAATATGCCCTTGTCGATAAAAAGAAATTATAATTAAATTTTATATGTATGTTTCAACAACATTATCTTACTATACTATTAGAGAGGAAAGGGCACTCATGGGTAGAACTCATACATCGACCAATCATATAAAATTATTTCATTTATATCTTTAAGTACCCACAAACCATAAAATAACTGGAAACACATACTCACAAGTACCCTAGGACATTTTTTGTTTAAACTTAAAAATAAATAAACAATTAAATGTAATTATAATTAAAATTTCATTGAAAATTAATGAGTGTTTAATTTTTCAAAAACCTCCAATGGGTTTGCCATGTGGTAAACCTTTGCCACAAATTGTAATTTGGCAAACTACCCACATAGTTAGGGGTGGGTTTGCCATGTGGTAAACAACCCATAAACCTTACCCACACTAGTGCCCCTTCCCCTCTTAAAACAATACAAGATATTTACGTGGCCTTCAACTAGCATGTTCAAATAGGATTCCAATTCATATGTTTTTCATCCATCTAATTGCCACTTAATTCACTAATTAATGTTTTCTAAAATCATAACTCACTAATTAATTCTTTCTATAATTATAACTAACTATTTCCTTTCAAATAATTTAAAAACCGATTTTGACCACAATTACTATTTTCTTTCAAATAATTTAAAAACTGATTTTGACAACAATTAATTATTTATACTGATTTTGTGCTCATATTTTTAGTATAGCTATTATTTTAGCAATTCAATGATTTGTATATTTATTCAGTTTCTTATTCCACCATTTATACAAATTTTTCCTACATCTTGTGGTTTTGCAGAGAACACGGTAAAAAATTCTTATGATATCTACATATATATAACGTTTGAAGTATTTTTCACCCATGTGTAACACGGATCAATATCCTGGTTATATTTATATATTTATGCAATGTTTTCATCATTTGTTGAAATCAATTCCAATATTATAGTTTTGCATTAAGTAATTGTCGAAGGAGTTTGAATTTTGAAATCCTTATTCAACATAACTTGTATTATGTGAGGCAATGGATGTACATTGATTCAAATCACACATGTGACTAGAATTTTGTGAAAACCTCTTGGGACCGATTTGATTTCAACAATAAGTGTATGTTATCATTAGGAGTGAACACCTTTATTCTATGATTCAAACTCGGGTAAGGTGAATTGTATTTGTGCGGTAACTTTTTAAATTCCCCCAGCAACTAGTTGCACTAAAGACGTCGTTCAAAAAAAGTTCGACGTATAGACTCATTGATCTCGATTTAAAGGGAATTTATTTTTTGAAAACCTTTAAAATCTTGAGGATTAGAAATATGACTGAAAGTGTGGAGAAATGTTTCACCAAACACGACCAATTATTGTTCATGTTTTCACTTTCTCATTTGTTTTTTTCTCATCATTCATGAAGTACTGTACTTGAAAGGTTCTATACATGTATATGTAAAAGGTTTTCTCTTAATCATTTTCATCTTTACCCGATTAATGTCCTTTTCTTCATCATTTTTATTCACCTCGAAGTATGCAATTCTTTTCACAGGAATCATACCAGAGTTAAGAGTACAATGAGGCATCAAGGGTCGTTGTGATCATTGCATATAAAGAAACTAAAAATGTTTCGAGTTTTGCGATCATAATTTTTTTCCCTCAAAATTTAGCTAGAATATGTATTTAAATTGTGATTGTTAGTAAGAAATAGAAGTGAATCTGATTTGATGACTCTAAAATGCTTGTATTAGAAGCAATAGAAATTCCGACCAGACAGAATATATGCTGAACACTCTTCTAAAATTAACTAGCTAATTAAGAGAAGTTACCTCTTATGATAAACCAACTGTTTCACTCAACTATGTGTGACCGCAGTTGCGAAGCTTGGATGAAAACGCCGGCGTGGGAGGCTTCGCTCTTGGGTGACCGATATCAAGAGCAGGTAATTGTTATTTATTTCCGGCAAGGTTAGTTTCATCATTGTATCATATAAGTCCAAATTAAGTGATAATTTTAGAATATGTATTTAGGTTGCATTAAAAGATAATGATAAGAGAATAAAGGTAAAAGGAGGCCTTGGGTTTCAACAATAAGCTAGGCACCTCACCTCACATATATATTACGCTAAATACATGCAACGCACATCTATATTACACAACTAGAACACCCCCTATTAGTTACTTCAAAAATATTTAATCAACTACAGATTTTAAAATAGTGTACAACTTTATCACCAACTCTCTCTGAATCACGAAATTTGGAAATTAACGTACAGTGATAAAGAAAACATAAACTCAACATCAACAGAGATAGAGTGGGAGGGTAATTGGAACCCTTATTTATTATACAAACAATAGGGTTATAGTTGGGTTAGGTTAAAGAGCTTGTTCTTCAATTCTTCCCAAAATGCAATTAACTGCAGTGGCAATGTCATCAACCGTACTCAGCTGGCATCCATCCTCAAGCTGTCGAACGAAAACCAAAAAAATCTTACATATAAATAAAGGGTAAGTACTGACCGATAATGACTTATACCGACAATTTAATAAATTCGATTTTACTAAAAAAAAAAGTAACCTTTTTTCCTAACAAATAACAGGCTAATGTTAACACAATCAAAATATTGTAATTTTATCAAAACGATATAAATGAAAGTTATGGTTAGGCGAAATTACTTCTTTGTTATAGTGAATTGTTCTTAAAAAAGTAAAGAGCAGGTATGTAGTACTGTGATTAATCAAGATAGTATATATAGTTTGAACTGGGGAAAATTACCAAAATAAACATGTTTGATCAAGAATTTATCAAACTAGACATGTCTATTTTAGCCTACATCTCTCTAATCATTGGTTTTTTGACCAATAAACAACTGACACGTCACCGAAGCCGGCTAAGCCTTAGCCTCCACTTTATGGACACGGAATTTTATGAAAAGTAAACGGGGCCCACCTTTAGCAAATAACAATTTGACACGTGTCAAAGGCGGCTAAACTTAGCCTACATCTATGGTTATTTAACCAGCATCTTTGACTCTTAGTCGGCTAAGTAAATAAACACATATCCCGAAGCCGGTTAAGAGTCAAAGATGCTGGCTAAATAACCATAGATGTATGCTAAGTTTTTAGCCGCCTTTGACACGTGTCAAATTCTTATTGGCTAAAGGTGGGCCCCGTTTACTTTTTATAAAATTCTGTGCCCATAAAGTGGAGGTTAAGGCTTAGCCGGCTTCGGTGACATGTCAGTTGTTTATTGGTCAAAAAACCAATGATTGAAGAGATGTTGGCTAAAATAGACATGTCTAGTTTGGTAAATTTTTGGTCAAACATGTTTATTTTGATAATTTTCCCTTTGAACTGTTAAAATTCAATCTCTTAATAAAAAATTAAAAACTAATCCAACAATTCTAAAATGTTGGGAGAATATTAATATGAATGTTAACCATTATTTATCATAACACGACAACCAAGTCACCAAAAATTGAAGTGAAAAGTCAAACTAACCTTGACACTAAGACTGTAGAATACCATATTATCAACGGTAGTAACATTAAGGTGCAGAACTGTGAGCCATAAACACTGTAGCTCACCCACCATCCTTAACAGCTGCCTATGGCGTTTCCTTGATAGTATTTTGAGGTTTGCATGGTTCTCCACCATTGTTACCTCAATCTCCGCCATTGCGGGTGCTCTGTTGTCTACCACATCCGCTGAACCACCACCTTCGTTGGCGGATCGAATAGAGTATTGTGGGAATGTGAAGAATTCACCAAATGGTAGCGGTGGAGAGTAGCCGTTGTTGCGGTTTGTTTGTTGATGCATGGCTCTCTTTTGTACCTCTAGAGTTTGTAGTTTTTGTTCTAGTTCCTTCACAAAGTTTATTGCTCCTCCAATTATTGATGCTTGATCACCCTAAAAATTAATTATTAATTTTTGTTTGAATATAATTCGTCTGATAATTGATTTGATAATTACTAAAATACATCCAAAACACATTTTTGCCTATATATACGTGCACGGATATTATTATACAAGTTATATATATTTAGAAACTGCTTAAATAATTCAGTGTTTTTATTATTTATTGTTGTTTGACAATAATATAGTCCAATTTAGTTAAAAAAAACACATATTTATTATGATCTCAAATTATTTAAAAAAAATTAAGATACATAATGTGTAAAAGACTTTTAAGACATATGTTTCAAACATATATCCATAACAAAGATAAATAAGCCTAACTAAATGTTTTAAACATATATATCTAAAAAATAATAAACATGCCTAAAACGTACACAACATAAACTGCAACACAATAAGAGTGAATGGCAAACCCAATATAAGGTTTGATAAGTATTTAAACAATTGTTTATATATTTATTGGAATATAGAATTAAGGTTAATTATGTATCAATATTTAATTATTAATATATATGTGATAAACATGCAACAAATGAAGCACATTATTCAAAAAATAAATTATATTATATTTTTCTTCTTTTTTTTTTTTTTTTTTTTTTTTTTTTTTTTTTTTTTTAAATTATAAAGATTTTCTTCTTGTCGTGTTTTTTTCTGATAGTTGGCCGTTAAAAAAATAAAAAGAAAAAGTCATAGCTGAATTAATGTATCACTATTACAAAAAGTCTGTTGCACATATTCATATAACATAAATATTTTAAATCACTTACCGCTGTTTCCTTTTCCAATTATTTTGTCATCATACATTTGTTTTATATATACTTTACTTAATATGCTACTCTTTCTCTCTATTAAATGTAAAAATATCTCTGGTAAAGTTGTACAGGATGTTATACATTAATTCTCATACAGTTATTGTTGTATAACATGTAGTTAATTTGCGATAAATAGATTTTTATTTCTTATGAAATGAGTTCATATATTTTTTTATGAAAAATGTCAGTTTAAATAAAAACTAAATAGAAAACTAATAAATATTATAGCGGTTTTCCAACTTCATTATGAACAGTTTTTGTATTTAATATTAAAAAGTTAAGTAGTGCAAATTAAATATATAGGCTAGAACAAAATATTAAGTAACTTTTAACTTCGAATAACTAAAGAAATCATTATTGTTACACCAATATTGTAAGGTATTAACTTTTAACAATGTTTATTTTCGCACACTTTACTCATTAAAATTTGTTAGTAGTGAATTCCACTATAGGTGGTTTAGTTTCAAAGTGGTGGTCATGGGTTCAATCCCCACTATAGGTGGTTTGTTAATGTATTTGGCTGTTCAAAAAAAAAAAGTAGTGAATTCCACCCTTACATAAATACATGTTTATACATATATGTTCAATGATGTGACACTGTCTGCTCCGCATATTAAAGTAACATCAATATTCTTTTAATTAATTTCAAAAGTTTGTGTGATGTAACATCTCTTTTTCTTTTAAAAACAAAACAAAAATGAAACAGGTTTAATGTACAAAGCAGACGTGGAATTGAGAACCATTTTACCCTAAAGCAATTCCAAAATTTTTAACACTTCAAACAAAAAAATAAAAAGTTAAAAATAATTTATTTTTAATTCATTTCTTTATGGTATTTACGACTGCATAGGTGCTAGGTTTAAATAGTAAAATCCAGGAAAAGTTTAGAAGTGAAAGAAATGCATAAAATATAAAATTTAGCACTTTTTTCATACACCATAGTGCATATATAATCAAATAAGTAATAACCACACACCATTTTTCTGTAAACTACAGTTTTACTTTGTAAATTTTTTCTTCATACCCTAGAGGTGTGTAAAAAGTTAAAAACCATGACCCCACCTTTTACATACACATTTCTAAATAATGGACACTTGACATAAACTAAATGTATATTATAAATTTAGTCTTACCCTTTGAACGTATGAAGATGGCATCAATGTTCTAATAACAGCAAGATATTCATTCATCTGTTTCCTTCGGTTTCGCTCCACCGTAATATGAGTCATCCTTTGATTCTCCAATTCTTCTTTGTTCTTTCCACTCTTAGTACGCCGCCGCTTTTTCCTACCGGACGGTGCCACCTGATCACCGGAGATGCAATCTTCCGGTGAAGAATTTGTACCATAAATGTTGTGGTTATGTATCACCGAAGAAGATGAACAATAAGATAATTTTTCTTGGCTTTGATAAAGGTTGTTACTTTCCAAAAACCCATAGAAACTTTTATCATCTTGTAACATATTATCGTACCCCCATATACCAATTTGATCATGAGGATAAAATACCGTGTCTAACGCCATTTGTTCATGAACAATATTCAATCTATAATATTATTGATCTTGAACTTGATCTTTTCTTTTATTATATGTATAAATTATTGGTAGGGTTTTGGTAGTTGGGTGTCTAAAGTGGATTGTAATCTCAGTTTATAGGAGAAAGAAACGAACGAAAAACATATACGAACACGAACACTCAAAAGATCAAAACAGAAGCAATGCTTCTCATTATTTGCTTGCTAGTTGGTGAATAATATAGAGAAGGCAGGTGGAGATGTTGGTGTGAGTTGGTATGTATGTATATATCTTTCTCTCTCTCTTGTGCTTATAAAGACAGAAGATGAAGAGGTAGGTCCCAGCAGAGCCCAGTTAGACCCGCAAGACTCACCTTGAACAGGGACGTCTGCGTAACGACCAACTGCTTCCGCAGGACCCACCATGCTCAGAGAAGACCTTACGCGCAGTACGCCAGCTGTACCCGCAGGGAAAGCCTCCCAATGGTGAAGTACCCCGCTTGTTCCCGCAGTTGCGGATACAAGCCATCAGGGAAGGCTACCCGCACTGATAGCAAGGCTACACGCACAAGGCACTAACTCTTGCTACTTCAGTAGTCACCTGAAGGAATGAGCAAGGCGGGAATACTCCCGCCCAAATGAGCCAGTCCGTATGCTTCTGGAAGATCTTTTGTACTATACCTACCAAGGTATGGGCAAAACAGACGATTTGACCAGAGACACCCATGAACCAATCACAGGGTGACAGCTCACCGACAACAGTACGAGGAGGTGCACCCTCTAGTACTGTTTGTCACTATTAGCCGCTGCCTACTCACCAACCCTTACTGTGGGACGTGCGCAGCCTACAGTTGGTGGAACAGTGCATAGCCGGCAGTAAAGGAACAGTATACAGCCGACCTTGTCACTGTCGGCCGCAGCCTATCCACCAACCAACATGGCTTGTGCGTAGCCCACTGTTGGTAGAACAGGAATACTATTCAGCCGGCTGTACCTTCTAGGAAACCTACCTTCGGCTATAAATACTCCAACACCTTGGAATGGTAAGGACATCATCTGATATCTCATTATCTTATCTTATCTAGCAATCTCTTAATATACACTTATATTCAGAGCAATC
This sequence comes from Bidens hawaiensis, assembly GCF_021521415.1. Classification (NCBI taxonomy): domain Eukaryota; kingdom Viridiplantae; phylum Streptophyta; class Magnoliopsida; order Asterales; family Asteraceae; genus Bidens; species Bidens hawaiensis. Next base: position 103,297 of record NW_027493626.1, read on the forward strand.
TAGTCTGATTCTCACGCCGGAGGGTGGTCACAAGGAGGAACCCCCCTCTTCTCAGTGACGAGCTTACGGTGTCTGTTTTGCAGGTCATCTGAAGAACAACATTCTCTGCTGGACCTCATCCTCGTGGGAAACATTACTTAACCCACAGATTATCCGTAATCTGCCCTGGGTCACATAGTGTTTCTTCAGAAGAGAATCTTAACTATGTTGCACGTGATAACGTAAGCTGGACCACTAATGTTTCTGGTGTATAAAGGAAGGTGAGGTGAGAGGGGGTGTTTCAGGTTTTTGTTTGATATATAGTACAAAGTAAAATCAGTAAAAGTGTTGCCAATATTTGGCTAATTATGAATTGACAATGGACAATAATATATATACTTAATAGGTTTAACCAATGAAACTTTACTTTCACTTTCGCTTCAAATGAAATCCCACTCGCATGTTTAAGACAATTTAATAGGGGTGATAATCTTGACTTAAACCATTTCAAACGAGTTAATTTATGTTGTTTTAAAAATTAAATGGGTTTGTTTGGATTAGAGATTTTAACCTGATTGTTAAAAATAAGTCATTTGAAATTTCATCTTGTTGTTTTCGGATCAAAATGGATCGGTATGGGTTAGTGTCATAAGGAAACGTGACAGGTTTCGGATGGGAATGAGTTTCGCACGAGACATGTCGGCACGAAACGTGTTCGGTTGAAGTTCAAGCCAACATGAGTTTTCACACAAGACGGATTGGGTTTTGGTTTATTTAGTTTCTTTTTTGTCGATTCCAAACTCATCTGTGGTTCGTTTTTTGTCTGTTTTTTTCAGTTTCGTTTATGTTATGTTTTAATTTTTGTTGAGGGGTTTTTATCTTAATAGAAATCCCCTCATAAAAAGGATAAAAAAATAATAAAAAAAATCACAACTCAAAATATAGATAAAAAACAAAAAATCTAAAATATTTCCGTCATTGTCCTCATTCAAAAAAACCTGGAACTCGTTCTGACCCGTTCCGACCCTAGTGTGTTCCGACTCAAAACAAACCAATCATTTTCATTAATTAACCCCTTCTGACTCTAACCCATTCTACCAAAACATGTTTCAACCCATGACCCATTTCAACCCATGCTCGTTCGACCAAACCTAACTCATTTGCCACCTCTACATTCATAAACGAGTGTTGGTGTCATATATATATTGTAGACCTTCTTAAGAAAACCGAAGTATCAAATTCAATTGAAATAAGCTGCTAGTTTGTTGACGAACCAAAAAAAATTATTCGGTTAGGTTAGGTTAGGTGAGTGAAGACTGTTAATGATTAGAGATGGATAGCGGTTCCATGAATTGGACTCATATGACCGTTTCCGACTTACAAAATTAAGATTATGTAAAAAAAATTCAGGAGAAAATAGAGATTAATCTACTTATATTAATAAACACAATTATTTGGCTATGCCAGAGTAAGCCCACACTTTTACACTTACTAGATTACAAGTTTCTAAAGATGAAGAATTTATATATGGCATACTTCAAAGAGATTATATATACACTGATGCAATCCAAACCCATGCCACAAACAAATGGACGTTTGATAACACCCATAACGGCCGTTATAGTAGACAAGGGCTGACAACGTCACTGACATTAATATGATGGTCGTCAGTAACTATGAACGGGCGGTCGTCTCTAGACAGTCAAGACGACTGTCAAATTCAGACTAAACGGTCGATTTCCTTCTCTTTTGTTTTTATTTAATTTTTCATTTTTAATAAATTTCCTTTACGATTGCTACATATATGACATCATGTGTTGGGATGTAATCGATATGAAGCATCCATAGAGTGTAAGTCAAACATTTTGGATATAATCCGCACTTTTACCTTTCAAACAATCCATTTGATGAATTTATTATTCTCTTTGTTCTATTAAAATTGTCGCGTTTTTAAAAACATAAAATTTAAGGTAGATTGCATGATTATTTCTTTTGTCTACTAAATGACAATAATGTCATTAAAAAATGGGTCCATCAATGTCCTTAAAAATGGGTTCATCAATATTATTTATTAATGTTAGTTATATGTGTTTAAAAGTAAACTTGAAAATTGATAAATAAATTTTGAAAGTATACATTTATAATGAGAAATAAAAAAGCAAATATAAACACTTTTAATGAAAAGAAAGAAGTACTAAATAAAATTACTTTAATTGTTTACTTTTCAAATAATGTATCGGATGAACCTGCTGATCCAACATGTCATACAACCCTTAGATCCCAAAAGCATCCCCTATTTTTTAACTTTCAAACAATTCATAGGATGACCTTATTGATAAAAAAATGTCTTAAAAGTTTTGGATCTTACACATCACCATAAAATTAAATCCCTCCTCATTTTTACTTTAACGTGTTTAAAATGCGGGCATTACGTTTTGTTTTTGCCTTGCATTATTTAGTGTCAATCCAACAAAAGAACTGTAGACATAAAAACTAGTCCTATGTACTAAGATGTAAGATTATTGTCTTTGCATATAATCAGCATTCGTCCTCAATCTATATATTAATAAAAAATATCCATAACCTCAACATCTAACTTTGGCCATATATAGATGTCCAAGATTTACATGTGGGCTTCAACTTTACGCGTTCAAAATTTGACAAACAACGTACAGCGGTACAGGCAAGAAATTAGCTAGGCATTCATCAAGTACGTTATGAGTAGCTACAAATTTAACAGCAGCAAGATATATAGGTTTTTTCTGGCTAATTAATAAACAGTCGTCCGGTTAACAATTAATCCAAACGTGCCTTCACTTTTGCCAGATGAATATTTAGCATTAGAGGTAGAATGGGAATGCGAACATTTTAAAGTGTCATCTACCCTAGAGCGCAAGTTAAAAATGGTTAATTAAACACAGTATGAATTTCATTGAACCTGAACGCCCATGGAATTACTTAGGTCCGTCACATGGTCGTTGTACTAAAATTTTGGCGGTCGTCCAAGTTCAGGGGTGGCGTCAATCATGTCGAATTAAACACCATGGAATTTAATAGTCGGACGGCTATCCTAAAGACACCCAAAGGCTGTTGGACTTGCAGGTTTGCGTCATAACCACCAACAACAAACGGCTGTCACATTGTTTCTCATATTGCCCTTCCGACTTTTCCGTTTGTGTGAGATTGGATTAATTTTCCGGTGTGTCTTTAACAGCCCGAATAAGATCTTACGAGTAAAGATTATTATTACTACTTCCAAAGAAAATATATGAAGTAAAGAAACCATTATATGGCCCCTAGAAACAAACTGACACAATAGTGTAACTGGAACGCTTTAAAATCTTGGATGTAACAATGACAACAACAGATAACTTAAAACATTGTCAAGCAACTTTTCTTTACATTTAGGATCATACCACAACTTTTTTGAAACATTTTAAATGCATGTTTATAGCATTAATTGTTTCATAATGTAAAGTTTTATAGGTTGTACCGTATTATATATTCAATATATAATATACTTTCAACTTCAAAGCTGCAATGAGAAATGGAGCTTGGCAGCTTGCTGTGAGGAGAAGCAACAGCGACTACAACCAAGATTCTGCAGATAATGCTCAAACATTAATACTAAACTGGATATCAATGATTTATATGTCTTTTCATCGAACATAACAATAAATATATATGTGAGTTTAATACCAGCAATGATCAAAAACGAAACTACGTTCATAGTAGTCTAAACTTGATCGTTTATTAATTGTTGCGTTAGATAATATTGGTTACAAACGAGACTAAATAAGAAGCAAACTAAGGGGGTGTTTGTTTTTTCTTCAAACATCTTCAAGGGAGCTAATGTCTGCAGGCGCGCAGACATTACCCTTGAAGACTGTTTGTTTTTTTTCTTAAAACAGATCTGAAGTTATCTTCTTTCATCTTAAAAGAAAAGCAAGGAAATCTTGCTTAAAACATCTTCACAAAAAAACCCTACTCTTCTCCCTTTGCAGCCACCCTCTCATCCACTGCTCCTACCACCGTCCGCCAACACCACCACCCACCGTACGCCGCCACCACCACCCCCGTACCCCGCCGCCACCGTCCACCACCATCCACCGCCACCACCACCGTCCACCACCCACCATCCATCACCACCACCGTCCACCACCCACCATCCATCACCACCACCGTCCGCCACCACCACCACCATCCATCACCGCCACCACCACCATCCATCACCCACCACCACCACCATCCATCACCGCCACCACCACCACCATCCATCACCGCCACCACCACCGTCCACCACCCACCATCCATCACCACCACCGTCCACCACCCACCATCCATCACCACCACCGTCCGCCACCACCACCACCATCCATCACCACCACCGTCCACCACCCACCATCCATCACCACCACCACCATCCATCACCGCCACCACCACCATCCATCACCCACCACCACCACCATCCATCACCACCACCGTCCACCACCAACCAAAACCATCCATCACCACCACCCATTGTCCACCACCACCATCCACCGCCACTACCCACCGTCCGCCGCCACTACCACCATCCACCACCACCACCTTCCACCACCCACCAAAACCAAATCGGCATGGAAAGCAAAGACTAAAAACTAGATGTAACTTGAATAAATGACTTCTATCTTGTGAGATAAGTTTGACAGTTATGCAGACAGTATCAGCTTATAAAAACAAACAGTCTTATATTTTCAGCTTGCAGATCTTCAGACCACATCTTCAGTTGCAGACATGAAAACAGATGAAATCAGCTTGCAGACAGTTTATGTCTGCAAAAACAAACAGCACCTAACTCAAAAACCCTTAGGTTTTGTAAGTACGACAAATTACCCTATACTTACGCAAGATTACTAACATTATTGTATTTATTTAAATATACAATTTCAAAGAAGATTTCGTTAAGTTATTCTTGCGTTTAAAATTGAATGAAACTAAGTTGTTCAACAATACAATATCCACGTTACGCGTTATCTTGTCACAACCACCAATTTGATAATAAACAACATTCTCTATATATATATAGGCTAGTAGCCAATTGGATTCAAGGTGTTCTATATAACAACGACCTAGTTGCAGAAATTATTCTTCTCCGTTCTCTATATTTCACGCATATATTATTTTATAAGCTTTGTCCTTATACAAATTTAGGGCTTCTCAAATAAATAATACTGTGGAAATTATGCCAAATTCACCGAACGTATATTGTTGAAATATAAAAACAAAATAAAATATAATCAAATGTTAACTACCAACAAATCAAGGGTGCAAATTTCGGAGACACGATTTTCAAACGTTACATCGTCCTTGATATCATATATAAACAAATTTAATTATTCGCAAGGAATAATTAACCTAGTAAATATTCATTAATTAATAAGGCTGGGGTTAGTTGTTTCCATAAAGAAAAAAAAGGTCTTGATAATATTAATCAACTTGCCAAGTTGGGTGTTCTCTTATCGAGTCTCCTAAGGCATTCAACGATTTTGCCAGTTTATGTTTGGAGTCTCCTTAAATCATATTTTATAAAAAAAAGAAAACAAACAATAATGTGAAAATACATTTTAATAATTAAAAAATTATTATTCCATTGGAAACAGTAGTAAGAGAAGACGCTTTAGAACACAACTTAAGAATGTCTTTTTTATGAAAAGTTTTGCAACTTTTTAAATCCGCAAAAAGTTTGGAAGATAATTTTCTATAAAATAATAAGTTAACTGAAATTTTCAATAATGCGAGATTATTGATATATCATTTCTCCAGTTTGTTTCTTTGAATTAAAATATTCATTAGTTTTTAATTTTGATATTCAAAATTAGCACTGATATTTTTTTGCATTTTTTATCGTTTATAAATAAGAGTATAATTATACATAATAACAGTTGTGTTAAAAGTTGCACAAATACACTATTTACTTTAAAAGTAGCACACATATTTTATATTACAATCCATACTTAGGTGTTGTTTGTTTTTGTAAACACAAACTGTCTGCAAGCTAATTTCATCTATTTTCATATCTACAATTAAAGATGTAGTCTGAAGCTCTGCAAACTGAAATTATAAGACTGTTTGTTTTTATATGTATCAAGAAGCAAAATTAGGTCTAACAAGATAAACTAGGGCTAACAAACAAGAAACAAAAAAGAAGCTACATCAAGAAGCAAAAAAGAAGTACCTAGTCGGAGGAGAAGAGGGAGGTCGTCGGACGGTGAGGAGGACCTAAAAACTGGTCGAACAAGCTTGGTCTTGCCACTGGGGAGCGGAGTAGAGGATAACGACGACGAAGGGGTTGCGGGAGTAGAGGATGACGATGTGGGCGAAGGAGATTGGCGAAAAGGAAGGAGTCAGAGGTGGGGGGGAGTGGAGGAGAGGGTGGTTGAAAGGGGAGAGAAGTAGAGTTTTTGATGCATATGTTTTAAGCAAATGTTTCATTGCTTTTTTTAAGATGAAAGAAGATAACTTCAGATCTTTGAAAAAAAAAACAGTTTTCAAAGGTAATGTCTGTGCGTCTGCAAACATTAGCTCCCTTAAAAATGTTTGAAGAAAAAACTGACACCCCTTAATTAACTAAATTAATACTAAAACGGCCAAATAAATAACTATTCATCGTCAAATGTTATAATTCTGAAAGCTCAAATATTTTTTTCTCACTTCTCTTATTTCATATTTTACCATTATCTAATTTATAAGTTACGAATTACAATGCTAAATAAAAATGATTTCAATATTATAAACATGTGACCTTTATTCAACACTTGTAATATGTTTATTCCTAATTTTACTATATAATGTAATTACATAATTATTCAACATGTATATAATTGTTCTATTTGATTTTTACAATTACCACGTTTAATTTCATTTATATTTGATCTGAACTCGTAACTATAATATACTAGGTTAGCTACCCGTGTAGCACACGGGTTAAAATAAATAAATTTATTTAAACAATAACATAATGTGATATACAAAAAAATATGTTCAATAGATATAAAGATATATTATATGGTATAATAAATTACACACTATACAATATGGAAATAGAAAATTTATAAACTTTTAAATAAATCTTGATACACAGTATGTGTAGTTTTATTTGTAATTTTACTTGTTTTTTTCAAAACTTAGTAGTTTCACATTGTTTCTGATTTTAACTCTAGATAATAAAACAAATAACTGGTCATGAGTAAAAACAAATTGTCTAAAAAAACAAACCAACAATCTACAATAATTGACTTTCGCTTTTGTTAATCTTCATTCCAAACAAAAATTAAGTGAAAATTTCATTCTTTAAAATTAGTACTTTTATCTAAAGGTGTAGGATTAAAAAAAAAATTGTGAGTTCCAGTATTATTTCCGGATATGATTTCGGCTTCTATAGCACAGTTATCATATTGTATTTTCACATGTAGCTTAATTTCATTGCATAGACCAATTTTCTAGTTAATATTTTAATCAGCATCAGTTCAACATCAGCTTTTAGAACTAACCTATGACTTAACAACCTTATATTTTGAAGTCATTTAAAAAGTCAAGAAACTAATATTTTCTTGTAACGTATCATTTTATGTCTGATAGATACCATATGAAGAAATAAGGATATACAAAGTCAATTTATCATCTGTTTAACAGTGTGCTAACGTTTAACATTTGTATTCCAAAGGTAAGAAGTTGTCTTTATCGCATGAAAAACCAAAACATGTAGTATAGTGTTAATATTTTTGTAGATTTTTAAGATGATGGACTTATCATAAATGATGGGTCGATTAAATAGCAAATTAAAAAAAATGTTGTAAATGACTACTTTTTTAAACCAATTTCCCATGGATCGAAACTCATTCTAATAATAAATTGTTTTGACTTGAACCATGTTTGATATTTTAACCAGTTAAAAAACCCGCCGTTTAAATTAACATAAACACTGAGAATACTTCAATAGTTAATTTGTCTTTTAAGAGTTTGAATGATTAAAAAGAAAAAAAAATGTATTTAATATGAGAGAGAGAAAGAAAAATTTTAAATACAAAATTATTAATAATAAAAATAAATGTATTTAATATGAGAGAGAGGGGGGGAAAATTTGTAAGGATTAATATGGTGATTACATGTGACAATAAAAAAGTTTTATTTATTATATAGAATAGATTAGTTCAAACAATCATTATTACCTAGTTTAGTACAAAGATGGTCTATATGGTTTGTACGAGTTATGTTTAAGGTATGTGGACCAAATTTTAAAGTTTAGAGTTTTAAGGCTAAATAATGTTAAGTTTAAGGACATTTCTGTCATTTCACATATGACATATGAGAGACTAATTGTGTAATTTACGTAAATAATAATAATTAAATTTAGGGAACTCTAAGAAAACACCATGCGTTATCATTTCACATATGACATATGAGAGACTAATTGTGTAATTTACGTAAATAATAATAATTAAATTTAGGGAAGTCTAAGAAAACACCATGCGTTATCAACAACACCCACCGCCCTATAATCAAATTTGATCTATAGTCTTTTTATTTTTAAACGAAGAAAAATGTGATCTATAGTTAGTTTATTAAAGTTTTCTTAACTAAACAAGTTTTCTCAGAATTTATATGTATAACATAATAATAATTACACTTGTTCAAGCATATATAATTACTCGTCAAGTTATTCCAACACTTGCATGTTAAAAATCATTCGTATAATTTACTCGTTTTCATCTTAAAATTTTGGGCCTCTAAGCTTCACCATTGTATTTTAGGTGATTGAGATTTATATCTTTAATTTTGGGCCTATAAGCTTCACCATTGTTTAACGGGAGGGCGGCCATATTGCGGGAGGTTATTGGAAACATCAAGTCGCTAGCGTTTTTATGGATAAAAAAACCGGTCCAAAAGAAGGGCATTAACATGGGAGAAATGGAGACGATTTGAAATTTGAATATTCATTAGTTGGTGTATTTTAGGTGTTATACTCGGGGTTTTTTTTTTATCCTTTTTGGATCTTTTTTGTATATTTAATACTAGGTTATTAACCCGTGTACGACACGGGTGGAAGTATTGATATTTTCGAACAAACACGTATCATTTGAAAGGACAACATAAGTTGTTATATGTTATTTGGGACGACAACATACTTAAAGTTGTAAATGATATTGGTACGAAAACAAATTATTGTGAAACACAAAGATAAACCCAAATAACATTCAAATTACAATCTTTGAAGACATAATCAAAGGTTAAAAATGTAAAATTTATAAGCTACAAAAAAGACTTTCTTATAAACCATATTTATTCTTTATTTGTAACATTGTCTTCCTTGTTTAATATAAGAATTCTAACACCACTCTTCGCTATAAAACTACATAGAGTTGTCTATGTGTAAACACCGGGTCTTTGAGATATATGTCAACTTTTGCTAGAGATTGACCTTGACTTTTGTTAATGTTCATTGCAAAACAGACTACAACTGGAAAAAACTATTTTATCTTCAATTTAAACGAAAGTTTCTTATCTGAAGGTGTTAGACCACAACGAATTATATAAGTGTGATAACCAGTATTAGTACCTGAACTAACTTTTACTTCAACAAAACGCCTACCCAAACTAATTACTCGCAATTTAGTTTCATTAAACAAACCGTTATTCCGATCCATATTGCTTAGTAACATTATTGACACACCGACTTTTAAAACCAATCTATAAGTCGAAATAAATTCGGTCTTTTTGATTTTATTTAGCATAATGTGTTTATGAAAGTTTTAGTTCAAATTAAAATATAAAAAAATAATTGGTATGATCTTACTTAAAAACAAAAAAACTGTTTTTTTATATAGACCACAACTAAATTTGTGAATTTTGTTACTAAGTTTTGAAACAATATAAATTGAGTAAACAAATATAAGTAAAAAAATAATGTAGAAATATCTTTGCGCCTCTAATTAACATAAATTGATTCGTATACACATCTGAATTAAAACACATATTTTAATTGGTTTTGAAGAAAATAAAATAGTACTGGATAACTGAAAATTATGTTTCGTATCATTTCTAAAAAAGAAAATAGAAAAAAGAAATGTGTAAACATACATTCAGTGTTATTAATACTTTGTTTATCAAAAATGTATAATGTAGTTAATAATAAATATATTAAAAATCGTTTATAAGTTTCTGTTACAAGTGCCTAATTTTTAGTTAATAACATATTAATTTTTATTTACTATATTTTAGTTAATAAAAAAATTATATTAATACAATATAGTGTATTAACACGTTTAAAATAAAATGTTACCGTTCAAAATGCTAATAATTAGTTTTCTTGGTGTTGAAACTGCACGTTTAAAAAATATGCATTTTTAAAAAACATTTAAAGGGTAACTAAAAAAATATTAAAATGACTAACCGTTTGAATAACTCCTCTTATTGAAAGACGTTGATTGATCCAAAAAATTCCGTTTTCTTTAATTTTGAACAAATCTATAATATAATATAATATAATATGGTTAGCATACGAAAACGATGAACAACATAAATATAAAAACAGAATTTTATAGAGTATGATGTTTCAATTTTGCTGACTTAATGATTGATTATAATACATAAAATAGAAAAATTAGAAAATTGGGAAACCAAATACTATTAACTTTAGTGACAATTATAGGTTATTTATATTTGGTATTCATAAAGATATTATAGACATGGAAATTAAAAGTATTACATAGAAAACAACAATAACACAACTTAATCTACTGAATATGTAGACTATCAGCTAACTTGAATCGACATAAATGATCAGAAATTAATTCATTTATGTAAAAGTATCTAACCCACCAATATATTTCTAGAATAGTAGCCCATGTTAGACATGGGTTGAACACGTATAAACAACCATAAAATTTCATAACTAACATTTTAAACCAACACAAATAGTTAACATAAGTTTGTAACCAAAATATTAAGCATAAACTTGTGTACATAAAAATCTAATACTTACACAAACTTACTATACACCTAAATTAAAACAACAAATGAAGACATGAACATGTTATAATCATATTAGCCCACCATCAATTTCTTCGACATTTCACAAAAAAAAATCATTTTGCTTCAAAATCTAAAAAACAAAATAAACCATAGCAACCTGATTAAATATACAATTAAAGTCTTAAGGTATTATGAGTTTCATTTCAACATTAATAAATAAATAAAGGTATATTTTATTATAAATTATTTTGTAATTAAACTTTTTTTTATTTCGATTCAAAGACTTTTTAGTTAACTGTATTAAGTTAAATCGAAGCAATAAATTTTTGTTCTACTAATTTCACTAATTAAGTATAATTAAAATAATATATAGATAACTAAAATTAAACCGGTTAATTTTAATTGTATTACATAGAGGTCATTCCCTAATTAAAATTTAATTAAAGTGACTGCAATCTGCAGTAAATTATGTTTCAAACTCTTCAACATCATTACTTTATTCAAAATCAATTTCATTATATAATTCTTTTTTCAACTGTATACATTAATCTTGACATTTATGCGTAATTAAAAATTGGTTAAATATAAAAGATGGAAAGTTTGATGGCATTGAAAACTATTAAGAACTACAAAAGATTGTTGCAAAGGTCGTCAACTTCGGTTTTATAAAAACAGAAATAAATAAATGTAAATATTATTATAAAAAACTTTACATTTTTCTTGAAAATTCAGTAACTAAACAATATACTATTAAATTTTTTTAATTATCACGAAATTATTGTCAACATATTAGCATCATTACCTTATTTAACAATAAATTCATTAGATAATTCTTTTTTCAATTTTATACGTTAACCTTGACATTTATGCCTAATTAAAAATTGGTCAATTATAAAAGATGGAAAGTTTTTATTTTCTATTTAGTTTATTAGTTTATTTTTTAATTTGGCCGGAACAATTTAGGCGAATCGGTAATTCTTGACATTTATGCCTAATTAAAAATTGGTTAAATATAAAAGATGTAAAGTTTATTGAGATCGAAGAATATTAAAACTAAAAAAGAGTGATCAAATTCGATTCTTAAAAACAAAAATAAATTAATGTATAAATGATTGAAATGTATCATTAAAATTAAAGATGATGAATATTTTAAAATAAATATGCAATTATAGTAAATATCTAAGATTTTTTAAATGCAAATTTGAAATAAGTAATACACCACATATTAAATTGGTTAAATAAATTAATAAGTTTTTAATACAAAACTTATTAACTTTCGAGTATAATCAAAAGCAAATTATTTAAAATTTCCAGCTACATTAGATTTGTCATTTATGCTAATTAAAATTTGGTCAAATATAAAAGATGGAAAGTTAGTTGAGACTGAATACTACTAAAAACTGCAAAAGATTGTTGCAATAGTAGTCAGCTTTGAATTTTAAAAACAGAAATAAATAATTGTAAATATTATTATAAAAAAACGTTCCATTTTTTTGGAAGTTCAATAACTAAGTGTTAAAACTTTCAAGATAAGATTCAAAAATTGTAACACAGATAATAAAGATTGTCATTCATATAAAAATGAATTAATTTAGATGAATTGTCTAAGCTACATAAAATAAAAAATGATAGAAAATTAACAACTAAAATACATTCGTATTACCAGAACAAACATAATCAACCTAATCTCTATCAAATACTTTTTCCATGCAATTAGTCAATCTACCAAGTTGAGAGGCCATAAATTGAAATTACTAAAAATAAATTAATGTTAGATACACTGAACTATTAAAAAAAATAGTAAGAATTATCAATGGATGTAATCGGAATAATTAATAATTTCGATAAGGAAATAAAACAACAATATTTTCGCATATCTCAAAACCTTCAACATGTCTATTAAATCTTGGAATGGGCAGGTGGAACTTTGGTGACCTAGTCCTACCATGGCTAGAGTTAGTCTCCAAATGGTTCTTAAATTGTAAATATGAATAAAGGAAGCTCTCAACATATGAATTTCAAGAAATCTTACATCAATCAGAACACGTATTTGGTGACCAGGTCCTACCATGGCTCGAGCTAGTCTCCGAATGGTCCTCAAACTTCATGATCTGACCTACCTAAGTAGCGGCAAGATGCGTGCAACATATAAGATGAACTTCAAATAATACCAACAATTCAAATAATTAAGTTTCATTCAAGGTACACCAACAATAAGAACAAAAGAAATATATTTAAGTAGAACTGACAATATATACGGAAATTTTAACATGATTCATTCACCTAACCAGTTTGCATACATCCAATTCTCAAGCTAACCTGCCTGCATAACAACCAAAATACCAAAAAAGGACAACATAATTAAATTAATATGTGAATTTCACTTACAAACAATAACAAACGATAGAAATTTGAATACAAAGTCGTAGTTATAAGTTATAACAGCTTCAGAAGAGTGAAAATGATGATATAAACAAATGAATATGGAATACTGAATTTATAGAAATGATTGTTGAAATGGTTTTCGAAATATAAGATGAGGTCAAATAAGTAGTGGAAATTTGAAATTTTTAAAAATTAGACATCTAATACTTGAGGGTTTGACAATAGTTATTACACGGTTTTTATTTATAGATGATTTAGATTAAGAGTAAATACATTTAGTAAGGATATGAATTAATTATGTTGTTAGTTTTGGTCTAAATTTGAATATTAAAATTGAACGTTCATTGTGTTAGTTTGGGTTTAAGTTTGAAATTTAAATTTGAATATTAAAATTGTCGGTTTTAGCTAAAAGTTAGTTTATAGATGATTTAAATTTAAGTATCTTAGTATGTGAATTAATTGTGGGTTATTGATTAATTTAATTAATTTTTGAATTATTTAATTGTTAAGAAAATCATAGAAGTGATTGTTATATATGGAAACAATAAAGTTTATTCAATAAAACTCAATTGTTTTAATATATATATGTAGATAGTCTTTGTTGGCCGTTCAAAAAAAACCTTCACCATTGTATCTCTGTGTGTGTGTGTGTATATATATAAATAAGATAATAAGGGTAAGTATGCAGTATTCTTTGTGTAGTCACATACTCACAAGGATTCCCTGCAGATGCCCTCTCACAGTTCCATGCATAACACAGACAACTTATATCCACGTCTTACTCTTACCTACAGTCCCTTCGGAAATACATAACCCCACGTCTTTTGCGGACAACCGTTCAATTTCTCTTTTTTTCTCAAATGGATATTAACCGGGAGATTTAAAATAATATATTTTAATAATGGTCGCAAAGCAACTATATGAATAGGGATATTAGATTTTTTAATATGTTTTAAGTTTTTTACTTTTAACAAATAATTGTTAAAACTGTGTTCCAATCTCAATCACATAGTAATAAAATGAATTAAAGATATAAATCACAATAACTTACATGAATATATGTTAACTTACATAAATATATTTATATGTGTTGACAAAATATATTATATCTGAAGAGGTAGGTCCCAGCAGGGCTCAGTTGGTCCCGCATGACTCACCTTGAACAGGGATGTCTGCGCAAAGACCATCTACTCCCGCAGGACCCACCATGCTCAGAGAAGCCTACGCGCAGTATGCAAGCTGCATACGCAGGGAAAAGCCTCCCAATGGTAAAGTAACCCGCCTGTTCCCGCAGTTGCGGATACAAGCCATCAGGGAAGGCTACCCGCACAGCATAGCTACACGCATAAGGCTTAACACTTACAAATATTCAGTGTCACCTGAAAGAATGAGCAAAGGCGGGAGGGGGAAAACTCCCGCCAAAATGGGCCAGTCCGTATGATGGAGGATCTTTTGCGTGATACCTGACGAGGTAAAGACAAAAGATCTGACCAAGAATGCGACAGCTCACTGACAGCAGCGTGGCAGACAGCACGCCACAGCACTGTGACCAATAGCCGCCGCCTGCCCACCAACTCCTGCCAGACCACGTGCCTAGCCTGCAGTTGGTAGAAGACGAAGAGTGCACGGCACGCCTGCTCTGTGTCAGCCGCTACCTATCCACCACTCACAGGTAGGGCACGTGCATAGGTTACAGTTGGTAGCGTGTTGGGCCGGCTAAACCCCTTGGAAACCCACCTTCGGCTATAAAAGACAGCAAATGGTATTATCATTTCATCATCTACTATCTCGTATAACTTACTTGATAATTGCTCTAATAGTATTCATATACTTTTATATTTAAAGAGCAATATAGACTGATTCTCACGCCGGAGGGTGGTCACAAGGAGGAACCCCCCCCCCCCCTTCTCAGTGACGAGCTCACGGTGTCTGTTTTGCAGGTTCCCTGAAGTACAACTTACTCTGCTGGACCTAACCTTCGAGGGAAACATTACTTAGCCCCCAGATTACCCATAATCTGCCCGGGGTCACTTAGTGTTTCTTCATTGGCGCCATCCGTGCATAAAGCTAGAACTACATCTTTCTCCAGTTTTTCAAAACTTCCAAGATGACTAGAGAAATTCCGGTAACCACAACCCCAGCCACTGGGGTAAACACCGGCAACACAATGTTTACAAACACTACCCCAGCCACCCAAGCTGGGGCAAGTGAAGTACATTTTACGAACACTACCCCAGTCACTCATGTAGGGGCAAGTGGAGTAAATATTCCACTGGGATTCACTGATGCCCAGCTGGAAAAACGAACTCGAGCCCCTCGCCAAACACTTGATCAAGTGAAGGCATGGGCCGAGGCACGTCAAAGAGAATTTCAGGCTGAGTTGGACGAACGCTTGCGTTCAGTCCAACAAGCTGAGGAATTCGGTAGTACTCGCCAGCACCTCAACATGAGTAGTGAGTACGAGTACTCAGACGACGAGAAGGAAGACTCCGACACCGACGCGAACCCTCGCCATAGGGCGAAAGGGAAGCGTAAGGAAACGGATCCCCAGCCAAAAAGGAATTTTGGGGAAGCATTCCAACCAGTCACGGAAAAAAGCCCGCGTGACTTCTCCAAGGCCTTTAGACCTACTGCCACAAACGCAGGAAGGTCAAAATTTGCAAGGGACATTGCAGAAGCAATCGCCCCGAGGAGTGCCAAACAAATGTCCAACATTGGCACATACGATGGCCTATCCGACCCAGATGACCATCTGAACAGGTTCATTGCGGGGGCAACCGTCAGTAACTGGACGGAACCCACGTGGTGCTACATGTTCCAGATGACTCTGGTAGGAGCAGCCAGAGCATGGTTCGACCGTTTACCGGTCCACCACATTTATGACTGGGCAGACTTCCAGAACAAGTTCAGTCAACAGTTTAGTCAACAGAGGAAGCACACTGAGGAGCAGTGGACGATCCTCAACTGTGTGAGAGAAGAGGATGAATCCTTACTGGACTTCATCACCCGCTTCAACTCCAAGAAGCTGAGTCTGGGCAACATCAGCGAAGACCTCGTTCGCGCCGCTTTCATTCAGGGCGCTGAGTACCCAGAACTTATCCGCACTCTGACAGGTAAAGACGGCATGCCATCCACATGGGATGCCATAATGACGGCAGCCAAACGCTTTGCCGAAACGGAGAAACAGCTGGGAAGAGATCTCCCCCAGAATACAAACCTCTACACACAGAGGACAAGGGAGAACAATGTGAGAACCGCCCGGCTAAACAAAAAGAGGCGGCAAGGTATTTGGCAGTCAAGGATAAACTTTGACACCCCCTCAAGCTCTCGCCCTCTGGTTGGCGGAAGGGACAACACGCACCCTTCGAACCGGAAAAACCGTTGGACGCCACTCACCAAGAGCGTCACGGAGATATTTGCCACGGAAAAACTGCCATGGCCAAAAGCCCCAGCGATCCGACAGAAACCCAATGCGGATCAAAGCAAGTCTTGTGACTTCCATGGGACAAAGGGCCATAGCACTGAGGAGTGCACATCCTTGAGGGACATCGTCGAGACATTCGTCAAGGATGGGAGGCTCGCACACCTCGTGGCATCTATCAAGAAGGGAGGAAGGAACGACAACAGGTACAGGGGTAACGGACGAAAGCCCGTCGACATCAGCATCAACATGGTCCATGGTAAGGTCAGAGGAAGAAAGAGACCGATGACCGAACCATGCGCATGGAAGGAAGCAGAAGTGCGCTTCCCGCGAGTGCCGGGAGGCCCAAACAAAGAAGGCCCCATTGTCATTAAAAGCCAGCTGGGGCACTACATCACCTCCCGCACCCTCGTTGACAATGGCGCATCGTCGACAGTGATGTACAGGCAGTTCTTCGACAAGCTAGACGATGAAGACAAGGAACGCCTGGAGACGGTCTACGCTTCAATGGAAGGGTTTGACGGCAGCATGAACACTCCCTTGGGCACCCTATCTTTCCCCGTCACTCTCACCGATGGGAATTATTCACGCACGGAGGATGTGGATTTTGTTGTAATGAAAAAACCACATCATACGTATGACATCCTATTCGGGAGAGACGGGATGGCAAGATTCAACGCCGTGGTATCCTCAGTCCACGGCATGATGGGATGGCCAACAACTGAAGGCGTAGCGATGATCACGGGCATTCCCCAGGTATGCATCGCATCCGTCTCCTCTAAACCCAAACCGAAGATGGCCAAACAAACCATCACTGAACCTGAAAAGTGGGCATTCAATGGGAAATATCCCGATCAGGCCGTTACCATTGGCCCGACAATTGTTGATCCAACACGCACCTTACTCAAGCGCTTACTGCAGCGAAACGCAGACATCTTTGCGTGGACACCAGCCGACATGACTGGTGTACCCCGGAGTAAGGCAGAGCATAAGCTCAAATGCGATCCGGCCGTTACGCCGATCGTACAAAAGCGCAGAGTAATGGGGCCCGAGCAAACCAACGCGTGCAGAACCCAAGTCAAGGAACTCCTTGACGCGGGCATCGTGCGCGTTAGCAAATATCAAACATGGGTTGCAAATCCCGTAATGGTACCGAAGAATAACAAACAATGGCGCATGTGCATAGATTTCAAAGATTTGAATAAAGCATGCCCCAAAGATTGTTATCCGTTGCCAGAAATTGATCTCAAGGTGGATTCGGTGGCACCATTTCGCCTTAAATGCTTCTTGGATGCGTATAAGGGGTACCATCAAATCCACATGGCTGTAGATGACCAGGACAAAACCGCCTTTCGGACGCCCGATGGCACATTTTGTTATAAAATGATGCCATTCGGACTTAAGAACGCGGGGTCCACGTACCAACGACTAATGGACAAAGAGTTTCACGCCCAAATTGGGAGAAACTTGGAAGTCTATATGGATGATTTGGTCATCAAAAGCCCCGAGCCAGAGGCGATGTTGAAAGACATTGACGAAACTTTCAACACGCTCAGAAAGATAAACATGAAGCTCAACCCGAGCAAGTGTTCATTTGGGGTGGAAGAAGGGAAGTTCTTGGGAGTCATTATTACTAAAGATGGCTTCAGAGCGAACCCTGAAAAGGTCGAAGCCATTGTCAAAATGGAATCACCTACCACCATAAAACAGGCTCAAACACTGAATGGACGACTAGTCGCGCTTAACCGCTTTTTGGCAAACCATGCGGATAGGTCGTTCCCTTTTGTGTCAACGCTAAGAAATTGTTTAAAGAAAACGCACTTCCGCTGGACACCAGAAGCGGAAGCAGCTTTTCAGGAGATTCGATCACGCCTGATCGAACTCCCAACACTCACAGCACCACAAGCGGGGGAGGAGTTAATCCTATACCTCTCCGCAACAGATAGAGCAACCGGGGCAGTCCTGCTTGTAGAACGAAAAGGCATCCAGATGCCAATCTATTATGTTAGCCGCGTGCTGGCAGACGCGGAAACCCGGTACTCTACTCTGGAAAAACTAGTCTTGGCACTTATACACGCTTCACGCAGGTTGAGACGATATTTCCAGGGTCACCCAATCACTATTCTCACCAACTTCAAACTCTCAAATGTTCTAGGCAAACCCGAGTTATCGGGACGTCTAGCCAAATGGGCAATTGAATTGGGAGAATATGCGATTCAATACAAGCCGAGACCAGCCATTAAAGGCCAGGTCCTGGCTGATTTTATTGCAGAAGTCCCCGCTTCACGGGAGAAAGAGTGCCAGGAGGAGGTTCAACCCTCCCCAGCACACGAAATCAATGAGGTCTGGCGACTCTACACTGATGGAGCAGCTAGTAACGAGGGTTCAGGCGCAGGGTTAAAATTAACAAATCCAGCAGGCCAGGAATATACTTATGCTATTCGGCTGGATTTTCCAAGTACGAATAACGAAGCTGAATATGAAGCATTCCTGGCCGGATTGAGGATTGCGCGTAAAATGGGTGTAAAAAATTTGGAAGCCCATGTAGATTCCATGCTAGTGGCAAACCAAATAAACGGGACGTACACGGCTGTGAACGACACAATGGCCCTGTACCTTGCCCAGGCCAAAGCCATCATGCGCGATTTTAATGATTGTAAAGTGGTACACGTCAAGCGCAGCGAAAACAAATCTGCGGATGCGTTAAGCAAGCTTGCATCACTGGCCTTCACCCACTTGGGAAAGGACATCCGCGTTGAACTCCTCGAAACACCATCAGTCCCGCACAAGGAAATTTGTGTCATCCAAACCGGTACAGAAACATGGATGACCCCAATAATAAAATACCTTGAAGCAGGAACGTTACCAGAGTCAAAGTCACAGGCAAGAAAACTACGCTGTAAAGCACTGAATTATCAGCTGGTCAATGACACCCTTTACAGACGTAACTTTCTTGGCCCATTGTTAAGATGCGTGGACAACCAAGATGCTGACTACCTCCTAAGGGAGGTTCACGAAGGCATCTGTGGAGTACACGCAGGCCCCCGCGCTGTGGTAGCCAAGCTAAACAACGCGGGATACTTCTGGCCGGGGATGCATATGGACGCGTTGGCATACATCAGAAAATGCAGATCTTGCCAGCTTTACGCACCCGACACGCATCGCCCGAAAAATGAACTTGTTCCTGTCACTTCCTCGTGGCCATTTCAGAAGTGGGCCATTGACGTGACAGGCCCATTTCCTACAGCAGCTGGGAATGTTCAATTCCTAGTGGTAGCCATTGACTACTTCACCAAATGGATAGAAGCGAAACCTTTAGCCCAAACAACCGCAAAGCATATCAAAAAATTCATTTGGGAATTTATTATTTGTCGTTTTGGACTTCCACAGAATTTGGTAAGCGATAATGGCACCAACTTTGCTGACAAGAAGCTACAGCAGTGGCTGAAAGAACTTCAAATCACCCACACCTTTACCTCAGTGGCACACCCGCAAGGTAACGGTGAGGTGGAAAGAGCAAATAAGAGCATCGTCGAAGGCATAAAGAGAAGACTCTTGGAACATAGATCCGGTTGGGTGGACGAGCTTCCACACGTCCTTTGGGCAAACAGAACGCTGAAGAAGACCAGTACGGGAGAAACCCCGTTCAGTCTCACTTATGGCACTGAAGCCATGATCCCAGTCGAAATCGGTTTACCCTCACCAAGGGTCTTAATCCAACCAGAAGACAATGATGCGGAAAGACGGTTAGACCTTATGCTAACCGAAGAGCGCAGAGACTTAGCCGCCGTGCGTGAAGAAAACTACAAACGACAAATGCAAAAATACTACAACACGCGGGTAAAACTCTGCAATTTCAATGAAGGAGACTACATACTGCGTAACAACGAGGCTTCGAACCAACAACGCCCAGGAAAGTTGGCCCCGATTTGGGAAGGGCCATACGTTATCAAAGAAGTTCTGGGAAAGGGCGCATACCGGCTCGAAAGGCTCGATGGCACTCCCATCCCTAGAACATGGAATGGAGCTCAATTACGCAAATGTTATATGTAGATCAATTCCAACTTGTAAAGAAAAGGCCTAGAGCCACTTCTAATGGAAATGATTCTCCTTTCATGATGTATTGATAGCTTGTAACCTATGAACTTCCCTTACGGGAAGAAGTAGTTGCGCGTGGAAGGCGGCAATACCCGCATAAACACAACGCCAAAATGTTAAAAAAGTTCTAAGGAAAACCTACACGCAGGTCAGATGTAGGTAAAGTTTAGCCATCCTTGTAAGTGCAAGTGACGGTCTTACCCGCACAATCACAAACAAGGAAGCCAAACTTAACTTACCATCTACCACGTTAAAAGGTTAACTTATGAACACTTAAAAAAGGATAAGAAAAACCTACACGCGGTCAGATGAAGGCAAAAGTTCAGCCATCCTACCAAGTGCAAGTGACGGTTATACCCGCACAATCACGAAGGAGGAAGCAAAACTCTAACCCATCATCAACCACGTTCACAGGTTAACTTATTCTAAACACTTGGAAAATTGCTAATTTAAACTAAGTATGCAAGTCATAAGTTTATAAAGCAAAGAATCCAATGAAAGGAATAACAATCGTATATTTCAATGATATATTACAACAGTTGCCGGGTAACTACCCGCCTAAAAGAAATCTATACAAAGCTAAGTCTATCCTAGCAGTGGGAAGGGATCTTCAGGATCAGGCTTCAGGACCACCTCCGCTTGGACCAGCACCGTCAGAGCGCGGCTGTCCAAGGAAAGTCTTAAGGATGTTTAGCCCATCATCAGCAGCAGCAGCTTCATTCACCTTCTCCACCACCGGATGCGGGAAGGCAGCGTACTGGTTCACTGCTTGGTCATAAGCAGCTGCAGTGTTAACATTGAATAAAGGGAAGTTGGAGGGCGGAAAGCCTCTCTCAGCAAACCCTAGACCAAGCAGGAAGCCAGTCTTCTCCCCATCCTCATGAGAAGCGTTGAGGGCTGCGCTCATTGCATCGTCGTAAGAGGTCTCTGAAAGGACCCGACGCACAACCTACAAAAGAAAATTACAAGTTAGAACATTTTCTAATTACAAGTAGAAAGAGAAGAAAAAAAAGAGGATACCTGAGGCAACGCTTCTCGAAGTAGCCATTGGAGGGTAGCTTGCACTTCGTCACGGGCGCGTTCGGCTTCGCTTTGGTTCAGATTGGCAAGTAATACTTCCTTTGCGGCAGCCTCTTCGACGCCCTTAAGCTTCCGCTCGGTTTGGTCAAGCACCCCCCTCTGGTCAAGAATCTCTTGCAGCTTCTTGGCATCTTCCATTGCCAAGGCGTCATGAGCATGCTGAAGAGCCTTTAATTTGCATTTAAGCTGCTCATTCTCTTCGCGAAGTGGCTCAGCAACAGCTTCAGCCTTGGCAGCCCTCTCAGTTGAGTTTCGCGCAGTCTCCTTGGCCAGCCGAAGCTGTTCATTCACAGCTTGGGCAGCCTTGGAGCGGGCCTCGAGTCGCGCCTGGACTTCAACCTCGAGGGCCTTGAATGCCTTCTCCTTCTCGGCTGCGGCAGCGGCCAACTGCCGGTTCTCCTCCCGAAGAGCCCGCGCTTCAGATACATCTTTGGCGCGCGCTGCTTTTAACTTGTCGTTTTCACGACAAAGCAGCTCGACGCGGGGCTGCGTCCGGGCCTGGAGAACCCGAAGCTCATTGGTTAGCCTACCCTCTTGGTAGCTAGCCATGGCTTCCCCCAACGCACCATGAGGAGCAGCGTGGCGAGCCCAGTCCACGCACTCCACAGGGGTGCGAAGGGTTGTTCCTCGGCGTATGTTCCATCTTGGAACATACACTTCATTGGAATCCGACACTGCAAAAGAAACAAAGGCAGTTAGGAAAAGATGATAAAAATATACAAAGGAAAAAGAACCCTACGTACCTGTAGGGTCAATAACAGGCCGATAGCCGCCAAACCCATCACCTGAACCTAAAGGAAATCCATCCAACAGGTCAGGCAGACGGGAAGGTAGCATAGATCGGCGGGAAGCCCGGCGCGTACCTGATGGTCCGGCCGTCGGTGCCGGTGGCGCAGGTATAGTGGCAGCCGCTGTGGTAGCCATTGTTGGCGTTGCCTCCTCAGCAACAGTAACCGCCGGCTCCGTGAAAGATGCTGTAAAAATTGCACTCACGGCCGGCGGAGACACCTTCTCAGCTGGAACAGCCTCAGGAAGGCTGGAACCAACGGAAGCAGGCGCAGACGCCTGGGTCGACGCCTCGGGAAGGCTGACCGAGCCTTCCCTCATCGGCGGGGGAATACTTGCTCCAACTCCACCCTGGAATGCGTCAACATCCACACCTGCACAAGCAAAAGTGTTAGAAAAATTTATTTGAAACAACAAATCTAGACAAGAATTATGGGGGTACTTACGGGGTTTCTTGAGCTTGAACGTACGGACGAGCGGGGGCGAACCCGATGGAGCCGGCCTCTTGACACCGGTAACCGTCGTCGTCGCTGCCTCCCCGGAGGTAACAGCTACAGCCTCCGGAGCGGTGGTCTCCTCACCACCGGGCTTCCCCGCCACCTCTGCACTATCTGACTCCGAGTCAGATAGGACTACCGGGTCGGCCGTAGAGGCCACCTTCTCCTTGCCTTTCCCGACGGCAGCCTTTTTCTTCCGCACCAGTGGAGGACCTTCTGCGGATTCCTCAGAAGAAGAAATGTCAACTCCAGCAGCAGGCACAGCATTGAGAGGTTCAGGGTAGAAGATAGGCTTACCTGGCCGTCGGTGGCTCAGGATCTCTTGGCCTGGCGGGTAAACCTCCACGAACCGACCCGCGGTCTGCTCTAAGATGGGCAACTCGTTCTCGTCCAGAGCACGAGTACCCATCCGCGCGGGACCATCTTCCTCCCGCGGGTTCAGGAGCGACTGAAGATCGTTCCCCTCTGAAATCAACAAGAAAGTTAGAAAAAATCGAAGTCAGCAAAATGAAACAAGACGTACCATAAGGGACAGAGTTCGAACCATATTCAAGGACGATCGGAACCTTATCCGCATTCGCCGCCTTCCACACCCGGCTCATCCCCAACATCACCATCGCCGACTCCGGAAAACGGAAAACCGGGGACTGGACCCGGGATATCTTCGAGAACCATTCCGCCTCCTCGTAGTTGAGGGCGGGAAGGTTCGGAAGCGCCTGGCCATTCTTGAACTTCATGGCGATGGGGATGGCGCGAGCGGATATGAAGAAGAACTCTCTTCTCCACGAGCGAAGACTCCGCTCGGTGGTACAAATCTTTAAACCCTTGATACGGGTTGTAAGAGTGTACCACCCCTGGATGCACCTCCAAGTGTAGAAGGTCATCAGACGGTCAACGAGGGGCTCAAGGCCCAGTATCCGGCACACCCACTCAAAGTGCCGGACCTTGGCAATGGCCATGGGGTGCACCTCTGTCAGGTGCACACCGTGCCTCTCCAGGACACGGTACACAAACTTTGTCAACGGAAACCTAAGGTTTCCGTAGACAAAGAATGCAGCATAAACCCCGATCTTGCCACTAGGGGCATCGTACACAGTATGGTGGGGCTCAGGAAACTCAGGCTCGAGAGACTCGAGCATGAACTTCCTGACGATATACTGGTACAGCTCGACAGGAAGAGAACACTGGCATTCGCCAGCAGTCTTCTGATCATCAGCATCGTGAGAAGACATGGTGGAAGAAAGAAGAAATTTCAGAGTAATGCTTTACCGAAAAAGAGAAATTCGCCGGAAATTACTGGAGAAGAAGAGATGAAAGTGGAAAGTGTGAATTGCAAATAACCCTCTCCCCCTTTATATAGTAATCGCAATTAATGCGATGAATTTAATACGGAAGAGAGAGAAATCAAAGGTGCAATGAAACTATGACGCGTGGCAAAGGCAAGCTGGCAACAGCTGTCAAAAGGACGTGTGCCAGAGATTTCGCGGCTACGCGCCCGAAATCCCGTGCCCACGCGCCTGAAAAAGCAACTGGAATGACCACATAATGTCATGTCGCCATAACTTCTGGCACGTCCTGACACAGTCAGAAGAAACCGTCGCACGACGTTTGAGGTATTGGGTTGTTATCCATCCACCAACTCTTCAAATTTCAAAATTTAAAAATTTGAAGACTAAGGTTCAAAAAAGTAAGCGGGAAAATACCCCTTACCTTGGCAAACAAGTAACCATAAGCCGGGTGTGGGTACAGTGTAAAGGCAAAACCCTTCACATACCTAACACCCGCAGGGAATTGAAGCCAAAATATTTGGCAACCAACCATAAGACGGGTGCGGGTACAGTGTAAAGGCAAAACCCTTCACATACCTAGCACCCGCAGGGAATGGACGCCAGGAATACCTTGGAAGTAAAGTAACCGTAAGACGGATGCAGGTACAGTGTAAAGGCAAAACCCTTCACATACCTAGCACCCGCTGAGAATTGAAACCAGGAAGGATCTTCTGGGCAATGCTTGTGAAAACGGAAATAATATCCCCGCATAGCGGGAACATCGAGTACTACGTTGTTTGAGGCTCCAAGATGGAATTGGTGGTTTAAACATAATTGATCACTATGTTCAAAAACTACCAGAACCACAGGGAGAATCCGCACAACTAAGACCCAATGCTCCTGACTTGCGAGGAGGTTACAGACCTACCCGCATCATACCCAAAGACCAAGCAGGAAACTCGGGAATTTCTGCAAGTGACAAGGACTTCCGCGGGAAGAACCCCCATGGAAAACCTTACAAAAACCCCTTTTCAAAACCCTTTGCTTAAGTCCAAAAGTTCACCTCACTTTATTAGACATTCGTGAGAAGAACATTGGACTGGGGGGACTTGAAGAGGTAGGTCCCAGCAGGGCTCAGTTGGTCCCGCATGACTCACCTTGAACAGGGATGTCTGCGCAAAGACCATCTACTCCCGCAGGACCCACCATGCTCAGAGAAGCCTACGCGCAGTATGCAAGCTGCATACGCAGGGAAAAGCCTCCCAATGGTAAAGTAACCCGCCTGTTCCCGCAGTTGCGGATACAAGCCATCAGGGAAGGCTACCCGCACAGCATAGCTACACGCATAAGGCTTAACACTTACAAATATTCAGTGTCACCTGAAAGAATGAGCAAAGGCGGGAGGGGGAAAACTCCCGCCAAAATGGGCCAGTCCGTATGATGGAGGATCTTTTGCGTGATACCTGACGAGGTAAAGACAAAAGATCTGACCAAGAATGCGACAGCTCACTGACAGCAGCGTGGCAGACAGCACGCCACAGCACTGTGACCAATAGCCGCCGCCTGCCCACCAACTCCTGCCAGACCACGTGCCTAGCCTGCAGTTGGTAGAAGACGAAGAGTGCACGGCACGCCTGCTCTGTGTCAGCCGCTACCTATCCACCACTCACAGGTAGGGCACGTGCATAGGTTACAGTTGGTAGCGTGTTGGGCCGGCTAAACCCCTTGGAAACCCACCTTCGGCTATAAAAGACAGCAAATGGTATTATCATTTCATCATCTACTATCTCGTATAACTTACTTGATAATTGCTCTAATAGTATTCATATACTTTTATATTTAAAGAGCAATATAGACTGATTCTCACGCCGGAGGGTGGTCACAAGGAGGAACCCCCCCCCCCCTTCTCAGTGACGAGCTCACGGTGTCTGTTTTGCAGGTTCCCTGAAGTACAACTTACTCTGCTGGACCTAACCTTCGAGGGAAACATTACTTAGCCCCCAGATTACCCATAATCTGCCCGGGGTCACTTAGTGTTTCTTCAATATCTATAACTGGGTTGTGAATTTTTCACAGGACATAAATAACCAGAAATTCATTGATTTGATTTTGCTTTACATGATTTCCAGGTTTATGTTATGTATTGGTTTGATCAAATCTTCGGTTTGCCTCACAAATCCGCAAACATAAACACCCTAGCAATAAAGGTATGGTCAAGTCACTTAATTACCAAAACTATGCCATTAAGTTGAACATAAAACAACAAAAGCTCAGATAAATATACAAAAAGAGTATCAACTTATAAATATTTTTGGTTAATTTCATAATTGTTAGGCTATTTTTTATGGTATCTGTGAGTAGGGCTGTAAACGAGCCGAGTCGAGTCGAGCTAGAGTGTGCTCAAGCTCGAGCTCGGCTCGTTTCTTTATTGAGCTTGAGCTCGGCTCGTTTAAAGTTCGAGCTGAGCTCGAGCTCGTCGAGCCGGGCTCCTCAAAATTTTTAAAATTTTTTATTATTTTTTTAGTTTATATTTTAAAATTTTGATATAAAAGTTAAATACAAAAAAATATAATTTTAACATACATATTATATAAAATTTATATCAAGTGGCATAATATATGTATAATTTTTATTTATTTATTTGTTGGTATTATATATATTATTACATATATATATATATATATATATATATATATATTAAAATTTAGGGTTTAATCTAAACGAGCCAAGACCGAGCCACGAGCCGAGATGACCCTGGCTCGAGCTCATCTCGGCTCGTTTAGAAATCGAGCCGAGCCGAGTCGAGCTCATTTAGAATCGAGCTTTTTCGAGCCGAGCTTTTTTCGAGCGAGTTTCGAACGAGCCACGAGCTTTTTGAACAACCCTATATATGAGATGTGAAATGTGAAATCGCTACATAGGAAATTGCGGACATTTCACACCTCATGGTATGTTTTATGGAAGATTTGAAATGATTTTAATCATTAGGCCATTATTGTTAACTTTTAAAACTCATTTCTAGCATCAGAAAAACATGTTATTCTCACGTGAAAAACACACCAATTGAAGAGCAAGAAACAAAACTATTTTCAATGATCGAAAAAGAACTACTATAGCATATTTGGTGGAAAGAATTAAATCAAAACTATTTCATTTATATGTAACACGGTTATGTTATAAGTTGTTTGTTGTACGTCATTATGCTTTTCTTTGTATTTCGTTTGTTTCTTTTCTCAGCATTCTTGCTTGTTTAATGCAAACTTGTTATTGTTTATCCACTAACGAATGTAATATGAGAAAAGAAAATGTTAATTGGGAATAATGGTGCGTTTATCACAATAAATTAAACCATCAAAGGACAACTCCTTTTATATTCATGACACAAGCTAAAGAATATATTTTGTATTTTAAAACATAAATCTTATTTTAAAAATAGGTGATTAAATCAAAAAACTGTTTTAGAAAACTATGCTATTGTAATGGTAGGTGGGAACACACAACCCTATATTCATTCTTGTCTTAGGCGTTGTCTTAATTCCTCTAATTAAGTTAAACCTACCTAAGATTTGAACCTTATTATGTATTAATTTGACTAAAAATAGCCTATGCCGTCCTCTGTTATTACAACTCATAGTCTAAGATACAAACAAACCTAATCAAGATTTAGATGTAATTAATAATTATTGTTTTTTCTTAATTGCATGTGTTTTCAGCGTGAACCACGGTTCACCACTACCAACACCTTCTCTGGCATCATGTGGCATGCTGTAGCTTCTATAACGATGTCCATAACAATGATTTTTAAGATGGTGACAATAACTTAAGATTTTTATCATTGTGATTACGTGTTTACACGGAAATAAAAGTCATAGAGACGACGTTAATAATAGTGACCAAGTTTCCTTTTCTTCTTTCCCTTTTGTTGATTCTTTATGTATCTATGTAAGGCATAGTAAAATATCATAAAAAAACTAAATATTTTTTGTTTTTGCTCATAAAAGTTTCTCAACTCGACTTTGGCGTATAAAAGTCCTTCCACTTGTTAATTTTAAACATAAATCACTCAACTCAACTCTTGCATATAGACCCTAGTAAACTGAAATGACAACTCATGGTTACAAACACGAATCGAACGTTCGGCAAATATTTGCGACTCGAAATCGTTCTTGTGGTTCAACTTCAAGTTTACTACATACCTCGTGTCAATTTCAAGTTGCAAATATTTGCCGAACGTTCGATTCGTGTTTGTAACCATGAGTTGTCATTTCAGTTTACTAGGGTCTATATGCAAAAGTTGAGTTGACATATTTATTTAACAAGTAAAAGGACTATTATATGTCAAAGTTGAGTTGAGGGACTTTTTATTATGAGCAAAAACAAAAATATGTTGGTTTTTTTTTTTGCATTTGTCCATCTATGTATGTATAAGCACACACAAATTAAGTACAGTCTAAACAAGTCGGTCAAAATAGGTCGGGTTAAACGCGTCGGTTAAAATACTTATATAGTTAATGAACAAAACCACATGACTTTCTTGAATCTATGGAATTCTTTCAGCTAAACGAGCAACTTCATTAAAAATAATAACACACAAACAATCGTACCTAGTAAAATCTGACTCATAACATAAGCTACTCGTAAAGTATGGTGAGCATCGGACGATGGCATACCTTTCCTCTATCCTAAGGGATAAAGAAGTTGCCCAATCCTACCGAGACGCCCGACTCTGAAAAGCTATTTTTAACATGTAGAGTGTAATTAACCATGTAACATAAAATGTGGCTAAGAGATCCAAAACCAACAGTCAAACAAAGAATACTAATAATAAAAGTAGTAGCTACTAGAAAACATACAGTTGTGTGATAACTATATTGATAACAGACAACATAGCGAGGGGTAGATTAACACAGAAAATAAGTACAACCCTCTTATAATTACCTTAGTTTTGCACCACTGAAGTTACAATAGATGTATATTATTCTAAAAGAGACTTATCCCTAAACATTTACGCTCTAAGGCTACTCGCCACACTTCCAAGCTCTCATTTAGTCTTGTTTTACTCTCTGCAACTAGCACAATATTCTCCGTAAAGAGCATGCACCACGTAATCGATTCCTAGATTAACTACGATAGCCCATCCAAAAGACCAAGACTGCTGCAATAAGAAATAGACTCAATGTGAATCCTTGGTAGAGGCCCACCTCCACAGAGAATAAGTTTGTAATCACCATTGGTGCACGCACACATGTTTCAGCCATGTACTACATATTGTACTATGTATACTTATTTATCTCTATACAACTCCCAAGCACCCCTCTTCTCACAAGGCAATCCTAGATCACCTTACGTGACACACTATTGTACGTATTTAGCATCATGTCAAAAGTAAAACCAATGGAATACTTACTAAATAATTCAAAAGGCTGTGGTGCAACTTGAAAACGTTATTTTTTATGCTATGGTGATGAAATTAAAACCTATGCAGTCGATATCGCCGATATTGACCGATACTTGGCCGATATTGGACTAATACTTAACCGACATATCACCGATATTCCCGATATCAATGTTATAAATCTTACTTATCAACTTTTAGTGTTCAATGTTAGTATTTTAAGTCTTAATCAATTCCTACTTGCTACGATTGTTAGTGTTTTCCAATTTGCAAAAGATTAATTTGTTACCAATTTGCTATATATATGAATTTTACATGATATTAAAATTTAGCGATATCCCACCAATATCTCACTAATAGATGTCTCAGATATCAATCCTTGGCCGATACCCAATATTTTTACACATTAACTACTTAGATTAAAACTTATCATTTTGTTTATCTGAAAGACAAAGGACGAGGATTTGATAATCACTACCACTAGTCTAAATGCAGATTTATCTTTTATTATTATTCAGTTTTATGAGAAAAAAGAGAGTATTTTGGGCAATAAATTAAATAAAAATCCACTTCGTTGCAAAAGAAATGAGTTCTTATAATAAAACTCGGTTGTTGGTAAAAATACTAGACTCTATGCTTAAATATATTATATGCTTTCTTACATTTACAATATGGTAATACGTTCTTTGTGTTCCTTTGGCCTCGTGCCTTTTAAAACCAAGCGATAAACACTAGTTTTAGCTCTATCATACACATCTCTAATTATCCCTATAAACCTCCCATGAAACTTTCTTCCCACAAGACTATCCAAGATGACTCGACAACACACACTATCATAAGCTTTTTCAAAGTCAATGAACACCATATGCAAATCATCTTTCTTCTCCCTATGCCTTTCCATCAATCTCTTTATGTGTGTAGCCTCCATAGTAAACCGACTTGCATAAATCCAAAAATGATTCATCATAAATTAAGTTTCCAATCTAGTTCTTAACTCGGTTACCCTTTTCCCAGAAGTTCATCATGACTTAGGAGTTTACTTCTCCTGTAGTTACCATGACATTAGACTATTCTGTTCTCGTAAACAAGAACTAAAACACTACTCCTTTACTCTTTTAGAAAGAAACTAAGGCCTACTCTCACATATTTAACACAACACTGAACTTAATTCATTCATATATAATTAACTGCATCGAATGTCTCTTTTGATCTAATCATCTAACTATTAAGCCAAAGAAGAGACCTTCAGTTTAAGGTACAAAACGACATCTTAAATAATTCAGAAATTTCAAACTCCAGTGAGAATCTCCAACATTATAACAAACCACTTCTTGTTACATCAATAGGAAACAATTTCGTAAACATGCAAAAACTATTTTAAGGGAACCATGTCTAACACGTGGTCTCAACGGAGCTACATTTTGGTTTATGACTTCATTCAATCTTAGCAGTTAAAGACCATGATAAAAAAACAACGGCTTGTTTTAATATCGGATAATAATTTGTTTCGCAAACGGTTTTGTACTATGTATACACTCAGTACCATGTCTCCACGTTCTTTTAACCAAGTGAAACTGGTAACAAGTTTTATTTTGAGAGCCTATGATAACACCACAACGGATAGTATCTTGAAATATAATATAAATAAATAATCATATTTTTTTATTCCAAAAGAGGTTAAAATGGTAGAACTTTGTAATAGTCTCTGCTGGTACTATAAAAATAGCTCGTAGCTCGAATCTTGCTTACGAAAATCTCGCTCAAAAGTATGAACCAAACAGACCTTAAAATTATTATGTGATCAAACTTAACACCTAAAAGAGAACACATACTCTTTTAAGGTATTCAGAATAACCCCATCTCAAAACTCTGCGGTACCAATGGCTAGGAACCATTTCCAATGCACCAGGTACAAGTCCGTATAGTAATGTCACTTCAGGTTTTGATCGTCTAATTTCCATACAAAAATGTTATATTAGAAGAAAAAACTCACCACCCCTTTCTGTAGTCCTGTACAAATCATGATGCAGTGATTGTGGCTTCGATATGTGTCAAGAATGTTCCGAGTTGATTTGACCATGTGAGAATCTAGGTCAAGATTTTGTTGATGAAGAGAAGAACCAGCATTACTGTTGAAAACTCAAGCAAGAATCTGGGGTTTGTAGCGTATTCGGTTAAACGAACCCACCTGTAAGTTCAACCAGTAGATAGCTGCTGATAAAGCCTGTTTGACCATTTTAGAATGTTCATCACATTCATGATTATGGCTAACTTAACCAAAACACAGTTGCGTGCAAGAACTAACTTTGAGTATGAGTAAAACACTTTACATTTATAAGAAAAAATAGGAAAAATTAAAGAGAAAATCACATAATAGCTGTTGTATGTATAGTAATACCAAGAGTTGGTCAAAAAACTCATGGCTCGCCCGAAAGCGGTTTTCATTTGTAAAAAACCCAAGCCCGAGTCATGTAAGCTCGGCTCGTTGGCATTGAAGCCCAAATTTAAAATATATAAATTATAATCCTGAGCCTGAAGTAAACCTAAATTTTAATATATACGAATTAAAAATTTTGTAGTTTATTACATGTGCATTACGTGTATGTTAACAAATATTTTTTTATGCATATACATTAACGTGTAAAAATAATAAATTAAATTAAAAACATAAACGAGCTGGCTCAAGGTTTTTAAGAGCCAAGCTCAAGCTCACACTCTACATTTCAACTTGTTAAGATAAACGAGTCGATCCGGCTCCGAGCCCAACCTAGCTCGGCTTGTTTACCATGAAAAAAGCGAAATTAATTGGTGCATTTATAAAAATTGTTCTCGTACTTCATTGCGATATAGGCCAGACTTGTCTGACATGGCTATAGAGGTATAAGTTTACCAAAAAAAAATGCCTATTTTTGTGATTTTCTCTACTTAGAATCCTTTTGGATATATTTCTAATATTTGAAGAAAATAGGTAATAACAAACATATTTACTCTTTCAACACCCCCAAAAAGAAAAGAGTTACATAGCATGAAAATTAAGAACAGTTTTTTAACCATTTAATTACAGCAGTAAATATAAATAGGTACTCACCAGTTTCCATCAGCTGACGCATTCTGTGCCCGTTCAATTTCCTCCTTAGCAAATTCTTCAAGTATAGCACGTTGACGATCATTAACTACCCTGCAGAATTATTATAAACAAATCTTTCACTTTTAAAAGAATTTAAAAAAAATACATAATCATAATCAAAAGTAGGCTCAGTATAGAACACGTACGTGGGGAAATTAATGCGGAACCGTACATACTGGTCTCCATGATTCACAAAAAAACCTTTCCTAGGCAACCCTGTCATAGTAACATACTAAGTATGTGTCTAAGTGTCTCTGTGTGTGTGTTGAGAGGATAAAATGTTTGTGGGCCCAACCAACCTGGGCCCGTTTTGGCAAAAAAAGAAAATATGTACCTTTGCCTCTTAGTATTGTGAGCTGTCCATGCTGAACCCCTTTGGGTATCTGTAGAAATCAATATTTTAGTTTAATTTACTCAAAAAAAAAATCTGATAGTAGTAAAAACCATATATATACCAATCCAAACTAATTGTATAATAAATGCCCTTAAAAACTACTTAAAATATCATGTTTACATATTTCATTAAAAAAATTCAAAAATAACCATTTTACCCTTATTCTTCTAAAGATTAAAATTTTCATATATACCCGTTTCAACCTTCAAATTTTTTTACTAATCAACATTATTTTTCTCAAGATATAAAACTTATCTACTTTAATTAGAACAAGTCTTTTTAACCTTTTTACTTTCATAATTCTTTTTTAAATTTCAGTTAAAAATGGCTAAATACGAAATCTTTTAGTTCTAAAAAATAGTCATTTTTTGAATTGTTTTTAATGAAACGGGTAAATATGATATTTTAACTACTTTATAAGGACATATATGATATCTTATAAGTTTCCAAGGGTATATACATAATTCTCCCTCCATATTTATATAATCCTTTTGATTACATCTTACTTTTTTCCAACTGGGAAGTATATAAAACTAAAGGGTCTAAAAATAAATCAGAATTGAAATAAATTATAGAAAGTGCCCATAAATATGGAGGTTGGAGACTCACTTTAACTTGTGTGTTTCCGTTTAGAGTCGGTACATCAACCTTCCCACCAATAATTGCCTGCCAAATTTTGAAAATTCAATTAAATTATAAAACTCATCTACAATACCAAAGTTATATTCAAAATATTTGCATGAAACAAAAAAATTGAAAGCATATTCTTCTCACCTGAGTGAAGGCAATATTTGAATCTACATATAGATCTGCACCATCTCTTTGGAAAACCGGGTCTTCAGTAACCTAAATGACAGAACAAAAAATGAAACAATAATAAATTAAGAAACCACTGAATAATTAAAAAGAAAAAAGGGAGAAATTGATATATGCCCTTATAAACTTGTGAAATATCATATATACCCAATTCAAACTTAAATATCATTTATGCCGCTAAAAACTAGTTAAAATATCATATTTACCCATTTCTTAAAAACAGTTCAAAATTTCATATTTACCCATTTTTAACCTGAAATTAAAAAAAAACGAAAGAAAGTAAAAAAGGGTAATTAGGACTTGTTTTAAAATAGATATATTTTATATTGTGAGAAAAATATTGTTGATAGGCAAATATATAATTTTAAGATTAAAATTGGGTACATATGAAATTTGGTAACCTTTAGAAAAAATAAGTGTAAATTGGTCAAATTTCAGTTGTTCTACCACAATGGGTAAACAGGATAATTTGAATCCTTTTTAAAGGCATATATGATATTTCACAAGTTCATAAGGGTATATATGAAATTCTCCCGTAGAAAAAAAAATACATAGTTGAAGTATAACTAATAGTCTAATATTCACCTTTAGTTTTATAGTTAAGGTACCAAGTTGACCCCGTCTTCCAGCTTTTCCAGCTCCCGAAACCGATATCATATCACCAGAGTCTACGCCTATTTACATAAAACAAGAAAATATTTTAATTTAACTTAGTCAAATAAAATCTAATAATGGTAAAAGAACATTTAATTAACATCAACCTGCTGGTATGGGAACTGTGACTTGTTTAACTACCTCAACAATCCCTGATCCACCACATGACCTACAATATTCCTGTACCAAAATTTACAAAACATTAGCATATTTCTGTGAGTCTAAAAATCGATTTACTTTTAGAAGTCAAACCTTAATAATATGGCCTGACCCTTTACAAGTGCCGCACCTAGCCACAAATGGGTGAATAAAAATCTGAAAAATGAGGTGAAAATTCATAATAATTAGACTTAGTACGCAAAATTTATTTTATTTTAGTTTTTTTCATTCTGGGTTAAATCATTCCAAAAGCTATTATTAAAGGGGCAATTGCACCTATCGATATATCCCCTTGTAAACTTAATTAATTACATATTTACTCAATCCAAAACCCAATTTGCCATATATCTCCTCAATGGAAAAAAAATCAAATTTATCCATTTTGTTTTATTTTATTAAAAATAAATTAAAGAATGGCTATTTTACCCTTATTTTTCTAAAACTTTAAAATTTTCACAAATTTCATATTTAACTATTTTTTGTTTTTTTAACCAAAATAAAAAATAAAATCTGTTTTTATGTTTTTTATATGTTTCGCTAATGAGTTTCCTTTTATCGTTTTCGCGTTTTACTAAGTTTTTTTTATATGCAATTAGTGAAATTTACAAGGGGATATATGCAATTCTCCCAACATAAAAAAAAAGAACAAGAAAAACACTTACTTTCCCAGTGCCCTTGCAAGTTGGACAATGTTTTGCCTTAGCATTAACAGGGTAACCATACCCATCTACAAAACAACAAAAAAAAGATGTAACATAGAAACTTCTGGAAGAAAAGATATAAAGCAGCTAAGTACTCACGACAAGAATCACAAAGAATATTTGAATCATATGATAGATGTTTTGTGCAGCCACGAGCAGCCTCTATAAACGAAATTGACAGCTCAACCTAAAAAGATCCAAAACAAAGAAAAATGTTGAAATAACTCGAATAAATAATTGCATGTACAAAATGCACTTAACCTCAATATCGCTTGGAATAAAAGCAGCTTCTTCATCAAAAATCTGTAACATACTCAAAACAGATACAATATGATTAACAAAAGGTCAGAAACTTAAATACGCAAACAAATATTATAAACAAAAGTACCTCAGAAAATATTTTTTGGAATGAATCAGAAAACTCAGCACTTTGTTTAGCATGTCTGAATCCACCAGTACCTCTTCCAGAATAAGTTGTGTTTTCTCCATCTCTAGAATGCTGCTTCGACTATCATTACAGAAAATGTTGTTCTTTTAAGTATTAAACGATTAAGTTCAAAACTGATTAGACAAAAGTAAGAACAGAATAATGTTACCATATCATATTCAGCTCGTTTCTCAGGATCTTGCAGTACCTATAATTCACCATCCACAACAGAAAAATTGTTCAAATATCTTCAATAAGAACTGAAATAAAAACCAACATAATAACAATACCTCATAAGCCTCTCTTATCTCTTGAAATTTTCTCTTTGCCGAAGGGTTATTTTTATTAGCATCTGGATGATACTTCTTCGCCAGCTGAAGAGCACATATTGAAAAAAAATATAAGAAATCAGATGTAAAAGCATAGTACTAAACTATAGAACAACAATGCATAACAGTTAACAAAGTGGAAACTAGAAATAGCTTTCCTCTGCAAAAGTGTAACAGGCAAATTCATTTTCATTAATGCATAAAAACTTCCTTACCATTTACCTACACGTTTTGTCACAAAACTTAACCTTTAAATTACAATGCAACAAACGTATTTACATTGTGTTCTCCCTATATTGGCATTCATATGGTGTTGTTTGATCCTATCAACTTGATTAAATTGTTCTGGTCAGAAACCATATAGCTTTAATATCAAATATAAAAACAACATAACCATGTCATATAATATAACTGGTTACTTCATAGTTCATATCCACAAAATTCATCCTCACCAAGCACATTCTTTTCCGTAGTTATTATTATGAAAGATATGTCAAATGTTCAAATCATAGAAGTCAAACAAGACCATTGATTCTAGTGGCAGTCAAGAATATTCACAACTTCATTGTATTCAAACTAATTCAACTAAAAACAAGAATTTTTATAACTAATTGGTAAACATCTGTTTAACAATTGCCACAACGGATTTTACATATTTTTCTAGAAAATGATGTAATGTGAATCCAGGAGCTACTTACTGCATGAAAAGCCTTTTTGATCTCATCTTTGCTGGCATTTTGAGGAACACCTAGTATTTGGTAATGATCTCCTTTTCTCGAGTTATAAAATCCTAAAAAGTTTAGAAATTTGTTATTCTAAATACATATTAATCACCCTTAGATAAGTATACACAAATGTCTTGAAACGAAACCTGTGGCATGAAAACAACGCCTCCACAGTAGCATTCTCATATTTGCATAATCTAAAGGTCTTCCAGCATATCCAGCATTGTAGAAATCTGACAAAGATATCACATCAATACTCAATAAGATTACATTAACCTGTTATGAGCATGGTCGTAAAAATCACGCGTAGGCGCCTATTAATCGCTAGTCGGTACCGCACTGACTAACTGCCAATTAATCACTATTTCGTCAAAATCAGTGAAAAGTTGAAACTTATAGATAAGATTTCGTATATTTGAAAATTTACATATAAAATTCCAATCCGATACACCGCTAGCTGCTACGCCACCGGCGGATGAGTGCTATAATAAAAATTAGGGTTTGCAGCTATAACTATGAGTACACATTACTTTAGCAGGCCACAAAAACAATACAAATTGTTCCAAAATGATAATTAATTAACATAATTAGGTCAAAATCAAACTCTAAATTCACATAATAATAATGATATATACCTCGAGTGTGAAGAATTGGACGGCGGCATACTGGTTCTGGCAAATGCGAACGATACTGAAGCACAATAACAACAGTGAATTAACTAACAAAACCTAAAAAATCAAAAATATAGTTGTGTTAATTAATAAGAATACCAGAATATTATGGAAGATGGAATTTGGGCGATTTCTTAGCAGCCTAAATCCGCCCATTCATACAGCACACGATGGATACCCGATTATTATTATTAGTCTTCCTGCTCACGGTTGCTTTGTTTATTTTAGTTTAGGACTAAAGAAATTGACTAGAACAAATGTTAAAACAAAATAATAATAATAATAATAATAATAATAATAATGAGTTAGGATATGTCTAGGGATGGAAAAAAAAGCCCGGGGCTGACGAGTAAACCCGAAATGGGATGTGTATACCTGAAACTCGATGGATATGATATTAGGATTTAAAAATTTTCGCGGGTACGGACCGGGTGTGAAATTAGATGATATCCATGCCGATTACTCGAAAAGACACACCCGGATACCCAAATCATATACTCGAAAAATTATTTGTATTTGTAGGTTGTGAAGCATATATATATATATTATAATTATAATTATATTATTTATTTATTGTTACTTATAAATATGGAGTGTATTATATTTAAATTTGTAATAATTGTTGTATGAATAAAATGTATAAAATAATTATAATGACATAAAAATTGTACTTGAAAGTCCTAACGGGTATACCCGAAGGGTAATAGGCCGGGTATAAGATACGATTTTACAATCGGGTATGGGCATGATATTACCAATACCCGACCCAATCCCGGCCCTGGAGCATCCCTAGATACGTCAAAAATTGTATAGACATGTGTTTTACATAGACCGAAAACCATAAAAATACTTCATTTTCTACTGTTCTTACAACAGGCTATAAACACTAGTCAATGTTATCGGTAGAAAACCAAGTTGTTTCTATCATATAATCAATTGTTAATGGGATATCTAGAGCCTAATTATACTCACTCCACCGAGTTATTGGTCTATGATAATATAATCCTCCTTTTTTTCTAATAAAATTTATATCATCGTCACCGTTATGGCAGACGACAAAGCAAGATCTCACAGCGCTCTTGCAATTGTTCATATAAAGGCTCCATCACCTTTTCCAATTCGGCTTTACGCCACTGACTTTCTTGTATGGCGGTGTGACCAAAGTCAACCCTTCTTACCACCTCATGGTATCGCCAAGATCAAATCCTTATCGAAGCAATCCTAGGCAGTCACTCCTAATCTGTCCAACCAATGACAGATACATAAATGTTTGGCAGGGGGCATAATTTGTGTTTAGCTCAAAATTGGGTGGGGTTGAAAAGTTAAACCAAACCAAAATGGCAAATGTGTAAGTTGAGTCTATGGAGCCCAACTTGTTCATTTAAGAAGGTATAAAGTTGGTTCTCGCTTTGTTCCCGACAACCCCATAACCAAAAACGATAACAACCAAATGGCAAGTTGGCTTCTCACCAGGTGAAAAACAATGTGCACCAACAACATTAACATATACGCAATCACAAGGAATCACCTGAAAAGAAAACGAAACACCATAACAAAAATCATTCAGAAAGTTGTCAAATATGTTGCGTACACCTACAAACCATATTTTTTGTATGATAACTAGGCAGTGCATGGTGCCAATTATGTTTTTCGTAAGTAGGGATCTCATCTTTCGTAAAAGATAACCAATGGTACCTTGATAAAAACATAACCAAATTTGTTATGTGCAAGTAGGTATCACATCTTTTGTAAGAGTAACAACAATATTTTATTATCTCAAAAATGTATTTTGAATATCGGATTGGATTTGACCATTGTAAACATTGTATATATAAGATACAATGGAAGTCCGAGTGAAACCATCATAAACATATTCAAATGGGAGGAGACAAGGTGAAGTTGATAGGAATTTGGCAAAACCCTTTTGTCCTTCGTGTTGAATGGGCATTAAAGTCTTGAATATGAATACGCTGAAGACGATATATATCTTAAACAAAAGTTCGATGCTTTTGCAATACAACCCGGTCTACAAAAAGGTTCTTGCTTTCACGTGCTGTGAAGAAACCTTTTAAGGTCTTGCTTTCACAAACGTGGACAACATACTCACCCAACGGATCACACGCTATAACTTAGCGGTACAGAACCAGTCACGGTGGACCTCCGCGGATCAAATCCGGCCTCCGCGGGTCACTAGTGTGCTTCAGACAGACCAATCCCGGCTTCCGCGGATTATGCAAAAACTTCAAACAAAGCAATGACGGATCAAACGAAGCTTCCGCGAGCCTTGAAAAAACTTTTGCGGGTTGGTCCCGGCTCCCGCCAACCTCAGACACTGCGGCTCGATGACGCACTGTCACGGATCAAATCTGGCCAGCACATGTCACATGCGTTTTCAAGCGGAACAATTCCGACCACCACCTGCTACATCCGCGCGTCGTAAGGCCAAATAAACTAACAATGGAGGTCTACGCCACGGCTACATGCTAATGCCAACGCCAGTGCTACAGGATAATTCATGTTGGAAATTTTGTATTAATAATAACCAGAAAGTAAAGAAATAAGAAATAATCGACACAGTAAACCGAGCTTGTGTTTAACACAATTCCCTTAAACAGATTCTCGGTTTGTTCCCAGGGTACTCCGGTTCGAAACAGAATCGGTGCTCTGCCGGACTCGGACACTTGCCTGAAATGCAATCGGAAATAACATTGTTTGAACTAGGAAGAAGATAAAGTGTTTTTGAGTTGGTGTGTCTTCAAATGAAAAATGGCCATGGTATTTATAACCAAGAGTCATAACCATATAATCAACTATTAGTTATGACCATTAAAGAATATTAAATAATAATAATACTCATCTAATGACCATTATAACAAAGAATTGAAACTGAAACATAATAATCATAAACATTATGATTATTAATGGTATTGACTAGACCAACATAATTTGAATTTCAAAAACGAATTCAAAAAATCGTCTGACGCGGGCTCGGGTTTGCATTCGTGTCCGCGGGACGTGCGGGCACGCACGAGTTCGATGGATTTCTAGTCCAGAAACCCAAATTTGCACCCCCCCCCTGCGCGCGCGTAGAACTTATGGTAAAACATGTCACAAATAATTCAAATGGGTGTAAGGGCTCCACCTTATAAACTATTCATTATTTTGTTCCCAAACCGATGTGGGACAAACCATTACCACTTCCTTCATTCACACTTAAAACTTCCAACAATCCTCCACATGAATGGAGGTCGAAACAACAACATTATTCCGATTAGATTTCAACAGTTGAATCTTGCATACAATAGGTAGGTGTTATCCTTTGAACCTTTGCTTATGAAGCATACTTAGCCACTGGCTCTGAGTAGACAGTGATGTCTTTAAGCGAGTAAAAGTCGGTATAGTTCGGTTTGGTTCGGTCTCCATCTCACAAATAGTTCATAGATGGTTTCTACATGCCCAAATATCATAGAACTTGTATATTGGTTTATAAATGAAGAAAACTTAAATTTTACAACTAAAAAGTTAACTACAAGTCTTTTAAGCAAAAGTTTCGGTTTAGTTCGGTTTCCATCTCCCAACGAGTTCATAGATGGATTCCATATGCTTAATATCAAAGAACTTGTAAAAATGATTTTTGAAACTCAAATATAGCAATAACATGTTTAAACAACTATTTTAACAAAACTAGTAAACAAAAGTTCGGTTTCCGGTTTGGACTAGTTTCGGTTAAACTGAGGTTAGTCTTATACCCACACCATGGAACTTGTAAATAAGATGAACAAACTAAAAAGGGTTAGAAGTTAGTCATAAGTGATATGTATAACAAGTTATGTGTGTGTAAAATATATATCAAGAACACGAAGTCCTCTATGAAGCCTTGCCTTATAACATTCGAAACTTAACCAACCGGAGTCGGTGAAGTAACAAATAAAGGAAACAAGGGGTGTGTATTATATATATGTTGTACCACCATATTCAAGTGTTAGTAATATTAGATGAACAAGTTAAAATGAAAGACTATAGTTAGTTGACCTTAAGAAATCAAAATAACAAAATGTTGAAGATGAATACTTGGATTTGAGAGAGATTTGGAGAAGATGAACAACCAAAATGGTCTATGGAGCATTGCTTTTATAATGGTAAGAGTATGGTTCATACAAATAGGGTAAAGATGCATGTGATGGTTGAAATGGTCAAACAAGTTTTTGGTAAATGGCAATAATAGTCCTAAAAGTTTGGTTTAAGTCATTTTTAAAGAGTTTTAAGGACCAAAAAGAATGTTTTCAAGACCCAACAAGTGTAAAACAATATTGTAACATAAAATCCATCATTTTGATTATATCATAAGCTTTGGTTTACAAGATGGGTCGGTTTACATGACAAACGAATACAAAAACGAATACAAACAAGTACAATAATATAAAACGCGTGGAGTGCTCAAGTCATGTCTTGACACAATTTCCATTTTTATTAATAAACTAATATTACATACTAGTTTATGAAATGAAATGGAGATGTCATAGACTTTACTAATAAACGTGTATATTACCAAATATTTGGGACGATTATTAGTAAATTATGACTATGAGCAATTATTTTATTTCATATGACATCTTAAAACAACAAATATCATTTTTATACATGATATAAAAAGTTGTTCATACTCATCCGCACATGTGATTGAAACATTAATAACAAGTTTATTATTACAAGTTCAATGCTATTAACATTATTTAGCAGCAATGAACTCGGGAACTATCATGGTATATCACCACTACATTAGCGCGGTGGAAGACATCCAAATATAAGGTTGGGCACACCTCATAATTCGCCCGAGGATGGAAGGCATCCTATTATACCTGGTGTGCGCGCCGAAAGTGACATACTTGTCCTCTTTGGATGGAGGACGTCCAAATAACAGGCTTAATGCCAACGCCACGGCTACAGGCTAATGCCAACGCCAGTGCTACAGGCTAATGCCAACACCATGGCTACAGGCTAATGCCAACGCCAGTGCTAAATTAAAGGTTGGGAATCCTTATAAAAAACCCTTATGGCCACGCGCCGAATTAATGACATGCGTGTTATCTTATGATAAAAAGGCCCGCGTGCCAAACTCACCATCATGATTTAAAACCTCTTACAACCCGAAGCAAAGTAGACGCACATGCAAAAAAGGTCCATATAGAAAGCATTGGGTCAAAAAAGCACTACTCCTCGCTCATGAGCATTCCTTATAGGTCCAGCACTTCACCAAACCGCTTGCACGCCCAGGAGAAGCACTGGACTGGGGGGACTTGTAGGTGTAGGATACGTCAAACCCGGTACGACCTTTATTTATTACATAATATATTATGTTTATTACATTATTATTATTGTCTACTAATTAGGCCTATTGGGCTGGAGTCCCTATATAAGGAGTCTTTATCATTCATTGAAAGGACATTCTCTGGGACCCTTGGCTCCCGGATATTTTTGTGTCTGTAAACAAGAGTTTATTCTCTTAGCAGTCACCTCCACTCCCCCACTTTTCCATGCCAGATCTGATCAACCGGAGAAGAAGATCAAGGCGTATCGTATCAGCAGTTAATCGTATCCTACCCTGTTGACTCATCGGATCTAGGACCCGTTAAGGGGAGTAGATCCGTGTTTCTTCATGGTTCTTGTGCACAACGAGCCGGATGCCAATCGTGGAGTCTCTTGTAATACTTGAATAGATGAGACATGGAG
The DNA here is from genome assembly GCF_021521415.1 of Bidens hawaiensis. Classification (NCBI taxonomy): domain Eukaryota; kingdom Viridiplantae; phylum Streptophyta; class Magnoliopsida; order Asterales; family Asteraceae; genus Bidens; species Bidens hawaiensis. Next base: position 146,952 of record NW_027493626.1, read on the forward strand.
GAATCATTCATTGCTTCCTGAAGATCCTTTCGAGAAAGTGAGCTAGATCTCGTTTTTGGGCAAAAATTGTTGATGATAAGGTATATTAAATAAAATAACATATATTTCATGTGTCGTCCTTTTTACAATATGTTTAACATGTCTATAGGTTAATAATATTCCATTTACAACCCTTCAACTGTTTATCATCGTTGACAACTTGATTACAAACAACTAATCCGCTTAGATAAAAGGGTTATCCGGGTCATACTCGTGCTATATAATTTTAAATGTGTCCTATTTAGAAATGAAACAAATAAAATGTAATAAACAAGCCTACCACATAAAATATTGTATATAAATCACCTCTTCCAGAATAAGTCGCGTTTTCTCTCTCCCTAGGATGTGTCGTGTTTTCTCTCTCTCTAGAATGTGTCGTGTTTTTTCTCTCTCTAGAATGTTGCTTCAACTATCAATACAGAAAACATGCATTGTTCTTTTAAGTATTTAGCGATTAAGTTCAAAACTGATCAGACAAAATTAAGCACAAAATCATGTTACCGGATGATATTCAGCTCGTTTCTTGGGATCTTGCAGTACCTATAATTCACCATCATGTTCAAATATCTTCAATAAGAATTGAAATAAAAGACAAAATAATAACCATACCTCATAAGCCTCTCTTATCTCTTGAAATTTTCTCTTTGCCGAAGGGTCATTTTTATTTACATCTGGATGATGCTTCTTCGCCAGCTGAAGAACATATTGTGAATATATATATATAAAAGAAATCATATGCAGTAGACATACTAACAAAAAAAATCACAAATACATATGTAGTTTTAACTTTAAGGTTATAGTACTAACTATAGAACAATAATGCTTAATAGGGAAATTCATATTCATTAATGCATAAGAACTTCCTTACCATTTACTTACGCGTTTTGTCAAAAAACTTAACCTATAAATTAACAATACAATAAACGCATTTACACTGATATTGGTACTCATCTAGCTAGTGTTGCTTGATCCTATCACCTTGATTAAATACTTCTGGAGGTCAGAAGCCATATAGCTTTAATATCAAATCTAAACAAAAAACATAACTGTGTCATATATAATAATTGGTTACTTCATATCTACAAAATTCATCCTCACCAAGCACATTCTTTTCATTTGCCATTAACATGAATGATATGTCAAATGTTCAAATCATAGACGTCAAACAAGTCCAGTGATTCCTAGTCACTCACAGTCAATAAACAAACTAATTTAACTAAAATAACTAAAGACATGTATTCATTCAACTTCACTAAGATGTTTACAAATTGCCAGGAGTTACTTACAGTTTGAAAAGCCTTTTTGATCTCGTCTTTGCTAGCATTCTGAGGAACACCTAGAACTTTGTATGGATCTCCTTTTCTCGAGTTATAAAATCCTAAAAAGTTTAGAAATTTATATTCTAAATACATATTAATCCTCCTTAGGTAAAGTATCCAAAAATGTCTTTAAACGAACCAGTAGCATGAAAGCATCGCCTCAAATGTAGCATTCTTATATTTGCATAATCTAAAGGTTTTCTAGCATATCCAGTATTGTAGAAATCTGACAAAGATACCACATGAATTTATTTGTTACTAGCATGGTTGTAAAAAAACGCGCCTAGGCGCAAATTAATTGTTAGTCAGTACCCACTAACTAATCGCCAATTAATAATACCTTGAGTCTGAGGAATTGGATGAAAAGCGTTTGAAGTTGCACGACGGCATACTGGTTCCACTGGCGGCAAATGCAAACAATACTGAATCACAAAAACAGACAATTAACTAAAAAACAAAACAAAACTACATATAGTTGTGAATAATGATACCAGAACATTATGCAAGATGGAATTTGGGTGATTTCTTAGCAACCTAAAGCCGCCCATTTAATCAGAGATCGAGACGATTAGCAGATGATGGTGAGCCTAGTATTATTAATACTATTATCACACTCGTTTCCCTAATTGGTTACTGTTGATAGAAGTTATGGCTATGAGATTTCTTTCTGCTCACGTAAGGGTTTATGTATTTCACAAGAAATTGTCTAAATAAAAAGATAACTTTAGTATAAAAGATAAAAGTTAGGTCGTTAAAGATAAGTTTAATGTCTAAAATTATATTTTACGTCTATTAAAAAAACTATTAAATAAATATCGGTTTTGATAATATTTGTTTTATTAAGCATAAGACCACATATAATGGGCCGTTATAGATGTACGGGCTTTCTAATAAAGTTTTACGTGACTTGAAGTGATAGTGATTGAAGGGTATTAATGGGCATTAACCATTACACACATTTTTTTATTAAAATTAGTGATGATGATGTTTTGACGAAAAATACCCTTTAGAGGACATTAACCATTGTGTGTGTCTTAAAATAAACAATATAAGGCATAAGACAATCAACATTTGATCCGATTTACTATGTAGATAGATAGTTAAATAGTTGTAAACTTGTAATCTCAAACTCAAAACTTCATTATTTATTGTACTAAAAGGGTATAACTAATAAATACTATTCATATTATCAACAGAAAACCAAACCTTTTCTATCATACAATAAATTGTTAAAATGGTATCAAGGGCCTAATCACCCTCCACCAATTTATCGATTGATCCATAATCCTCTTTTTGGGCATTTTGTTTCACGTAACTTTTATTGAGGCTCCGTAAACTAGCAAGGTACTAGTAACACCAAATACAAAACAAAATCACATTATTACAGTTTTGTCCACTAAGACCACAACCCCAACCCACCTCAAAGTAACATCAAAATCACACCATTTCTCCCAAGTTAGACTAAGATTCTAATTTAATCTATTGTGAACCAACAAGAAGCTTAGTGTTTTTATTTTACCATCCACACTATTTAACTAAGTTGGTTTCCTTTAAAATGTCATCGAATTTCCCGTCTTCCAAATGTACCAAATAATAGTAAGGCATGCCGTATGAAACACCTTGGCTTTCTGCTTTGGCAACGACTAATACTTACGTAACTCCAACAAGCCACGAGTCGAAAAACCATCTCTCAACGTGACTAAACATTTATAGAGGAATTTGTGAATTTCATCCACATGCTTTCGTGAGCAAAGTTATATTGGAATTTGAAGCCAAACGTGTACAATCAATGCTCGATCACGTATCAAATTTTACTTTTACTTGCTATATAAAATATTGTATTGTGATAACATAAAAAAATGAATAATTTTGGCTACAATGGGCTCTTTATTATATTCTCATTGTTCAACCAAAATTGATTTTTATATTTATTTTATTATTTTTGTATCATCATTTGTCCAACACGAAGCATCAAGGAAGATGATTCATGACATTTTATTATTAAAAAAAAGTATTTTGAATATCGGATTTGATTTGACCATTGAAAACTTTGTATTATAAGATACAATGGAAGTCCAATTGAAACCATCATAAACATATTCAAATGGGAGGAGACAAGGTGAAGTTGATAGGAATTTGGCAAAGCCCTTTTGTCCTTCGTGTGAAATGGGCATTAAGTCTTAAAGGAGTTGAATATGAATACGTTGAAGACGATATCTTAAACAAAAGTTCGATGCTTTTGCAATATAACCCGGTCTACAAAAAGGTTCCGGTTCTTGTGCACAACGGGAAGCCAATCGTGGAGTCTCTTGTAATACTTGAATACATAGATGAGACATGGAGGAATCATCCGTTGCTTCCTGAAGATCCTTTCGAGAAAGCAAGATCTCGGTTTTGGGCAAAATTTGTTGATGATAAGGTAAATTTAATTAAAAAAAAACGTGTATTTTATAAGTTTAACCTTTTTACAATATGTTTACAATCCTTCAAAATGTTTGTCATCGTTTAACAACTATGGGTGTAAATGAGTAGAGTCGAGCCCGAGCTTGACTAGGCTCGCGCTAGGCACATTTTAACTTACAAAAGCTTGAGCTCAGCTTGTTTCAAGCTATTTTTATAAAGCTTGAGCTCAGCTTGTAGGTCGTTTTTTCAAACTCAAGCTCTGCTCGGGCTTGGCTTGTTTATTGTTAATTTTTTTAATATAATTTGAGAAAAAAAAAACATAAACTGGCGTAAGTTCAGCTCGAGCTCATTTAGTACATTAAAAGAGCCAAAGCACAGCTCAAGCTCGGCTATAGAGTATGAAATTAATACAAAGAAGTTCAAAAGAGGTAAAACCTACAAATACACAAAACTCGTTAATGCTCGGCGGGCTTAAACGAGCTTCACATTCAAGGCTCGAGCACGGGCTCGATGACTAAACGAGTTTTGTTTTAGGCTCAGGCCCGACTCGAGCTCAAAACGTTCTGCTCAAGTCGAGATTTTAATCTATCCAATCTTAAGTAACTCGCGAGCAGCTCGACTCATTTTACACCCATATTTACAACTTGATTACAACCAACTCATTAACATATTTAGATAAATGAGTTAAACGGTTCGTACTAGTGTGACATAACTTTTATTGTGTCTGGTTTAAGGTTAATTTTTTTTACATTAATAAATATATTTACCTATTCTAACCTGCAAATCTAAATCCCTAAAACCTTAACCCCACACAAATTATCACCCGTATCTAAATCGTTATCTACAACATATTATATTTTTCTCCTAAAGTTCAACCTTTGACTTCTTTGGAAGTAGTTAAATAGTTGATGTCAAATAGTTAACCTATCTTTCTGTGATTGTCATAGACAAAACATAAATAAGATTGTTTCATAGCAAAAATGAAAATAAAATAAAATTCAGATATTATCTGGAGCATCTAAATGCATTTTTTTTCTTTCAGTTTGTGCCGATAATAATTAGGATGTTACGAATTACACCAGATCAAAAAGAAAATGTCGCAAAAGAAGCTCGTGAGATTCTCAAGACACTTGAGGGTAGTCTGAACCCAAGCAAACCCTTCTCAGGATGCCAAAATTTAAGCTTTATGGATATTTCAATTGTTTGGGTTGGATATTATTTTCAGATGTTCGAGAAAATGTTAGATGTTAAACTTTTGGATGAAGAGAACACACCTTTGTTGAACAAGTGGTTTAGAGATGTTCTTGATCTTCAAGTTATTAAAGAATGTGTCCCTCCTTTCGACAAATTGGTAGCGCATTACACGGATTTTCATGAACGACATATGGCTCCACACTAATGCTTAATACATGTACCATTGAAGTTGTTCAAAATGACTGTCTTGTTAAATATGTTAAGAATAATGTTTGAGATTATTTGGTGTCATGAGAATTTTGCACTAGCTCTTGATCCTTGGGGCTTTGTTGTGAATGTGTGTCCAACCTCGTTCGAGGTTTTAGAGACATGTATTATACAGATAATAATTAAATTTAAAGCTTGTCCTATATGTTTGTTATGTCGGTGTCGTATTTCAATCTACTTGGATAGTTTTTAGAACCGTAAACGTGTTATATATGGTTAGATTAAGGAATTTCGTGTCTTACTAAATTGTGCCCCCCTTCTCAACCCCACAATCTAGGGGTTTTCTCTTGTAACTCTTTGCTCATATTCGCTTCAAATAATGAAATGGAATTGGAATTTGCATAGGACTTGAAATTATAAAGAGTTGGATTCGGAATCTAAGGGTATGTTTGTTTCGCTGGAATGAAATGAAATTTGGAAGGAATTCAAATTGATTTCCATTTCTTTAAGTGTTCGTTTCGTTGAAATTGGAATCTTAATTCCATTTTAGTGTGTTCGGTTGACAAAGAATTATTATTGGAATTCAATTCTTTAAAATAAAGTAATTATAAATCTTCCAAAATATGGAGGAATTCAAGTAAATCCGTTGGAATATCGGTCGACTAACATTGTCGCGTTCGGGCGGGTTGACGCTACGATTCGTAGCGCTTTTAGGTATGCGCTCCTGGTCGATTTGCAAGACGCCCAGGGTCAGTTCCCGTTTAGTTCGATCGACGCCCCTTGTCGGTTCGTCTTCAGTTCGACACTTTCACTTTGGTTCAATATTTCGGGTTCAGGTCGTGTTCGATTCAATGCTTCGCGTCCAAGCGTGTTCAGTTTGATGCCTTGGGTCAATTCGCCTTTCATTCGACGCTCCGAGTCAGTTCGATGAACCGGGTGAGTTCTCGTTCGGTTCGAAGCTCAGGCCAGTTCAAGTTCGATTCGACGCTTCGAATCGGTTCGCTTCAACGCTCTGGGTTAGTTTGCTTTCGGTTCCACGCTCCGCGTCTAAGCGCTCTGGTTCAACTGTCGATCCGAATGCGACCCATACCGTTGACGTGAACACGAGCTGAACACGTTACCGACCTTCGACTTGAACGCAATTCGAATAACCGACCCATGTGCAACCTAGGAACGTAGACCTGAATACAACCTAGAACGTCAACCTGAACGCGACACAGAACGTAGACCCGAACCATCGACCTTATCTCGTACGTAGACCCGGAACGTAGACCCAAATGCGACACGAAACGTAGACTATGAAGGTCGACTCGAACGCGACCAAATTGTTGACTTGAGCTTGATGGGGGTTGGATAAAGATGTTGTGGTATTTGTTGTGATAAATTTCAATCCATTTGTTAAACAAACACATTAAAAATGGATTTGGATTCCAATTCGAATTCCTGTTGGAATGTTCATATTCCAAATCCGATTCTTTTCAATTCTGAATCCTATTCAAATTCCAATTCCAATGCAATTCCATTATGTGAAACGAACACGTCCTAAACATTCTAATAGAGATTCCAATTGAATTCCACTGTCGTACCTTTTCAACTCAGATGATAATCACAAGACGTCAATCTACATCAACAGCTGCGGAATGGTACCTTAACTCACTCCTCAATCATCCATGCAACACATAGTCCAGTTCATCCCTTTTCCCAAATCGAACCCTAGAAATTAGTCTGATTCAGAAGGTTTGAAATTTGCTTTTTATGTTAATAATTTATGAACAAGATGTTAGACTATCCACTATCACAACCCAATCATTTATTAAAGGCTAATTTATCTCTCTTCCACCTATACAACCCAACCCAATCCAATATTTCACTCACTAACACAACCCAACCTAAACCAATATTTTATTAAAAAAATATGCTTCATTTTTTTTATCAAAATGTTCAATAATTTTTTATAAATAAAATCATGTTGTTACAATTTTTTAAAAAAGGTTAAAAGTTTTAATTTTTATGAAAAAACCAAGTTAGATATAAAAGTTTGGTTGCAAACTTGGGTTGCTGGAACAACCTAGGTTGCAACTGGTTGTGAACAAAAAGAATTTCTAATTATTTAATTAAAATGTTTTTTTTGTCATTTTGTGCCACCTTGCAACCAGTTGTGATAAATGGTCACCATAGCGAATAGTCTTGGGGCTTTTGTTCTCTCGATTAAGACGAAAATAATAAATTACTTTATACATTGAATTGATGTTCGATCAACGGCAGACCCGGCTCCGAGAAAGCAAAAAATTTTTTTATATAAAAATAGGATTAAACATATCTCAAATGAGACTTGTTTAAACATTTAATATACTTAAAAATAAATATACGTATTGTTTTTAATAAAAATAAATATAATTTAAAAAAAAAATCGGGCCTAGCAGGGTGTTGGGCCTGTGGCCGTCGACCGCCCGCCACCCCTATGGGTCGGCCTTGATCAACGGCGTAGAATCTGGCTGGAAACGCGTCGGTGTCGGCAGTGGGTGTAACAAATGCAGAGAGAACGTAATGATAGCTTGATTTGGTGAGTGAAATGTCTCAATCGCGACTTTAGCCTCGGTACATATGGTTCCTATGACGCGTAAAAATGCTAGCGTAATTCACGGTTTGAGGTGTTGAGTTTGTTGTACGATTTCAAGATTTATTTGCAATCCAATTTAAGTTTAAAGAGCTCGCTAGAATGATGCGTGGGTGGCCAGAACAACCAAGAAGAAGAAAATGACGAAGGTTTGAGGTATGTGTGTTTGGAATTGCTTATTTTTATCAACTTATAACTTATTAACATTTTAAAAGAAATAAGATGTTTGTGATTGCTTTTTGTTGAGAAAGAAAAGCTAATAAGTTACACTTTTTTAACTTATTGAAAAGTTATAATGAGTTAAAATAAGGAATTCCAAACACCTCCTAGAAATGATGTCGTGATAGAGCAACTCAAGTATCAAATTTGGCATAAATGCCCCTTCATATTTAAGTATATTTTGTGTTTTTTTTTTATTTTCAATCATTAAATAAATGTGGAAATTACAAACCTACCCTCATATGCCCCTGCACCCTCATGTGCCCCTTGCACATGATCAATTTTGACAGAAAAGTTAACTGGGTTAGAGACAAATGAAGTAACGTGAAAGAGATTGAAACATACAATATGCTTTCTGCCAATTCTTTTGCTAAAGGACATTCATTGAAGAAACGTTCAAACATAATGATTGTGTTTTTCTATTCTTCTGGTAGTAGAGAGTATATTATTATTATTATTATTATTATTATTATTATTATTAAACGACCTATCCATCACTTGTGGTTTAGCGGTAGGAGGTTTGAGTTCTTCAATGGAGACTCAAGTTCAAATCCCACTTGTGTCACATTTAGATGGATATTGGCAATGAAGGATTTGAGCTAGGTCTTGTGCAAAGGTTGTCAGTTCGAACCCTGAGTCTACCTGGATTTTTGTCCTACCGTGTGTTACACCAGACATATTTGCTCTTGTGGTAGCACAACGGCTGTCAAGTGGTAGTCGGCAGTATGGTTTCCCTTGGGAACACTCAAGCCAAACTCTGAAGCCAGCGCGGGTCCGGTTAAGACAATATAGTCTGGCCAGAGTGATGAATCGGGGCTTTCCAAATTTGAAGAGTGTGGTAGCCTATATTGTTTAATGAAATGTATGTTTCAAACATTTTTTTCAATATAATCATGCTTGAATTGCATTGCGTTGGATTTTTTGTCGAGCTGTGAACTTTATAAACAAGGTCAAAGCTACAACCCAACCTCCACAACTTGGAGAAAGGCAAAAGAACAAAACACTACTACATCAAATAAAATTTACACAAATTAGATTAAGACATCGACTCGTAACTCGATCTATGCTTGAACTAAAGAAAACTATAGAATCTCGTATCACAAATAATATATTGGATATTTACCTTTTATCTTCGATAATTTAAACGATAGGAAACTATGCATTGAATTGATATCATATGAATCACAAAATCACCAAATGTTTTAAAATTTCAATAATTTAAATTCATGAATGGTGTAACGGTTGAATATCGACATGCACCACCGCTATATGTCATAACTCATAAATCGAAGACGCTCCTCATATTCATATCAATTCAAAACCCTTGGAATCTTCTTCTTAATTCGTCCATATTTCAAACCTCCTCACCCAATCCATCCAACAATTATATTAATTTCTTGGAATGAATCCAAATCAATCATCCAACCCTTCATCACAAGATCCAAACCCTAATAATATTAATAATAATGTAGATCGCATCCATCCTCATCCGGTGTCCAGCCAACCGTCACAAACCGCCGTTGTTTCCTCCTCAAATCCAAATCCTTATGCGTTGGCTGCTCCTGTCAGAGATTCTTCCACCAAGAGTACGTCACTTTGCATGCGTTTGTATAATATTTTACTTGTTAATGCCGGCATTGCATGTGGTTGGTTAATATGTTTTTGTGATTGTTTTGTTGTTCAGCAGATACGATGGATTCGGTGAAGGTTATGTTTGGAAGATGGGCGAAGAAGGCCGCCGAAGCGAATATGCTGGAGATGTGTGGCAACATTGTAGGTTTAATTTCATTTCTGAGCTATCCATGTTCTATATTAATTAATTCACGATAGTCAGGACACATATTTGATATGTATACGTAGAATTTTACTCCATTTAGAACCCATAGTTTTCAACCTTTTTGTTGGGATATCATCATTTTTTGGCACATTATATGTTAAGAATTGTTACCACATCGATTAGAAGTGAATGAATGTTTATATTAAGTGTTTTGAAAGGTTACATGGGGATTAATTGGTATTCGGTTTGGGGAGAGTTCTATGTAGTAGACACTTTTTAGCGAGAACATAGAGTCATAGATGGCAAAGGCGCAAAGGGTTAGCCTTGTGCCTATAGGCGCAAGGGCTTAAAAAGAGAGGGCCGAGATAAGTAAGGAACGTAGCATAAATATACGTTTATTTGGGGTTCTTGACATGTTTTAGGCTTGTTTTGGAATAGTTCAGGATGGTTACTGGCCATTTTTGGGTGTTTTAGACCAATTTTCTAAGAATATGCATACTTTTGTCTGAGTTTTCAGCATTTAGTTAGAATCTTGCCCTGGACAGCAGCAAGGCGCTTTCCCCGCGCCTCACCAAAGGACCTATGCGCATGTGATGCCCGGAGGGCCTTTCACAACATAGGGCGAGAAGAAAAGTCATTCATTTTTTCGATATCATAATTGTCTTTTCAAAAAATGGTTAAAATGTGACGTTTATTCATCTCTTTTAAAATTTTGAATAAATGTATTTATAAACAAAAGTCGTTTATTTATAAAACACATATGTAGGTCATGTGATATTTTCCTACACATACATACACATGTATATGCAAATGTTTCCAAATGAAAGAAAACAGCATATTAACAAATTAAGTTAGTGGTTTTTTTATGTATTAACATTGAAGTAAATCTTTTCAAAAATATTAACCACTGATAGAAAAATTAAAAGACTCAGGTTTCTTGATTCCAATTTTAATTCTTGTAAAAATTTGGTTTTCTGCAGTGAACCTTTCTCTATTTGATTAGTGTGATTCCAAGTTTTTAGATCATGTACATTAGAAAAGACCTTACACAGGTGTGAAGCAAAATAACGATTCAACTGTGATTTAGCATTTGGTTTCATGACATTCATTTATAGCTATCAGATAGACTCTTTATTTAATCATTCACTTTGTATCAGTGAAAACGGGCTCCAGCGTCACCGATGCTGCAGTTGGAAGAATTGCACAAGGAACCAAAGTTCTTGCAGAAGGTGGATACGATAAAATCTTTAGAACAACGTTCCAAACGGTTCCTGATGAACGACTTGTGAAGTCGTTCGCATGCTACCTGTCAACTTCTGCAGGGCCCGTTATGGGATTACTCTACATCTCAACTGCAAAGCTTGCATTTTTGCAGTGATAATCCACTTCCATATAAAGTTGGTGAAGAAAAAAAGTGGAGCTATTACAAGGTTAACTTCCTTTTTCACTTATGCTTTATTTCATTTAAATATATTTGTCGCATTACCTGTTGAAGTATACATACTTGTTTGCCAGTGTTATAAACAGGCGAATTGACTAACGGGCCAAAACTGACAAATTTAGATAGGTCAAGTGTGTCGAGTCAGCGAAACACTTCCGTTTTTCTTAAAATTATTTTTTCATAAATAGTTAGTGTGTCACATATGACTATAATATTTGTACTACTTCAATAGTAATTAAAATGTTTTATGCATTGGAAATACAATTTGTGCGAGTTTTGACCTTTTTGACTATGTTTTAAGCTAATTCTGTTTTAGAGTAAGTTACAAATTTAAAACTTTCACATTTCATCCTTAACTAAGGAAATAACATAATTCATCTTTTATGTTCATGAGCTATCACAGTCTACACCATTTCCACCCATGGATGTTATATTTTTCTGTTAAGCCTTGTCATGTGCCATATAAGGTCAGTTTGGTCATTTACACATAATGGATTATTTATGTAAATATGTAACCTATGTAGATTTTTAATAAAATTAGTCCATTATGTTTAAAAAGGACCGAACTACTATTGTCATGTGCAAGGCATATTACAAGTTTAATCTTAATATACGGACGGAAAGCGAAATTCGTATATACTTAACTGACGAAAACTGTAATTTAATTTATTTTTAATTTTATGGGTTTAATTACAAGTCATAACAGATGAATTCATCAAATTTTTATTTACCATTTCCCTTGAAATGAGTGCATGTACATCACACCTCCTACGGTGGTTGCCAAAGCTCCGAGTTGTATGTTTTTTGAAACTACAAATAGGTTATCATCCCATTGGTTCAACTAAAAGCAATCCAGCCTTCTAGAAGCAAATCAAATCCTTCTGAAAAGTACATCCTAGTTATATCTGTTGATGATCATGAATTCTGGTTCATGGGTTTTGTATATTATGACAGTGCTGTCAAAAATCTTCAGGGTGCACACCAATATCCACTCTGCATTGCTACTTCAGATTGTTAAACCATCTTAATTATCAGTTGGTTGTTTGTGATTGTTTCATTACAACATTTATAAAGTTTCATATAATCAATATAATCTACTGTTTTCATGTCATGTGTTCCACTTGTTTTCTGTACTTATTTCTGCTTATACCACAAAAGATTTTTGTCATCGAAAATTAGAATAAGAACTATAAACGATCACACGAATGCGAAAAAAAAACCTTTTATCAATCAAAAGAATCAAAACCAAATTGGTTTTCCTTTTAACCTGAATTGCTTTGTTTAAAAACGACAGCCGTTCATTCATTTTTGCCATGACCCCGAATGAATTTCACTTGAGAAGGATTTTGCATAAGCTCTGGCCTGGTCTTTATGCTTACAAAACATCATCAAAAGAAACGTCTTTCAGTTTCATTACCAATATTATGTTGCGGCAGAATCCAAGTGGCATGACGAGTTGTGGGAGACGAAAAGTCCCGAATTACAGTGGTAAAGAACGGCGTTTTTGAAAGTTAAAGATGAAGTTCGAGCAAATAAATGTAAGCCAAAGATACAAGTACAACAGTCATAATAGTTTTCTTTGTGTGAAGGTATGTCCATGTTTTGTTCACTAATGAATTACAGTCTTTGTAAGCACGTGTGACATACATGTAACGAAAACATGCGCGGGTAAAATTACTAGTTGTACAATTAATAACAAGTAATCAATCATTAACACAAGCTATTAATATACTTTGTAATCTTCCCTTGAAATCCACCCGAATTCATATCTTTATCGCGTAAAACTTGTTGCTGCACTACCAAAACCGAAGCCGTGCTACCTAAATCAACTGATGCAACATAATCACCAATAACACCAAGCTCCAAACTTTCACTCCAACTTGACAAACCTTCAATCAATATAGGATTAATCCCAAGCTTTCTCCCTACAATCCAAAGATCATACGACTCGCTATTCATCGCACGAATAGCAGCCACCGTCTCTTCCCCATTTCGCACCACCACCTCTCGGTACGCCACTTTCTCATTCCCTTCATATTTCACCCAAAACGCAGTCACCAATCCATCATCCAACTTCTTCTCCATTTCATTCTCTCCTTCACCGTTCAACGCGAGGAACCTTATAACCGTAAGCGACACGTTCGGGTTCCCAGCCATACGGTCAGCACACGCCAACGCCTCACGTGCATCCGCCCCACCTAGGAAAAGCATACCCAAATGGTGCCTCATACCAGCCACCGACATTCTCACATTATTCGCTGGCGGCCTAAACTCCCCCTTGTCGACAAGAACCGCAACCGAACAAGGCAAGTGGTCAAGCACCGTGTAGTTTAATGACTTCACATTGTTCTGGACCATATCACTCCCAGCCATGCTTGACAATGGTGACATGTTATAAGGAAGTCAGTTGAGACTTTCGATTCAAAGCGAGCTCGCAAACGTCTTGGTACATGCTTCGTTTGGGTGCAACGGATGTAAACGAGTGAATCTTGATAACATCTCTCTTGTTCTCATGAATCCCTTGGAATGATTTATGTATTGTTCCCGTGTCGTCATCCATGTCGCTCTTGTCGTTGTTGTGTTCCTCCGCATGGTCGATGAAGACTGGGGCAGCGCGGCCGACAAGCTCGACAAGGTGAAGTGCATCGAGCATAAAAGGACTGTGGAGTGAAGGGTTGAATACTTCAAGAAGGTGAAGTATGCTTGGAACACTATCTTCTTCTAGGAAACAAACTAGCAGGTTGAGTTCAGTGTTGGGAGGAGTGTGTTGAATGTTTCTTCGTTTGTTGATCATGTGTGGACGTTTAGGATTGTAGAAGAGGCTGATCATGGGTGTTGCTATACTTGTTAACAAGGTTGAGAAAAGTACAAACATTGTAAATTGTGGGATCCCAATCATCTGCATGCACATAATCATATATTAATTAATTAGAATATATGTAATCCCATTTGATTTCACATCATCAAACACGGCCACTCACTAAAAACACTTTGTCAACCGTTGCAAAATAAATCAAACTTTGAAAATTATTGTTTAACTCTGAACGGTCATTCTGAAAATAATTGCCATACTCTGAAAATTAATGGTTAAAACGAACGTTTGCACGATATTCGGATGGCCATTTAGAAACTAGCAGGGTCACTTTGAAAATTATTGGTCTAACGATTGTTTGATATATATCCAGACAACCATTCTAAAAGTAAATATCAAACTTTTAAAATTATTGGTCAACGACCGTTTGACAAATATTCGAATGGTCGTTCTGAAAGTAGGTGTCAAACTTTGAAAATAATTGGTTAAAATGAGCGTCTAAACAATATTCGGTTGGCCAATCAGAAACTAGGGGTCAAACTTTGAAAATTATTAGTTAAAACGAGCGTCTAAAAAATATTCGGTTGGCCATTTAGAAACTAGGGGTCAAACTTTGAAAATTATTGGTTAAAACTAGCGTCTAAACAACATTCGGTTGGCCAATTAGATGCTAGGAGTAAAACTTTGAAAATAAGTGGTCAACGACCTCATGACATATATCCAGATGGTTGTCTTGAAAGTAAGGGTCAAACTTTGGAAATTATTAGTTGTTTCACCAGTATAGTTCTGAAAGTAAAAGGTTTAAATTTTTGGTTGTTTGACGAATATCCAAACAGTCAGTGTGAGATTAGAGTTAAGACGGTACATGTGTGTATAGATAGGAAGATAAAAGTATAATAGGTAATCAATTAATAGATTAAGAAGTGGATGAAAGTGGGAACGTACCCTGAAGTCAAGCCAATGTATAAACAATAAGTACTCAACTTGACCTCTCAAGCTCATGATTAAACTCAAGGTGACACCTTCTTTTATGGGCATCTCAAAGAAGCGTGTCATAAACAATGTGGACACAAATTTACTCAAATATCCAGTGAGAGCTATTAAAAACAGTGGCTGTAATGTTTCCCCAAGCGTCTCTCAAGGCGAACACATCCGTCATCAAACCCATATTAATGTATGCAAACGGCATAAGAATGTCGCTGATAGACGACTCACTCTTCTGCACCAAAGTGGCTCCTAAAGGCGGACCGTCAGGGATGGCAAGACCGAACCACATTGGACCGTTAGCTAACGCTATCCCAAAGAAATCACTCATGAACCCCCACACAAGAACACCTGCCAATATTGCAACTATGTAAAACTGCTCCACGGGTTTACCTTCCGGTGTCATTTTGATTATCTGAAACATCAACATTCGGTTTCCACCAAAGATGGTTATAAAAAAGAGTACCAATGAGAGTAAATATCCCACGGCAGCCATAGGGCGGGCCTCGCCCTGTTTAACGGCCTCAAACGCAATGATTCCGTACATTCCTATGAGATCACCGATAACAGCTGTGACTAACGCCATGCGTCCAATATCCGAGCTCAAAAGGTTGAGTTCGCGAATGATTGGGTGGAGGACAGGGAAGGATGTAATGGCTAAGGATGCGCTTACTCCCCAAATGGAAGTGGCGGTTTTCATCTGAGGCTCTAACGAGTTTCTCACCAGCAATGCAACACCTCCTGTTGCGAGTAGCGGTAGAACCATGCCGAACATCCCTATATACCATTGTTTTTTTGTTGCTTTTTTGATCATTAAAAGATCCATCTTCACACCCGACACAAACATGAAGTACATGAACGCAAACGAACCGATATTCCTGAGTATGAACGCCGATTGCCCTGGCAACAACCACGCTGCAAGCTTGGGGTTTCGACATAAGCACGATGGCCCAACGATAATACCTGCCTTCAATCAACATAAAGAAAATTACAATATATAGAGAACAGAATGTGTGTCATAATAATAATAATAATAATAAGCCTAATATATATCCAATACTTACAATGATCTCGGCGATAACTTTTGGTTGTTTAAAAGGTTTGAGAAGGTGGTGAATGGTGTGGGTTATGACCAGGACCAAAGAAAGCTCCAACAAGACGAGTGCGAAAGTGGATTCGTTGGGGGTGTTGCCGTAGATAAACATCCCAAAGGGATGTTTTTCATGTATACGAGTGCAAACATAAGCTTCCTTGGGTATAGTCTCCAACGGCGGTATAAGACCAAATGCATGCGTCGTCATAATATAATTTCTATGCCAAGTTTCACAGACAAAATATAAAATTATAGCATGAAACTAAACCCTATTAATTTTTCATGAACATGTCTTGCAAAATGAGAGAGAGAAAGAAATGAGGATGGATAATCTATTGAATGATCGTTAAGAATGGGAGCAACAAATTTGGTGCATTGTTCACCATGGAATTTTAATTAGTTGGTATATATAGTAACAAAACACAAACGTACGATGAAAAATATTTATTTATTTATATATTCCTAATCTCACTTTACATTAGCATCATTCTTTCCTACGCACTTACTTAAATGCTTAGTAACTTCATAAATAGAAACCTTTCTTTTTATATATATTTTAACCAATTCATAAAAAATATCCCTAACAGTTTTTGAGCTTTTTTTCTCAAAAGAGTGTTGGTGGAATAAATATTTACCAAAATGGTGTCCTTTAAAATATATTTATTTAAATGGTGTTGTTGACAACTTTTTTGTTTTCCACTCCCAATATAATTCAATAAGGGTCAGGCTAAATATACCCCCCTGGTTGCTTGTTATACCCCCCATTGGAAAAACCAACTTTAATATTACCCTTTGAAGTTTATATATTTACCAAATTAGCACAAAAACAAGGATTTCATATTTTTTTACAAGTTGCATTTTTTTTATGATTTCGAGTTTTGGGTTTCGGGTTTAGGGTTCGGGTTTAGGGTTTAGGGTTTAGGATTCGGGTGTAGGGTTTAGGATTCGGGTGTAGGGTTTAGGGTTCGGGTTTAGGGTTTAGGTTTTCGGGTTTCCGGTTTCGGGTTTAGGGTTTAGGGTTCGGGTTTAGGCTTTCGGGTTCGGGTTTAGGGTTTTAGGTTTTTGAGTTTCGGGTTTATTTTGTAAAAGATAAAGAGGTAAAATAAGGATATTATAAATATATATACTATTAAAATTAAAAAAAATATAATAAATATTTACAATATTAATACTAAAAAAATAAATTAATAGTAATACTTGATAGTTTGTAATTTGATATATGTAATGAAGATTATTAAGTGAAAAATATGTTGTAAGGACTAATACGTATATAATTAATGTTAAAGGGTAATAGTAATTTATCTGATAAGTTAAGAGGGGTGTATATTTAGTAAAAATGGTGTATGTTTAGCAACACCCTTAAATAAACTAAAAAAAGACAAATGCTATCTCTCTCTCCTTTAAAAAAAATAATAAAATAAAATTTAATCTTTAATGAAATAATATTTGTATGCAGTTTTAAGTTTTCTACCTTTTTTTCTTTTTCATATTATTGTCGTTTTTTTTTCAATTAAAACCTAAAAAATTGTATACGATTGAATTGTTTCTATAAAAACTTAATTATTTTCTAAAAGTATATAGGTTTTTGTTTATTTGTTTTAAAAACATGGTTTTTAAATAGACTTATGTACTGAAACAAATGTTTTAGATAGCATGAGCACTTTTTTTTCCTTTTTTGAAAGGCATAAAACGCGTATTCTTACTACTAATATACAATCAATTTGTAAAATAAATACACCTAGAAATGACATTAATATTTTGGAACAAATGATTTTCAATCTTTTTATTAAATAAATATGTATTATTAATATTTTTTGTTTTATTCTAAAGAAGTTTTTTCCAAATTAGATTTATTCTTCAAAAAATTCGTAACAATACATTTCATTTGAGACAAAATAAACGTATACTTTTGATAAAAAAAACATATTTTGAAAATAAAAAAGAAACATTTTAATATTTTCTAAGATTGATTAAAAAACGTAAAAGCTATATTGGAAATAAGAAAACAAAAGTGGAATTCTAAACAATATCATGAGTTTTTTTTGTAAGATTTAATATTTTTACAACAAATTTTCTTTTAGTTCATCATTGCCACTAAACAAAAATACATATTCTAAAAAGTTATTATTCATGAAAAATCTGATTTTTTTAAGTAAATGAAAATTGTTTTACTTAAAAAAAATATCTATGTTATTTTAAGAGTTGAGAAAAATATTGTGAATTAATTATCTATGTTATTTTAAAATAATACTTAAGAAGATGAACATGAACTAAATAAAGAAAAAACACATAAAGCTAGATTATAAAATATTTATTTTAAAATTAAATTAAAATTACTAGTTTTAAATAATAAAAAAGTACATGAAATGAGGTCTATTTTGATTTAACCAATAAGATTGAGTGTGAGAAACAGAAAAGTTGTTAACGACGCCATTTTGATAAATATAAAAAGTCTCATACTCTGCGCTTATTTGGTTTTTGTCTTATATAGCCTAAATGGTTCAATACATATATTTATAAATAAATAAATAGTACAGTAATGTTTTATTATCCATTTAAAAGAATTTTTGTAGAACATACTAGAACCTATTGTTCATTGGTCACATACCCTGAGTTCCACTATAATATCAATAATTTTACTGTTTGTAACCGGTCACTTTCACTCCGAGGACTTCAGTCGGAGGAGCTCCAGATACCTGTCGTCGCTTCGCTTTACGATTTAATCTCAGGTGAGTCACTAAATCCTACTATTGAAGCTTTGAATACGTAGATCTAGATGTAATCGCATATTAGCTCGCTCGTTTTTGTGCTTAATGTAACGTATTTTGCCTACTGTTTAATTATTTCTATTCTAGGTTTGAAGCTAGATCTAAACGCATTTGATATTATTCGTCCACTAATTAACGAAATCGTTACTGTATTAGACATGTCGTATATATATATATGAATTAGTTACTGTTAACGAAATCGTTACAGATGAGTTTTCGCTGTTTTTGCTATCATACACCTGTATTTGCTATCGTACGCTATCAAGTCATATTTATGCTATTATACATGTTTTTTGCATCTAAAGTATTTGGGTGGGTTTGCTGTTTTTATATTTTTCTTTGAAATTTGCTTTTAAAAATATGTTCACTTAAGTTGATTCCAAACAAACATATTTTTAATGCTTCTGATTTTTCTTTTCAGATCTTGGGAGGCCGGTGGCGAAGCTTAGGCTTAGTTACGGGGAGACCGAAGTCACGGGCTCAAAAATTTTCGGGTTAACGATTCGGTTCGTGTCGTTGATTCGGGTCGGGTCGGTAATTCGATTCGGGTCGGTTAAAACTAAAACCCGTACCAGACACAGTGGCGGACTCAAGATTTTTTTGCCAATGGGGTCCCAATTTTTTTGGTTTACAAAAATTTTCAGGTGGGTCATTATTTGGGTCAAGCCGAGACGAGGCCAAAATATAAAAAAAAACTAACTCTAACACAATTAAATGATTAATTATAATATACATATACAATTTAAATAATAAAAAAATATGCAAAACCATGTTGCCATTATATATGTTGCATGATGATAATGCTATATAGGAGAAACTAAAGAAAAACACAAATACTTTAACTAAATAACTAATATTGACTAGGGTAAAGACCATTAACACAATGCGAGATATGACTATTACATACATACATATTCAGTTATATTATTTTAAGTTGATGTTGGTCATGAGCTAAACCATTCTACCTTGGTTGATGGTCCCAACCTGAACTGAAATGGAAGTCCCAAGCTTCTACTTCTAACAGATTAACATATCAGTTCAATTAATATAGAAAATTAGTTACGAATTGTAGGTTTATTAATTTGCTTGCTCGAGGAAGAAATTAAGCCTGATTATAGTATTTCCATGATCGTTGGATTTTGAGGTGATGAAATAGCCGTGTCTGCTCATATTTTATAACTAGTGATTTTGTATCATTTACTGCTATTGTTTTCATGTAGTATCGGTAGGTATGTAATGCTTTGTAATGCTTACTGAAATGCAACCTCTTTATCAATTTACAGGTTGTTGATTCCGCTGTGCTACCACAGGAAACTTATTTATGTACTTTGTTCTGCTTTGAACTTATTTTGTATTCGGTCGGACTTGATTTGCTTGTGTGTTTCGTTAGTTTACATCGTACGTTTAAGATATGGTTGTATAGCTTTTTATTTATTTTGTATTCGGTTGGACCTGGCTTGTTTATCTGCTTCGTTAACACCTTATTTTTGTATCCTGGACTTAGCCGTACATGTTGGTAAAACTCTCACATAAAGATCCAAAATCCGAGAATGTAACGAAGCCAATTGTACTTTGTGATATGCAATTTCACTATAGAAACAAGATTAGTTATGGGTTTATTATTTATTGAACTAAATATACTTGATTTACAAGGTTCTTTAATAGATTAAAAGTATAAAAGGTTATTAAAGTAAATGGTGATGGTTATGTATTTATTTTCTAACAAAGGTTGGAAAATTAATCATCCTGATTGTACGCTTTATGTTTTTTTTGAATATTTTTTAATAATTTTAAATTAACTTAACATAAAGCTTAACAAAAGTTTATTGTTAGACTATATAAATTACTAGATACAAATCTACCTATTCTAATAAAAGAAATTAATTAAAACAAATGTCATGACCATGTTTCATCCTACAATTTTTTCCCTCCAAAATTTTTTACTTTTAATGTATATTTGTTTTAAAAGTTAAATCATAACATAAAACCAAATTTAACTAAATTAGTTTTCTTTCCATCAAATAAAATAAATATATTTTATTAATATAAACAATACTATTTACATTAAACGTGATATAACAACCATATTGAGACAGTAAAAGTTAAACAAATTTATAATTGGCAAAAACTACAATTAATGTTTTCAGTTAATAAAGTTTATTTTCTCAATTTTTATGTTATTAAATATTTAACGCATCAAGTGATATTCTATTTAAAAAAAAAATTATAAACTTGGGAAATTTTTTATTTTCTATTTTAAATTATAAAAGTTGCCAAGTATATTTATAAAAACATATTACAATTTGATGTATGGCTTATTTTTAAAAGTATGATACTAATGGTGTATGTAAAGTAATTTCATATATTACTGACTATATATCTACCATTGAGTATTTATACAATCTTATAATTGTTTAGTAGATTTTGTAAATTCTTAAAAAGACCCAGTATTGTTGTTTTTATTATGTGAAGTTGGGTTATGTTTCATTTTTCTGTGGGTTGAATGAATTAATTAAGGTCAAGCTAAACGTACCCTTCTGTGCCTTGTCATACCCCCCCCCCCTCCGCACGGAAAAAAACAACTTTTATATTACCCCTCGAAATCATATATATAATAAATTAGCACAAAATTAAGATTTTCGGGTTATTTTCTTACAATGTTGCGTTTTTTTATGATTTCGGGTTTAGGGTTTTGTAAAAGATTATATATATATATATAGGGGAAGGTTAACGTACAATAATAGGTTATCGTACATTACGTACGCGACCTTTCACGGCGTTCGATTAAAAAACACGCGGTGACAATTTCGTAAATAACCCAATAGTAGTTCGCGATAAAATTCATCGATTGAAAATCGATTCTGATCCAAATTCGGAACTCGTCACTCTATCTCATCCAATTTAAGTATGAAATCTCAAAAGTCAATGGCCAAATCAAAATAGAACATCTTTGAACAACAAGAAATCTTTAAAATTGATCAAAAATTGTTGATTTAATCACTCTAATGGATGTGTAAGAGGCTTTAGAATCATCAATCGATTATGAAATTACAGAATAATACACTTAATTGAGCTATGATTAGGGTTCATGTTTAAACGTTCTGCACAAAACTTTAAACGTTCTGGACTTTTTGTATATAACTTCTACACTTTTTGTACAGAACTTCTAAACTATGATTAGTGTTCATGTTTAAATTGAGCTGGGTTTTTATTTATTTATTTATGGTTTTTATTGTTATTGTTATGACTGAATTAAAAAAATGTCACTATATATACTTTTGGGCTTCGGAAGAAATTGAATACATATTTGATTTTAAAGGGAAAATTAAGACAGGTTAACTATTCTGAATACTGAGTTGTTATTAAGAATTTCATTATAATATATTAAAGCAAGAACGAATTCTATTAAATTTGGCTAGAGCACACTTATTATTAAAAATTAAGGCAAGAAATTGGATAAAGATTTGATTTTGAAGGAAAAACAAATCTTAATCAAACCTACTGTGTTGGGGAATTTCTACAAACGATTATCTTTAGATATCTGAGAGTCGTGTAAACACTATCAGATCAAAATTATTTGTGGTTTCCAAATATTTTGATCAGATGAAACTCAAAATTATGAGCAAGAATCAAGTATGAATTCGTGTATGTTATGATGAACCAAAAGAAGTTACGTATGATGAAGATGAATAATATATTAGAGTTGGGTCAGTTATAACTGCTTAGCAGTTATATCACAACAACATGTTTGAAATTCAAAAACATAAAAGACGCTCCTGTTGTTTCATTAAAATTAATAATATATATGTGTTACAAAATTTAATATAATTAAATTTCTAACACTATTTTAATGAAGCAACATATGTCCGAAATAAAAATAAATTTCTAGCTCGACCCCAGCCAGGGGCGCTGCCCCTTGGACCCTGCCAGGGGCTGCCGCCCCTCGCATCCCGCTACCAGGGGCGTTGCCCCCGGACCCCCGCGCCCCTTTAGATTCGTATTACAATTAACTTGATCAACAAGGTAATCCTTAATTACACTAAAATCACTAACACTTTGCTAAGTGGATAGATACAATCTGCACATGGTAAAACTTCATGAGTTCAAGTCCCGTGCTCATATTGAAAGAATGTGCACTTAAAAGTATAGAATGTATGAATTGTCGTTCTAAAAAAATTGTAATCATAGTTTTTAAACGAGTAAGGAATTATTTTATACTTGGCACAAAATAAAAATTTAAGTATCAAACGTCATGCTAATTTTTATTTAACATGCTTAAAAGTTGTTTTATTCTACACAATGTTGGTAGTGAAGGATTGTGATTGGTGGGGTGATGATTGGGTATGAAATGATTGGTGGATGTGTTTTTATGTTTTATTTTTTATAATAATAAGGTAATTATTGAAATATAGGTTACCTAATGACTAACATATGCATATTGTGTATAATGCTCATAAGATGACGTGACGTCGCATACATAGAACGCCCTTATAGAGACGTTATCCTCATTTTTACAACCGAGAGATGATAACGACAAGCATTAAATGCTTGACAGCTTGACTAGACGAAATTAAACATCATTTTTCTTAATCAATATTTTAAGGGACTAAATTAAAAATAAAAACACATCGAGATTTGAAGAAAGAAAAGGAAAATAAATCTAAAAACTATTCAGAATCGTAATTAAAGGTATCAAATTTTAACAGAGTAAATATATCAAGTGTGTAATTTTAATAATCAAAACTCAAAAGGTATCAGATTTCAAATTAAATCAATATTTTAAAAATAATATATAAAATTCCAATCTACGATTTTAGTATAAACACATGCATTTTTTTTAAATTTCATAATATAATATTAATCACAAACTTTTATATTATATTCGAACGATATTATGCAAGCTTAAGTCATGTGTTACGGTAAGGATGAAAGGGCACTAACCCCGCCACCACCTCGGCAATTAGGGGCCTTGGGGCAAAGAACATTGCCACATAGGGGCCTGAAAGGAACAGATGCTGGTAGCGGATGCGAGAGGGAGTTATGTGATGCTTTAAACTTCTTTTATTTAACTATTAATCGATTATGTGACCAATCATTATCTCCACCACATCCTACAATCATATTTCATCACACCATAACACATGTTCTTAACCTAGCATAAGAGCACATTCGCATAAGTACGTGACAATTCGTGATGGGTGTTTGTAGAAAGATTGTGTAAAATGAGAGAAAGATGCAATTGCTTGAAAATCGACAGTCGGCCTTCTGTTCCAATAGCATAGGAATGATGGTTGAGGCTTGGAATCTGGTCTCAAATTCAAAAACTTATTAAACGAAGGTTTCCTACAGTATTAGGTTTCTTTCTTGATAGTGTTTCGGAGTCAGTTAGGTTTGAAGCATCAAAATCAGTACAGAACTATAGGCAACAGTTGGAAACAAAAAATCCGACATGAACTCATGAAGAGCGGTCAGCAACATCCGACCCCTCGTGTCTGGATGGTCTAACTAATAATGTAACAATTTCTAATAATGTAACAATCACTAGAAGGTCCATCATCAACCCATAAAGAGAGTTTGTTAGCACACTACCAATAAATCTAAATACTACTAATAAATATATAAAGAAAAGAACACACGTTTTTCCATTAATAAGAAAAGCATACAAAAAGCCTAATTTTTCAAAAGGAAAAAAAAAGTTACATACATTCCATGAATTGATAGATAGAAAAAAACTTTACAATGCTTTTCATTAATCGATAAATAAATTAGTGGTATGTCAGTAATCTAAATGGCAGTTAAAAAACAACATGCTTCAAAATTATTATTAAAAAGCCATGATATTTTACAATTATGAATAAGAATCTATAAAAATAAAACCACTTGAAAATAAATCATACATATTATTATAACACCATAAAAAAAAATAAAAAACCTATAACAATCCCATAAAAAAAAAATACTAATTCTTTTTCCCTTCCTCATTCCCATCATCATCCACGTAAGCCTTCTTCCTCCTCTCAGCTGTCCCCAACAAACAAATCAAAAGAAAACACGTGGCATACACCCCATGCACCTTCCAGCTAGTCTTGGGTGGTTGCCTGAGCACCGCCTTATGAAATACCGTCACATAATAATGCAACCCAACCGCCAACCCCACAAACGTCTGTCCAAACCCCAACAGCTTACACACAACACTAGTATCAGTCGAAAACACCAACACAAGGTACATTAAAAGAAGCAAAAGGTACAAGACATATGCCAATGTTTGCAGCAGCTGTAGACAAACGTAAGTCGACTGTGAAGTGGAGTAGAAAAACTTTAACGGTTCGAGTCCGGTAACTAGTGATGATAATGCGAGGATTGAGAAGTAAATGGAGAGGTAAATTTGGATGAATATTATTAACTTTTGGAGTGAAAAGTATGCTTTGATACGGTTGAATATTAAAGAGACTAGTAAAAATGGGATTAGTATAAATGCGAATGAAATGAAGGAAGTGGCAATGGGTGCGTATTTTTTACCGACTATGGGGTTTACTCTTGTGGTAATTTGTTTATTCGCTTTGTTGTAATAAGATTTTGAGGTTTTTGACAGTGCTTCTAAATCCGGAATAAATGTTTCTTGGAATCTTGTTGGGAGGTCTCTAAATTCCGAGACTAAATCGTTGTCTTCATTGTCTTCTTTAAAAGTCAAAGTTGTTGACTTTTGGTCTTTTTTGATGGGTTTGGGTTTTTTAATCTGATCTGATGATTTTTGGGTCAAATTGGATGTGGGTTTTGTGGGATTTGTGGTTTTTGATATGGGTTTTGTGTTTTTTGAAATGGGTTTTGTTGAATTTGTGTTTTTTGAAATGGGTTTGGTGGAATTTGTGGTTTTTGAGATGGGTTTGGTGGAATTTGTGGTTTTTGAGATGGGTTTGGTGGAATTTGTGGTTTTGGAAGTGGGTTTGGTGAGATTTGAAGGTTTGGATGTGGAATTGAGTTTCTTGATGATGTTTTTGTCTTGAATCTTGGTGGAATTTGAAGTGGATTTGGATTTGGGTTTGGGTTTTGGTGTGATGAGTTTGCTCTTGTTTTTGGTTTGGGTGGTTGTACCAAGAGGATCAAGAGTTGTACTTGACATCTTCTTGACAGACAGTTGAACCCCATCTTCTAAATCATCTTGGACATGAATCTTCTCCAACAAATCTCTCCGACCCACAAGTTGAATAGAGGAACAAGGAGGTATAGATAATAAAGCAAAGAGTGTAAGCAAAAGAACTACCTTTGTGAGTGGAGCCATGTTTGTTTGATTGAATCTATGTCAGATTTAGTGACAGGTCTTGGAGGCTGAGATGTAGAATTGGATCTGGGGAGTGGTAATAATAAAGATGGAGGGTGGCATGTGGGTGTGAGAGTGTCGGTGGGTGCGGTGAGTGAGTGTGAAATGGAGAAGATGGGGATGGATGAAAGGATGGAAGAAAATGGCTTTTAATGAGGTCTGGATTCACATGTAGATGTTGTTGACATGAAATATGATTATTCTATTCACTCTTCCTCAATTTCAAGAATTATTATTATTATTATTATTATTATTATTATTATTATTATGTCCAAGATTTTTTAAAATGAGTTACCGACTAAATTTACTATATTAGGATCCATTTGTCTTTTGATCAAGGGAAAACCTTCATCTAAGGTCAATGCCGGTGAACACTCGTTCAAATGCACGACAGTGCGGTGAGGTAAATTCGTTTAGTTCAAGGATTCAACTACTGAACGCCACATACTCGCTTAGTCTCTGGTTATCAGTTGGTACCGTCAAAACTAAATGATAGGGGCATGAATGAAACATAAATCACATAAAACACTAAGTCTCTTATGTACCATTACACCGTAAACATTATTATATTATTATTTTGAATGGCGAGCTTCTATAGAAAGAAATCTAAATAAATAAAAACAAAACCTCCATGTGGTTAAAGAGTATACAAAATATGTATCAAAGCTCATCATTGTTAATTTGGACACCTTAGTGAAAACAAAAAATAAAATTAACGGACAAGGTATGACCAAAATATAAGAAATTTTAATTTAATTAGAGTAAGGTTACATACCAGAAAAGGCAGTGAGCAAGTTTCTCTCCTATGAACTATGAAGTGCCCGTATCATCATTTGACTCATGAAGTCAAACTAAGTGGTAAGGTTCAAAACCATACATTGACTTATGGTAGTTAGTGGACACCCCCGAACATCTTGAAAGTTGAAATTCCCTTTCGTCTACTTTACCCAAACCCATTTTTAACCAACATATCTTTTTATGAACATCTCACCTGCCCCGTCACCTTATCCAGGGTAGTAACTATTAGGCTACTTGTTGTAGATGGTTGGGCCTTAACACAAGCTACACCGTGTTGAGTCATTGAGGCGGGGGCATTATCAGACATTCAGACGCCAGTTAGTCAAGTAACGATCTTGATAATAAGAAAATGGTGGGGCCACCCCGATTTAACCAATCACACATTTTCGTTTATTTAATGTCTAGCTAAAGCATAACGCGCGAGTTAGCAAGTGGGTTGGTTAAAACCTAACTTCCTACATGACAGTGACGTGACGTTTTAACTAACTAGAATGTTAACACCCAATTCGCCAATTACCCGTTGGTAGTATTGTAGGAAGGAATCGTATTATGATACCAAAAGTGTCGTGAATAAGGAGGTACAATTGGGACCACTACAAGTACAAGAGACTTATAGAAAAAAGCACCAACATGGAAGCACCACATGTTTAACAAATACACGCTTACTTGGAATCATATTGAAGGTATAATAAGATAATGGATTGAAGACTCTCACGACACCGGTTCCTAAGGATGACACAACTAAGGTTCACTCAAGAAAGCTAGATCACCTCTCGGTCTCACTAACAAACTCTAACTTACACTTAGTTGATTTTAAGAACAAACCGGGAAACGAATTGTTAAAGTGCTCTAATGTCGACTCTCCTCTCGGTCTCACCGACACACTAACCTAATAGAGACGAATACTACGCAACCAAGGATAGAGGAACAATTTAGTTTAACTTAAACTAGACCAACTAATCGCTCAAAAACCCAAACCCGACAAGAACCGAACCTGCTCTCGCGCGATCCTAATTCTAACAAGCAAAAGCTATGAGATGAGTTTACTTCCTATCACCTCTCGGTCTCTAAGAAGATGTTCACCCGCTGAATCTAATCAATTAATATACCCACTTAAACCCTACGGTTGATCACCCCGCAAACAATCTCTAGACACAAAGTAAAGAGTTCAAACAAGCTAAAATCAATCAAAACCTATTCAATTAATCAAAGCAAGAGGTATATGAGTATAACTAATAAATTCACAGCCACTAAACACAACCTAATTCAATGTTAAACCAAACTTTTCATTAACAATTCAAGTCATGATAATCAACAATCCATATTACTCATTAAAACCTAACAATAAACATCTAACATAGGTAGAACTAACAAGTTTAGCCAATCATAATCAATGAACAGTAGATAAAATAGATATAAATGATAAACATGCTCATATAAATCTGATTACAAAAGGTTTGAATGCTTAAAAACCAAAAACGAATTCACAAGCGTTAAAATAGTCAAAACCGACAACCGAAGGATAAAAGATGTAACCGTAAGCTTGTCCTCCTTGGTTTATCCTCTAGAGCAAGTGTGGGATGGCTGGAAACTTGAATAAAATCGTTCATATGGTTTTAGGGTTTATATATATGTTTAAACACCTCATTCCTAATATAAAATAGGTTAAAACAAGCCCACTAGGCCCACTAGAAGACAAAATAGACGTGGTAGCTGATTCTTGAACATTCTTGGCAGCCTTGGGACATGTTGGAATCTACCACATGCTTCTTGAATGATACGACCTGGTCGCGTAGCTCGAACATGACATTTTCTGACTTTTTTCGACTTTCAGCTCGTTTATCTTCGTTTTTGCGTACCGGCTTCATCCGAGCTCCGTTTTAGCTGATTCTTTTTCCATTTGACTCGTTTTCTCGCTCTCTTCAACATGGGACCTATCACATACACAAACATGTAATTTAATGCAAGAATAACAAAATAATCGTTAACGTTTAAGCACAAAATAACATAAAAACTATTAGGAAAACATGTGTGTTTTACATCACATCAATCAATAAGGATATTACTTGCCATTGCTGCATACTATGACTATGAGATATGGAAAATGGATGTCAAAACTGCTTTTCTTAATGGACATCTTTCTGAAGATGTCTATATGGTTCAGCCTGAAGGTTTTGTCGATACAAAATATCCTAATAGGGTTTGCAAATTGAACAAGTCCATTTATGGACTTAAGCAAGCATCTCGAAGCTGGAATCTTCACTTTGATGAGAAAATCAAAGAGTTTGGTTTTGTCAAAAATGAAGATGAGCCTTGTGTTTACAGAAAGGCTAGTGGGAGCACTATATCATTCCTCATCTTGTATGTGGATGATATACTGATCATTGGAAACAACATTCCTATGCTTAAGGAAGTTAAGCACTGGTTGAAATCTTGCTTTGCAATGAAAGATCTTGGAGAAGCCGCATATATTCTGGGAATAAAGATCTATAGAGATAGATCTAAGCAGATTCTAGGGCTAAGTCAAAGTACTTACATAGACAAAGTAATGGCACACTTCTCAATGGAAAACTCCAAGAAAGGAGCTGCTCCGATGACTAAGGGAACCGTGTTGAGCAAATCGCAATCTCCGGCAACGGACATTGAATCTAAACGTATGCAAGCAATTCCATATGCTTCTGCGGTTGGCTCTATCATGTATGCTATGTTGTGTACTAGACCTGACGTCTCGTATGCATTGAGCATGACCAGTCGTTTTCAACAGAGTCCTGGCATTGCCCATTGGACTGCTATGAAGAACATTCTAAGGAACTTGAATAGGACCAAAGATATGTTCTTGGTGTTTGAGGAGTGGAAGAGGAGCTCACTGTAAGGTGTTACACTGATGCTAGCTTCTAGACGGACCGAGATGATTCTAGCTCACAGTCAGGTTTCGTTTTCACTCTCAATGGAGGAGCTATTTATTGGAAGAGCTCCAAGCAGAGTGTAGTGGTTGATTCTACCACCGAATCCGAATATATAGCTACATCAGATGCTGCTAAAGAGGCTGCTTGAATGAAGAAGTTCATCACCGATCTCGATATGGTTCCGAGTATTCACATACCAATCGAGATATTCTGTGATAACACAGGTGCTATTGCTCAAGCCAAAGAGCCAAGGTCTCATCACAGAACCAAGCATATTCTAAGGAAGTTCCATCTTATTCGGGAAATATTGGAACGAGGTGACATTGTGATAAGAAAAGTTGACACAGATCAAAATCTAGCTGACCCGTTCACTAAGCCGATGACTCAGGACAAGCATGATCAGCATAGAGATGCTATCGGGCTTAGACTTGCTAGTGATTTATTTTGATTTAGTATTTTGATGTATGAACGTTTAATCAGTTGTACTTCTCTGTTCACTTTTGATTTAATGGTTAAATGCAAACGTTGAATAATACAACTGTGTTCATTTTAATACGTTTAATCCGTGAATATTGTATTCTAAATTATCCATAGTCAGTTAGAATCGTGAGAACGATTCTGAATTAAGACTATTCTGACTTTGGACTCAAGCAGTTGACTTCCAAACTCACAGACCTCATTATGAATGACGTTGGATGTAACTCGCATCAAATCATCTTCATGGATCTTGATCATAAGATGTTTTGATAATAGTATGCTCATTTAGTATCCTAGACCTGAGATACATATTAGAACTTTCGTTTACCAAGGAATATTCTTTGATCATGTTAACCGCTGTTGCGTAAATGCCAGCCATAAAGGCATTGATTGGGAATGTTCTAAAGTTCGGTGGGAGTTGTATGTAGTCAAGATGGGATTCTGTACTCTTACATTAAAATGTAACAGTTAGACATATTAGCGCCCTCATTGATTCAAACGGGTAAAGTGTGAGGCCTCACCCAAACTAACGGTGTGTTTGATTGGACCACTTTGACTCTATATCGAGAACTACAATAATTGAACACTGTATGAGATTGATTTGATCCATGTCTCATTGTTCAATTGATGTCTTATATAGAAAGGATAGATGACAACGATTACTATAAATTCATTATCTTGCAATAAGGCATTCCAAGATACTTTGGTTATGGATTTAAAAATGTCATATTTGGTTGGGGACAGCTATGTGTAGCTAGAACGCCTCTAGCTGTTAGCGTTGTGATACTTGACCCAAATCCGTCCAAGTGGGAGACTATTGGATTTAATGGTCGGTTCGGGTCAAGTCAACGCGGACCGACCCGAATGTGACCCGGACTGAGTTACACCGGGGGTAACGAAATATAAACCCACTTAAATGTTACAATCAATTAGATGGACCGGATGATGGGTAAAGACTTTGTTTTGTTAATTGGGCTCAAGCCCAATGGATTAATTGATTAAACCCTAAAAATATTTTCCATATATAGTATACTATATATATACATAAGATGACCTTATCATCTTCATCAATAAGCAAACCCTAGCCTCCATCTATATTCCGGCGTCGTTTTTCGGCCACCGGAAAACCGACCCCAGCCACTAGCCACCATTCACTGTTCTTTGGTCATCGCAAACACTCCCTCTGCTCCTATACAAGCTATTGTTGTCGTTAAACATCTCACCGCAAGCCACTTTCGTTTTTCCGGTGAGTTCGGTTTTCCGGCAACAAGGATTCCGATGATCCTTTTGATATTGTTGGGTGCTGTTGCTACTCTCTACCTTGTTTCTGCACACCGCCGTCGCCGTCTGCTGCCCAGCCGCTGTCCTCCGCCGCTGTCAGCCGCCGCCGTTGAGTCACCGGAAATCTTGGAAGTTGATTGTGTCATTCCTAGCTCTTTTCGTTAACCTTCGGTGTCTTCCCGGTTTCGATAACCGAGGTATAAATCGATAAACTAATCTATGGTTGTTTTATTATTAGTTTAATCGTACTCGTTTAACGTTGTAATCGGATCCGGGTCTTAGGTTTCGGTTTTGGTTCGTTTAAATCGTTTATTTATCCGCTGCGTTTTTATAGTTCGTTTATATGTTTGTATATTAATATTGATTAATATCTATTAAACGAATTATTAACTAAAACTGGTTTAAAATTCTTGACGGTTTTCGTTCCGAACCACCGTTGAAACCCAACAAAGGAGACAATAGTACTGAGTAGCGGGCCCCACGCAAAAACGACATTCAAGATCTCCACTATGGTGGATGCAAAAGGGAGACCGAATATCTCCTCCACATGTGGCCTAATAGGCTTTCCATAAAACTCCACACCTCTGGCTACAAATAGGAGACTCCATCAAACGGTAAAGTATTCTGCTTTCACTCTCTCTAACAATATACTATCTCTATGTGTTTTACACACATTGTATGCACAAATAGACCATCATGAAGGAGATGATGACCCTTTTACGAGCTGAAAATGTTTTTCCCTTCTAACCATCACAACACGATAGTTTTCTCTGCATATTTGTTTTATAGGTCTTAGCATATTGCACCCTTGAATTCAAGACTCTTAACCTTATAAAAGTAGTTGTTCTATCCCTATTAAATTCGTGCTTCTTCATTGTTAGTTAGTAATATTTGTAAGAACAATATATAATAATATATATTTATATATGGCCATTATAATCATTTATATTATAATAGATCAAATATTACTCAAAATTGTAACACACTAGATATGCCTAGATTAATGTGAAACATCTAAAAGAGTATTAAAATATCTTTAAAAGAAACGAAAGACTATAATTTAAAAGAAGAAGTGAGAATTCAAACCGGTATATTACTCTAAACTTTGTCATATTCAGAGATAAGAAAATGTAATTTTCGGGATATATTCTTATGTCAGTAGATAAATCTATCTCATGGAGGAGTCATAATGAACTGATAACAACAACCTAAGTCATAACAACATAATATGTTGATTAATTAAAACGTTGTTGTCAATAAATGTTGTTGAATATTTATTAGTGGACTCATAAGTTTTATTAAACTCCAAATAACTTATATATTGAAGACTAATTGTGATAACGTTAGCTACCATGTTTTCTCAAACAGTAACAATTTGATAGGTGCTGCATTAAATTTTGATATGAAATTAATTATTCGTTTATGAATGAATTGAGGAATCAGAATTTTCATATCAAATACATTCATGATATGCTTAAGGATCCTATAACTAAAGTTCTATTACCCATAAGTATTATGAAAGCGCTTATAGTCATGAGGGGTTTATTAATGACCACTTACAACTGCATATCGTACTATGAATGATTAACTATTAAATTTCCACATCAGTTTTGATTTTGTACGTCTCTTAATATGTTTGCATGCATAATGACATATAGATGAATTAAATATACAAATCAAACGTTCTGAAGGGCTTACTTGAAAATTTTGATCATAACTACTTAGGTTTTAAATAAGGAATGCAATATGATTAATGGGGGTCTTGAGCTGATGTTCAATTCAATGACTGTATTTCTCTGCTCCAGTTTAAGTTTAAAGCTAAAATAAGTGTTAACTTCTGATCAGGCTTATCTAATACTCATAATAATTGATTACTCGGCCAAGTGGGAGAATGTAAGAACAATATATAATAATATATATTTATATATGGCCATTATAGTCATTTATATTATAATAGAGCAAAATATTAACTATACCTTATTATATATTAGTTTGGTAATTGTTGATGAGTCATATTACCCTTACTAACTAATAAAGGGTTTCCCCTTGGGTGTATATAAAGAGAGATAAATGTTAACATCATAACCTAATCACACACACATTATAATTTTGTGTGCCTCATATCTTCTAAATCGGGTTCCTCTCAAGAACCCTAAAACCATCCTTAACTATACATCCTAAAGGGGAACTCGATCAAGATGACAAGCATGTCGACTACATCATACCCTGCTGCGGTTACTACTCTTCATGCTGTAATAGGTTCATAGGTTTAATATTTATCATGTTTTATATTACTTACATGAAGAACTAATCAACAATATTATTATCCACCATGATATTTTTAAAACTTTTAATGTAGGTTATTGTGTAAACTTGCCATTTTAATTTATGAGTTCAAAGTTACCTATGTAATCTCGTTTAATCTCTACAATGACATAAAATGGAAGTATATGATGGTTTTTTCTATTGGGCTGTCAACAAATCGCAAGTGCTACTTAGAAATGAGCCCAGATTAAAAGAAGAAAGCCCATGTGACAAGAAATTATTTTGAGGGGATTTCAACAATTTTTTTAGGGGGATATACGCAGGGTGCGCGACGACTGGAATTAGGAAACCAAAAAGGAAATCATTTTGGAGCTCTACGGTTGATTGATTGGGAGCAGAGTTCAAGATTTCAACTTCCGAGTCTGGAAGAATGCATTCGAACCTTCGGTCAATATGTTTGTCACGTTAACCGTTTGGTTTGAACCCTTTAATTACATTTTCTTTCAAATTATGGTCATGAACTCAAGTAATTTTATTTATGTTTTTACTATTGCAAGTAGCTAAATTTTGTCATGCTATTTAGACGTGGATGATTGTTTACGACATTCAATTAGTTTTTAATTTTTTAACGAATGTGACGTGTTTGCTAATGAGAGTCTAACTCTTTACTAATATAACATGTCTGTATACGATAGTTATTATATTGGTTGTGTGTTTAAATCTCATATGTCTTGATTGTATGATGTTGTGCCATGTCGGTTAGGTTATGCTTAGAACAATTGCTTAGTGTTTTTGGTTATTTTATGATAGGATCCACCACATGATTTGAGCTAGTTATCGGCTAGATAGTTGATTTAGCACCCTCCTTAAATTTTGGTCGTGAGGTAGGAAGTCCGGTTGTATAGGCTTCTTTATCTGGCTAGGTGTTGTGTTATGTGACCATCGATGAATCCCTAGTTCGGTTTAGATTTCTTGTTGCCAAGAGTTTAAGAACGATTTAGAGTTAGTTATTTTGATTATCCTCTTAGTTTATAGGACCGGCTTTAGCATAATAATTGTGACATTGAGACTGACCATGTGATGTTTTATTTGGATACCTTAGTAAACCTTACCACGTCGTGTGTTATTCGACCCTTTAGAGTGTCTAGGAGAGTCTGAAACTGACCATGTGATCTAGTTTCTCTTAGCATTCCTTTAAGAGCTGTGATCCTTAGAAACCATAATTTGTTAGATTTCCGAGGCTAGTTAGTCATTTTCAAGATTCCGAGTCTAGATAGTCGTCTTTCCATTTATGATAGTTTAATATGTTCGTTTCCGTTTAGTTTTCATAATTATCTGCTATTTGTTAATATTCACTTAGCGTTAGTTTATTTGCTTTTAAATCAATTATAATCAATCAATTAAAAGTACCTTTCATGACCTAATAGAGGTTTATATGTTGGTTCAACGTTATTCGCAATTTGTTGAGCCATTTACCACTAATAACACCTAATTGCTAAGGGTGAAGTTCTGTTGTTGGTGTTGTTATTGTTCATTTACTACTTATGAGCGATTGCATGTTGTTTTTGTTGAGTTACCATCATGCGACAATATTTTCCAATAGTAGGTTACCGTTGAGCAGAGTTCTTAAAGACAGTTCCCACTATTATTGCTCAAGAGCAATTCCTATCGACAGGTTATTGCTTAGTAATGGGGTATGACAAAATTATTACCCTTTGGAAGAGATATTGTTGTCACTGCGACATACGTCTTTGTTACTGTTTGGTATATATAAAGTTGTAAAAAGGATTTCAGATATACATTTTATCCGATTAAATTGTTATTTGTAAACTTGCTTTATTGTTGTTATACTTTTTTTTCTCAAATGTAATAGGAGTCACTAGCTCGTTTTTCCTTGTTCGTGTTATTACCTTTTGATTTCAAACGTAACAAATTCTATAATATTTAATCTAATGTAATTTCAACACCTTTGAAAATTTTACCCTTGATTTTGCTACAAACCTAATCAACGATAGTTCACAACAAGATGATAAACACGTACATCAAATCACAAAACAGGAAAAGACCATTTGAATCGTACAATTGTTTTATAATAATCCGAATTAGTTTTCAATTATAACGATTTAAAGTTAAAGCACAAACTTTCTTCTCTCCCTTAAACTCAGGAGCAAATATTTCGTAACATGTTTTATGGAAAGTGACACGTTACCAAAACTTGGATTGCTACTACAATAATAACTTGTACCGAATGCAATAAAAGTTATACATTCATCTAAATTGATTTTGTTTAGCTCTATTGATGTTAACAGGCTATCCTAATGTGACTATTCATTAATTCAAATAGTTCAATTTGTCTTCCCATAAAAAGCATTATCCTTTTATTAAGGAATGATAAATTACTTGCCATATATGCTATTTTTTTAAAGGTGAATTTAGGGTTCCGTCTTAAAGTTTACTTGAGCTGGGTGGTAAAGAATTTTGATTTTGGAAGTGAGACCCGGGTTTATATGGTGTCTGTAACTGTTAAAAATAAATTTCTTGAAAAATTTGGTACTTTTTTTTAACTTAAAAATTCCATAATATGTTTTCTTATTTTGTAATTTTCAAATATATATGTGTATAATATGTACATAATAAAACATCATACAGGTTTTTTCTAAGTTTTTTTTAAATGTTACTTACACATATGTAAGTAATATAGCATACATGGTAATATAATATACATGTGTGCATGTTACATACATAAACTAATAAATTATATATATTGCTTGAAATTTTAAAAGGATAGATAATATTGAATTTCAACTCTTTTTTAATGTTTTAATCTAAAAAACATTTGTTGTAACTTCATGTTAACGATCTTCATATCAACAACAACGTT
Source organism: Bidens hawaiensis (assembly GCF_021521415.1). Classification (NCBI taxonomy): domain Eukaryota; kingdom Viridiplantae; phylum Streptophyta; class Magnoliopsida; order Asterales; family Asteraceae; genus Bidens; species Bidens hawaiensis. The sequence goes on from NW_027493626.1 coordinate 183,751, forward strand.
TGTAATCAACTGAATCAATTCTAAAACTAGATCAGTTTGAGATACTATCCATATATATAATTACTCAATATAAGACTATGTTATAGTAAAACTACTCCCTCTTTTTGGTGCACTTGATCATCACGTTAATCCATCACTCACTCTAGTGGAAGCATTTTCAAATGATTACATATATGCTTCTATACAAGTGTATACCGAGACATTTGTTGTCCTATAGGTAAGCTATATATACGGACCTATGCATGCTTCTATAAAGTTATATACATGTCCTATACGTGCACCCTATATAGTTGTGTAACATCAAACCAATAACTTGATTAGTAATGTGGCTCACATGCTTATATCCTACCCGACTTTTATGGAAAATGTAAAATAAAAATAGTTGAATATTAAAATGTATTTGAAGATTAGATTTATATGTTTTTTTTAACAAATTTGTTACAATTTAACGTGTATACATCAGAGAACTTGCATCTTAAACATCTAAGTTTCATATAAACATAAGACAGAAAAGACCCCATTGGTTATTTTAGTTTCATTATTTCATTTTTCAATTACGATTCGATTAATCAATAAGACAATAATGACTTAGAACCTTTACATACAAACATGTATTTGAATTCCCACATTTCATTATCATCACCAATATCCATGTGACAATGATATTAATTATGTATCCTATTTAAAGATGATATATAACATTATTTGTTTCTCACTTTCTCGTTCTTTCATTAGAGAGACTTAAAACAATGTCGAAAAGAGGATTATGGTCACCCGAAGAGGATGAAAAACTTGTAAATTGCATTTCTACCCACGGCTGCAATCGTCGTTGGACCTCTATTCCTAAACTTGCTGGTTTTCCTTTCCCTCTTTCACCCATGCATGAATCATGATATATGTTTGTGTACTTAATATTTAATTATGTACAAATATTATTCTTCAGGTATATATGAGTAGAATTTGGCCTGTTAGGGATTGCTTATTAAACTATTACCTGTTTATTGTTATTTCTTTCTTTTTTCGGCTTTGAGAAGCAGCTTCGAACTACTTATTCACTTTCAAACAATTCAAAAAACAAGATTAAACACTCGAAACAGGTTATTCATGGATCAAAAACTGTATTATATTTAATGCTTCTGTTTTTTATTCTCACTACAACAAACTGGAGCTATCTCAACGATAAACTTTTGATAAGCTTTACAAAGTATCTTAGTGTTCAAGAATATGTACCACTCCCATATAGAAAGTGGACAAAATCATTGATCATTTAAATATTACTTCTGTTTGTTTTATCTTATTTGTTAGCTTCTAAAGCAAAATTTTAAGAAACATATATAGTTGGAGTATCTTTTACTCTTTTAAGAGAGGCTAGGGTTTGTTTAATAGAGAAATAGCTAGGAAAATAACTTAATATGTTTGTATATAAATATAATGATTTTGGATGTAATGGGAGTTAGAGAGTGAGGTAATCACATAGCACTTTGTATAACGACTAAAAGTAAATTAAATAAAAATAGTATTATTACTAAGTATCATAGTTCTTTAGTTAAAATTGGTTTTGAATTGAATGATGCTTGAAGAGGATATAAATAAATTCTAAAACTATCATAAAACTCAAATATGCTTTTAAAACAGGGTTACGTAGAAGTGGCAAGAGTTGCAGATTAAGATGGCTTAATTACCTACAACCAGGTTTAAAGAAAGGAAACTTTTCTTTCCAAGAAGCCATGCTGATAATCAATCTACAAAATAACCTGGGAAATAAGTATGAAAGATAACCTTTTGTACATTTTTTTTAATTGTTTTCATTACTTAAATATTTATTTATTTTGTTATTTTATTTGAAAACAGATGGGCTGAAATTGCAAAACACTTACCAGGAAGAACCGATAGCGCAATAAAAAACTTCTGGAATTGCAACAAAAAGAAGTTTCTTGCTACAAACCTTGAAAACAACAAAACTAATGTTACGCTCGGTTATAATCACCTACAAACGGTCAATAATCAAGATCTTTGGGTCAATGCACCATGGTCGTTGATCAAACACGATCAAGAATTTGAGACCGGTCTTGATGTTGATCTTCCTCCACTTCCATCCTCATTCATGGGTGATCCATTTCCAGCTCATGATCACCATGTACAAGATAGTTTTGACTCAAGTCTTGGTCAAAGTTGGGATGTAGATTCTCTGATGATGCAATTGGTGCCAAGTGAGATGAACAATAGTCAACTAGATATTCAGTTGTTTGATGCAGTACCTTGAGATCTTCGTGTTGAGTTATATATCATTTTACTCCATTACCGTATCTGGATTACTTTCGAATCCAAAAAATAATTGAATGTGATATTAATCCAGTATTAGACCATTATTTATGTGTCATTATTATTTATTTGTAATCATATTTTAATGTGCAAAGCGTCTTTTGAAACAAAGTATCCAAGATTTGAAACTCCTCCTCAGCTCCTCCTCATCATCTTCCTCTTTAAACAACGTTTGGAACTGCACTCAACATCCCGATGAGTTTTCCTTAAACGGGATGCCAACTGTCTATACTGATTTTGACACTATAAGGCTGGTCTAACACACATAGGAACATCCCAGGAGGAAATCCATAACAATAAACAAAAACCCTTTGAGTCAAGTTTTAAACCTAAGACCATAATGATTCCAAGTCTCAACCGTGATCATTGGACCAAGAGGCCAATTACGCTTCCAAAACTCTTGATTATCTTAAGCAATCTCTCCGATGGCAATATTCATAGTACTAATGCGCATGCATACTTTTGAACCCATGCATATGCTTGTGAAAAAACATGTCGCCCTACTTTACAAATTTTATGGACCCCATGCATGCATATGTTTTATTTGTAAAAAAACATGCTTGTATATGGTTGGAACTTGGAAAGGAATAGACATCATAGTTTCCATCGGATGTTATTTAAAGTAGCTAAAGTCATATTCTCCTCATATATGCAGAATTATGTTGAATATATGTCTAACAAGGATGGATCGATAGACAACAATATGTCTGGCATAGATGAATCAATAAGGAATAAATTCTGCCCGAAAAGTATGGATGAACTGACAATAATAAATGTTCAACCATGTTAATTCGAGTGGTAATGGTGAGTGTCCAAAAAGGATGGACTGGCAACCTTTTGAAACAATGCAGGTTAAGAATGCGTATTCTTTGGCCTGATACCCATGGGCCCGCACATCCAGAAGCCTCGTGTATAGAGTTTGCGCTATCACCAGAAGAAAACTTATCTAACCTGACCACCCCTATACCAACCACAATTGTCGTCGCTATAGAGCACATGTACAGACCACATGTGGTTGGTATAGGGTTTGACTATATTTCATTTCAGATCACATGTCGCCGGTCGGCATAGATTTACAAGGAATTTTGGCGCCTTGTGAAAATTTGTTCCGACGACATGCATGTGGTCGGAAAAAAGTAATTATATTTTAATTTTTGATTTTTTTACAATCATTCGTTGTCTGAAAATGTTTTCACAACTGTACCTTTACCGACGACATGTGGTCGGTATAGGGTTATCTAAGCTACGTCGTAAATAAACCTACGAACTTTTTAGTTTTTACCAATGACATTTCTAACCTATTGAGATCGCCGTTTTCTAGCGAAGAACCTATCTCGACGACATGTGTGAAGTTTGGTGACCAGGATTGAAAAACACAAAAACGAATTTAGATCATAACCTCGATCCTTGTAATTCTCATTAGCTCGAAAAATTACAATTCTTAAACTCTCTTAACTCACAATGATTTAACCCACAAGCTCGGGTATATATACTAGTTTAAACATTAAAACCTAATTAGACTAGGATACGAATTCCTTATCATATTCAAATACTAATTAGTAAACACATATTAAACAATAATTAATAAATAAATTCCTTGTTGTCCAAGTCATTGGCTCGACTTGTTTACCAAGTAATTTATTCCATGTAAACCAAGTCACGTGCTTAACTCAATAAACAAGACACAAACTCATCATAGGCTCGATGGGTCGGCCCAACCCGCCTCATTGACTTGAGGACGGGAATTAAGTCCAACAATGTGAACGGTAGAAGCTGTACCGACCACATGTTTTCAGTAAAGGCGGTCAGGTCTTAACAATTTTCTTATAGTGTATATATGTGTATCATGAGTATTATTTTTAAGGATTAGGTGAACTATCTTTGAGGGAGAGATGTGAGACTGCTAGTAAACAAAAGGTAAGAGGAGAATAATATAATTGGCAGGCAAGTATCCAACAAAGAGACGCCTTAATTGGTCTAATGACCAATGTCTAAATTTAATTCTTTTACAATTAATCTATATCAAGTTAGACTTTCATAATTTCTTTCCTAGGTTATTTTTACATATAGAACTTCTAATGACCGTAATTTACTAGAAAAAAATAAAAATAATCTCTCCTCTCTAGATCCATCATTAACCAGATTTTTCACCTTGTGTGACGTTTTATTCTTCAAAAGTTGTAATACCAAACACATGCATATCTATATAGAACTTCTAATGACCGTAATTTACTAGGAAAAAATAAAAAAAATCTCTCCTCTCTAGATCCATCATTGACCAGATTTTTCACCTTGTGTGACGTTTTATTCTTCAAAAGTTGTAATACCAAACACATGCATATCTATATAGAACTTCTAATGACCGTAATTTACTAGGAAAAAATAAAAATAATCTCTCCTCTCTAGATCCATCATTGACCAGATTTTTCACCTTGTGTGACGTTTTATTCTTCAAAAGTTGTAATACCAAACACATGCATATCTATATAGAACTTCTAATGACCGTAATTTACTAGGAAAAAATAAAAATAATCTCTCCTCTCTAGATCCATCATTGACCAGATTTTTCACCTTGTGTGACGTTTTATTCTTCAAAAGTTGTAATACCAAACACATGCATATCTATATAGAACTTCTAATGACCGTAATTTACTAGGAAAAAATAAAAATAATCTCTCCTCTCTAGATCCATCATTGACCAGATTTTTCACCTTGTGTGACGTTTTATTCTTCAAAAGTTGTAATACCAAACACATGCATATCTTGGTTACCAAATTGTGACGATAAACAAAAATCAAAATCAAATCATCAACTAATCAACCAAATAAGCTCCAGTTGATATGGTTTGTTCATGGTAAATTGAAACGGATTTCAAAACTGCGTTCATGTACGCTTTGCAATTTAAAAGAAAATTCATCACCAACATAGAATAACAACATAATAGTGTAATGCCATAACATGGTACTTAATACTGATTATTATTAATACTGAACGATTGGTGATTCATAACACAAATAATTACAAGTCATTGTCATTTGAAGATTTGACTAGTTAGGGTTAATTGCTTCGAAAACAGCTTCAAGTCGTTTCCTGTCACTAAATTTGATACTTATCTCACATGCCACCTAAATATGTATTGTCTTTACATATAGAATAGGTAACCAAAGGTACACTTTTATAAAGTTTTATTGTCACTAAATTTAACATTTAGCTTGATTTTTGCCGGATTTGATTTGATAGCAAACAATCCAATTGCATATGATATAATAAAAAGAAAAGAAAAGTTGAAACAGTGGCTTGACATAAAGATATTTTTCACTATCATGTGTTTAAAATTTAAATCAACGCATGCACTTTGTACAATACAACTGACTGCATCACTAGAGTCGATAATTGGGTGAATGTTTAAAACACAATAAGACTTTTTTATCAAAAAAATGTTTTTTAATCCAAGTAAACTAAGAAATGGGATGACTGAAGCCCATTAAACTTTTTAAATGTGCTAACATACCCACAATTGTTTAGTCCAAGTAAACTAAGAAAAGGTCAAAAGGCTATCCTTACGTGGCATTAAGGGATGCTATTTTATGATTGTGATATTGATAACTAGAGGTACACACAGAAGTTGGTTAACCGGTTTTTAATTGGTTTGTATGCGATTTTATAACCGGTTACTAACTAGTCTAATTTTAACCAATTATTTATCGATCCTAACCGTCTGTTAGTAACCGGTTTGTATTATTGATTTCAAAACCGGTTAACTGAACCGGTCAACCGATTTTTTTAATTATTATTTTATTAAAAATCGGGTTTTTTATGGTTATTAACCGGTTAACCGGTTTGGTCTAACCGGTCAAAACCGTTTCTATAACCGGTCAAAACCAGTTACTACCCAAACTGAAAAACCGGTCTAACCGATTAATTCCCGCAAATAAAAACCGGTTAGCATATTAACCGGTTAATGGTTGACTGACTTGTGCACCTATGTTGATAACTACGATTTAGAAATGATTACTCGATAGTAAATAATTTATATATATACGATTTCAAGTTGGTTGCTTTCGTTTGTTGTGCACTATGTTTTACCAATGTTTTGTGTATTGTTGATAGTAAACTATGTTGTTGATGTACTTCTTTGTATATTATGTATATAGATAAAAAGTAAAGTTTGGTGCTACAAAAAGGTTTTAATGCTATTATTTTGGTATTTTAAATAATTATTTTCATTCATCACTCAATCTACCTGTTTGGTCAATGATTTTAGTTAACTTTTCTAACTCTCTTGCTAATGTTTCTCAAGTTCAAGTCTCAAGGTTAACAACTTCAATTTTTTTTGTTAGTTATCCCTCAATGTGTTTGTAATATGTTTTAATATTAGTTTTTTTTTTCATGTAAGTTTTATTTATTTTTTATTTTTTGGTTTATTTGTGTTATAATTGTGAGTTCATTGGGTTTACTTCATCTCTTCTTCACAAATCATCATAGTAAATAATTTAAGTAATATAATGAAAATTGTAGTAAATTAATATGACATAATTACTAGTCGACACGCATCTTTAAGTTTATTGAGATATAATCAAATGATTAATTCTCTTTTACAAAATAAACAAAGTACTTAAGGATGTTAAACAGACTTTGTTCATAGATTGTCAAGTGACTGACATGGACCTAGGAGATTTACATTTACAGAGGATGAAACACATGATGAACCCAAATATCACTTGAGACGCATTAACCCAAAAAGCACGCATTCTCATGAGCACGATTTGTTTATTATTTTTTTTGTTTAGCATATTACTACTCTAAATTTTAATTTTTTTTTAAATGTGTAAAAACAAGTGCATTTGAACTATAGAAATATAAAATCCAACATGCCAACCCTGATTTATTTTTTAATCTTTAACTTTTAACACGACATATCCATTTTAAAAAATACTATAAACAAAGACGGATTTACCTTAGATCAACCCTAAAAATATTGACCTCAAGATCGACCTTTGTAGCTAAACATATTCATTTTTTTCGAAAAGAAACAATCTACAAACTTTTTATTAAACTCATTAACATATTAACTCTATTGTGTAACAACAATCCACATCAAGATAAAAGACACATCAAATCATAACATCTGATAGCACGCACGTTTTATTATAATTAGATTTAGGTTTCAATTATAGTGATTATTACAAGTATAATCATATATGTGTCCATTTTACAGCTTAAAAGTAAAAAACACGGACTTTTCCTATCCATTAAATGTGACGAGTAAAAAGTTCAAGATTGAAAACGACACATGTCACATACCAAACAACTTTGGCTTATGCTGCAATAATAGTTGTACGTATGTTCTTTGTCATTGATTTGTTTATGTTTTATGAATTTATGGGAAAAATCCCAAAATAAGCCTACTTTGGAAAAAGATTCCACTTTTATCACGTCTCACTCTAACTAATCTTCGACCATGTGTTAGAAAATTTAACGCATCTTTAACGACGTGTTTGTAAAACACATCGTCAAAGATGCATTAGACTTCCTAATACATCGTTAAAGATGCGTTGGACTTTCTAGCGCATCAACGATGTGTTAGCCTCTTGTTTGTTTTCTTAATGTTAGGTTGATATAACAAATTCTATTTATATTTGTTTTTTGTAACTTTTAATATATAAAGTTTTATATTATTTCGAATATATCGATAAAACATGCTTATTTATTATCTATATGTTGGCATAAATTTTATTTAAAACAGCGTGGAGTTAAAATTTTATTAAACAATTCGATATCTATTAATTTGACACGGCTCGGGTTTAAATAAGTTTATGTCGGTTCATAGATAAAAATAAGCATATGTCATCAGTATATTCAAAATAATATAAAACTTTATATATTAGAAATTATAAGAAAAAACAAATATAAGTAGAATTAGTTATATTAATATAATATTACAAAGAAAACAAACAAGAGGCTAACACGTCGTTGACAATGTTTTATTAAGTCTAACGCATCTTGCACGACGTGTTTTATAAACACATCGTTAAAGATGCGTTAAACTTCCTATCACATAATCGAAGATGAGTTAGATGGAGACATTTTTAGAATTTTAAATTTTAAGGGAAAAATGAAATCTATTTCCAAAGTAAGTACATTTTAGAAATTCTCCCTTCAAGTAATCTTATTTATCTTCCCATAAAAGCATAATTCTTTTTGAATTAATAATGAATCACTACTAGAAAAAAGCCATATGCGCACTATGACACGTAGTGATTAATGACACGCAAATGGGTGTGTCATTCAGAAAATGTCATATTTTTTGAAATTTAAAAAATTTATGACCTCTTTTTTACACGTCATTAAACTGGTGTCATAAGCTAAAAAAATAACCGCATAAGAAAATGCATGTCATATATGCGTGCCATCTCTATCCAAATAAAAAATTAAACACCCTACCAATGTATATCTCAAAATAATTGCCAGTTGTATCAATAAATTTCACCACGACCCTAGGGTTCAGTCTCCCAACATCTCGCACACAATTCAACCGACCATCTTCTTCGTCGGTCCCATCTTCACAATTCGACGCTAGGGTTCAGTCGCCGTATTCATTTTCAGCACACCCATTCATAATCGACTAGAGGAAATCCAGATCTGGTGTATACGCGAGGTATTTTTCTAGCCCCAATCTGATATGTGGTGGTGGATTGATGTTGTTTGAATTTGATTTCAGCAGCAGAAGCATATACTCCGGTGGCTACCATGGTTTCGGCAGCAGCGTTGCATCTGCTTTGATAAATCGGCGGTGTTGTATGTCTCTCCGGCCGACAGAAGTGGTGGCGTTTCATCTATTTCGATAAGCTTACGGTAACTATTTGAAGAGGTAGGTCCCAGCAGAGCCCAGTTGGACCCGCAAGACTCACCTTGAAGAGGGACGTCTGCGCAAAGACCAACTGGTTCCGCAGGACCCACCAGGCTCAGAGAGATGAAGACCTTACGCGCAGTACGCCAGCTGTTCCCGCAGGAAAAGCCTCCCAATGGTGAAGTACCCCGCCTGTGTAACACCCCGACCAAAGGCGGATTATACATCGGGGCGCCACATATTGTTTCATTACTCGTGACACTATTGGGTGTCAATATTTAATAAATATATTCATTCGCGCACGCGCAACGTAAACACAAGATAACATAAATCAACATAAATCAATATATTATAAGGCAAAATATTCGAACAACAATAACTTGTCTTGATACATTTTAATCTAGGTCCAAAAGTAAAAACGTCCTACGAGTCCACAAGCTCCAAATGTAGCTACAGCAAACCTGAACATGTGTTAAAATAAAACGTCAAACACTTGCGTGTTGGTGAGAAATCAAGTTTAATAGATAATAGATAACAATAATCACTGCGCGCAACACGTGTATGTCTGGTGTTTAACAAGGGTGTAATCAGATTGTGATCAAGCCTAAATAGATCATAGTTCATAGTTCAATCCGTGCTCCCAAATGAGCACAAAAACAAGAAAACATCTGTGCAAGTGTAAACAAAGAAAACCGTAAACGATAGGTCTCCCGTGTTCATCTAATGGATCCATGAAAACTGCGGAATAGGCCGAACAAAGCGGTTAATGATACACACATACAAATAAACAGCCAAGTAAACGTCCTCAACACATGGGATACTGCGCGACTAAAGTTCATAAACAAGTTTAAGACTCGAGTTTGTACGAACACATGAACATCCCAAAACATTAAAAATAAAAAGGGATTAGGTACGAGATTACTCACTTGATAAACGGTGCGGTGTAAGATAAAGCAAGAACCAACTCTTAACAAGCAAAGTTATCCGGAAAAGCAAGGCAGAACGGGGAGGAAGACGGAAGCAGAGAGGGAGGCGACAGAGGATCAACGGCAGAGAGCAAAGGAAGAGAAAGATAATAAGTGTTTGTGTGTGTAGTGTTAAGAAATTAACATTATTATTTATAGGGAAACCCTAGGGAACACAATCCCTAGAAAAGAGGAAAAGATCTCAAAAAGCAAAAGATTCCAAAAGCAAAAGATATCAAAAGATATGGCAGCTGCAGGGGACAAGGAAAAGCTGACAGGTAACAGTAAACAGGCATGGGAGGGTCAGATAAAGGTACTGGTCAAGCATGGAAAAGCAGATCTCAAAAGATAATGTCAGTCACTTTTTCTGTCAACCAATGGGGTTGGTGCGCATGCTGCGCCAAAAGTGGCTTTTCAGACATAAGATAGGTCAGGTCAACAGCACAAAAGATAAGACATCACAAAAGTAAACGGCTAGATTAAACAGAAGAAAGGACACAAGACAGCGCGAGAAAGCTTCGAGCGCACGCGCGAGAAGATTCGAGCGCACGCGCGAGGGCGAAGGCAGACAGAAGACAATCCTTAGCGGGCCGCGGGAAGAACTAAAATCCTTAGCGCGCCGCAGGAAGAATTACCATTCTTAGCGCGCTGCGAGAAGAACTACAATCCTTAGCGCGTCGCGGGAAGAACTACCATTCTTAGCGCTCTGCGAGAAGAACTACAATCCTTAGCGCGTCGCGGGAAGAACTACCATTCTTAGCGCGCTGCGAGAAGAACTACAATTCTTAGCGCGCTGCGAGAACAGTTCGCCTCGCGTATCGCAGGAACAACTGGTCTTCACGCAGGCTTCCTTGTAAGGAGTCTGGCGCGTGGAGCTGCGCAGACAACCTTAGGCGGGAAGAAACAAAGGACAAACAAAGAGAGAAGGGGGGGGGGGGTTCAAGGCTTAAGGGCGGAACGACGACAAGAGAGAGAAAGAGGCGGGACGGCAACAAGAGGGAAAAGAAGGCGGAGAGAAGAAGAGGGACGGGACGGCGGAAAGGAAGAGAGAGGAAGAGGCGGGAAGGAAAATATTATTAGTAATATATATATTTTAAATGTCAAGTTTTAAAAGAAAATAATTAAATTTTAAATCATAAAAAGAATCGGATCAGAAAACGGGTACCTGGGTCGGGTCGGGTCGGATCCGGGCAGATGTCACAGTCTCCCCTACTTTAAGAAATTTCGTCCCGAAATTTATCTCGAAGTAGGTTGCGCAGAGAACAGGTGCGTGTACTTGATCTTCATTTGATCTTCCCTTTCCCATGTAAACTCGGCTCCGCGCTTGGACTCCCAGCGAACTTTAACGATAGGGATACGACTGCGCTTGGTTTGCTTTACCTCGCGATCCAAAATCTCAACAGGCTTCTCAACGAAATGCATGGATTCATCAACTTGAACTTCATCAAGTGGAATGTGAAGGTTCTCGTCGGCTAAACACTTCTTGAGATTGGAAACATGGAACGTTGGATGCACATTGCTGAGCGCGGGCGGCAGGTCCAGTTTGTAGGCAACTTTTCCCACACGCGCGAGAATCTTGAATGGCCCAACATAACGAGGAGCAAGCTTACCTTTCTTCCCAAAGCGGACAACACCTTTCCAGGGCGACACTTTGAGGAGAACAAGATCACCAACTTGAAATTCGAGAGGCTTCCGCCTACGATCTGCGTAACTCTTCTGTCGGCTTCTGGCAGTCAGCAGATGATCACGGATCTTGGCGATTTTATCGGTTGTCTCTTGAACAAGTTCGGGTCCTGTGATTTGAGTTTCACCCACTTCGCTCCAACAAATCGGGGAGCGGCACTTACGACCGTAAAGTGCTTCAAATGGGGCCATACCGATACTGGAATGATAGCTGTTATTATAAGAGAACTCGATCAAAGGCAGGTGCGAATCCCAATTACCTCCAAAATCAAGAACACAAGATCGGAGCATATCCTCAAGAGTTTGAATAGTTCGCTCAGACTGTCCGTCAGTCTGAGGATGATATGCAGTACTCATGTCCAAGCGAGTTCCTAGCGCAGATTGGAGAGATTTCCAAAAGCGGGATATAAAACGGCCATCGCGATCGGATATGATGCTCAAAGGAGTACCATGACGGCAGACAATCTCCTTGACATAAAGCTGCGCGAGTTGCTCAACACGGTAGTTTTCACGAATGGGCAGAAAGTGAGCAGACTTAGTCAAACGATCCACTATTACCCATATGCTATCATGTTTGCTTGCTGTCAAAGGTAACTTGGTAATAAAGTCCATCGCTATACCTTCCCATTTCCACGTAGGAATTTCTGGTTGTTCGAGCAAACCAGATGGGCGTTGATGTTCAGCTTTTACCTTAGAACAAGTCAGGCATTTAGCTACGAACACAGCAATATCCTTTTTCATACCGGGCCACCAATAAGTAATGCGCAAATCTTTGTACATTTTATCAGCGCCGGGATGAATAGAATACCGAGATTTATGCGCTTCACTCAGGATATCAGCGCGAAGATTCTCATCAAAGGGAATCCAGATGCGATTTAGATAGCAGAGAATTCCACTCAGATTAGGGACAAAATGAGCTTCCGCGCCACACGCTAACTCGGCGCGAAGGTTACCATTACTGATGGATGCGCGCTGCGCGTCGCGAATGCGTGATTCAAGATTGCTCTGAATCGGCGCAAAGTGAAGCTGCGTGCGCGGCAAGATACAGTTAAACTGGCAGGGTTTGCGGCTGAGCGCATCGGCTACCACATTAGCCTTACCAGGATGATACCGGATCTCACAATCGTAATCGCTGATGAGTTCGTTCCATCGGCGTTGCCTCATGTTGAGTTCCTTTTGATCAAAGATATGCTGAAGGCTTTTATGGTCAGTGTAGAGGATACACTTAGTACCATAAAGGTAGTGTCTCCAGATCTTCAAGGCAAATACCACTGCGCCAAGTTCGAGGTCGTGAGTTGTATAATTCTTTTCATGAACCTTGAGTTGCCTTGATGCGTAAGCGATAACCTTGCCTCGTTGCATAAGAACACAACCGAGACCTTGGTTGGATGCATCGCAATACACGACAAAATCTTCATTACCCTCAGGTAGCGCAAGGACATGAGCTTCACACAACAAACGCTTGAGCGTCAGAAAGGCTTCTTTTTGCTTCGAGCCCCAAATATACGGTTTACCTTTGTGCGTCAGAGCTGTTAAAGGCAATGCGATCTTTGAGAAGTTCGAAATAAATCGCCGGTAGTAACCAGCTAAGCCCAAAAAGGAACGGATTTCGGTAGGAGTAGATGGCGTAATCCAGTTCTTGATTGCTTCAATCTTGGATGGGTCGACATGGATACCCATCTTGTTAACAACATGGCCAAGAAACTGTACTTCATCAGACCAAAATTCACACTTGGAAAGCTTAGCATAGAGTTGCTCAGCTCTAAGCTTTTGCAACACCAACCGAAGATGTTGCTCATGCTCGGCCTTGGTTTTGGAATAAATCAGAACGTCATCGATAAACACAATCACAAATCGGTCCAAGAAAGGCCTACACACCCGATTCATCAGATCCATGAAAACGGCGGGTGCGTTGGTTAAACCGAAGGACATGACCAAGAATTCAAAATGGCCATAGCTAGTACGAAAAGCAGTCTTGGGAATATCTTCATCGCGGATGCGCAACTGGTGATAGCCAGAGCGGAGATCGATCTTGGAAAAACAAGAGGCACCTTGGAGTTGATCGAAGAGGTCGTCAATGCGCGGTAAGGGATACCGGTTCTTAATGGTGAGTTTGTTCAACTCGCGGTAATCGATACACATGCGAAACGTACCATCTTTCTTTTTAACGAACAACACCGGAGCACCCCAGGGCGAAGAGCTAGGGCGAATGAATCCTTTAGCTGTCAACTCTTGAAGTTGGCTTGCTAATTCTTGCATCTCAGCGGGTGCAAGACGATAAGGAGATTTGGCTACGGGGGAAGCACCAGGGACAAGATCAATACGAAACTCGACTTCCCGAACGGGAGGTAAACCAGAAAGATCATCGGGAAAGACTTCAGGAAAGTCACGCACAACGGGGATATCGCGAAGCTTCTTCTTTCCTTCATCGGGTTTAACCACATGGGCTAAAAATGCAATACACTTCTTCCGCATGAGTCTTCGGGCTTCGGCGCAAGACATAAGCTTAATACCACTGGAGGGTTTCTCGCCGTAGATATGAAGATCACCATTTTCTCGAGGGATGCGAATCAACTTCTTGGCGCAAATAACCTCGGCGCGATTCTTCGAGAGCCAGTCCATACCAATGATAACATCAAAACTTCCAAGAGGCATGGGGATGAGGTCGATTAGAAAATCGTTTTCGTTAAGGTTAAGCGTGCAATCTTTAATCACGGAGTTAATTAAAACAGTTTCGCCATTAGCCAATTCAACTGAAAAATTTTCTTTTAAGTTATCGCGCGGTCGCGCAAGCTTCTGCTCAAACGCGCGAGAAATAAAACTTCTATCGGCGCCAGTATCAAAAAGTACGGAAGCATAATGTCCGTTAAGCAAAAATGTACCATTAACTACGTCATTATTCGCTTGCGCTTGGTGCGCGGTTATGTTAAAAGCTCGTCCGCGCGCCACTTGGTTCGAGATTTGGTTCACCGGATTCGCTTGCGTAATCTGAACTTGCAGTCTCGGGCACGCGTTCCGGAAATGACTGGGATCACCGCAGTTATAGCACGACCTGGGTCGTGGATTAGGGTATGTTGGTTGTGGGTTCTGCAGGTAGGTTGGTGGTGTTTGCGCGATTGGGTTGGCGGGAGGGACTCTACAGAACTCGGCAGAGTGACCAACGCGGCCACATCGGTTACATTGTCGACACGGGGTTTGGGTTGGGTGGTGAAGTCTACAGGTTGGGCAGAAGGGTTGGGTTCCTGTGTAAGGTTTCTTAGGTGGCGGGGCAGGAAGTGCGGGATTGGTTAAGGCATAGTTGTGGACTACAGGAGGTGTTGGGTAGGTTGATAGTGGGTTAGGCGAGTAAACTGGAGGTTGGTAGATGGGTTGCTGGACAATGGGCGGGTTGGTAAGCGCATAGGCTTTGCGCCTGCGCTTGAGGTTGTTACGGTTTGAGGGTTCTGGTTTGGTTTCTGTTGGTTCTGGGACAGTCTTGGTGAGTTTGGTCTTCTCAGATCCCCGCAGGAACAGGGTTCCTGCTCTGACATGGTTGTCGCTGAGCACAGCGGCCAACTCAATGGCGTCAGAGAGGGTTACTGGGTTTCTGGCCCATACAGAATCTTGAATTTCCATGGGGAGACCCCCAAGGAATTTCTCGATGGCTCGGCGGGAAGGGGTAACAAGGTGAGGGACAAGCAGGCTTAGTTCATGGAAACGCGTCGCGTACTCGCGCGCTTCGCCACTGTACTGCTTAAGATTCCAAAATTCTTCCTCCAGGCGCTTAACTTCGTTGGGAGGGCAGAATTCTCGCGTCAGAATTTCTTTGAATTCCTCCCAGGGCATGTTAGAAGCAGTTTCTGTGCCACGCGCATGAGCTACTCCATTTCACCATGTAAGCGCTCTAGATTCCAGGACACTGGAAGCATATAGGGTTCGTCTGTCAGGAGGGCATTGGGTATGGAGGAAAGTGTTTTCAATCTTCTCGAGCCATTGGAGCATCACGGTGGCTCCTTCAAGACCTGTGAACTTTGGAGGGTTACCCGCATTAAAGGACTTAATGTTATAACCGGAGGTATTGGTATTGTTTTGGCTCAAAGCTTGGGCTATTGCGGCGGCCATTTCCTGGGAACGTTGCAGCGAACGTCTGCGCGAGGCTTCTCTCCTCTGATGACGGCGAGATAGCGGAGGCATTCTATAAAAGTTTTAGTTTTGTTAATATCTTAGCGCAAAGTATAATCTTATAAAGCTTGGTTTCGCGGGGTTAGATACCATCAACAGTTAAAGTAAAACATGAATTTGAATGCAAACTCAATACAGATAACAAATTCGAATCGAGAATCGACAATTCATGTATCACCATGACTTTCCGAATTCTCAATTTAAAATGACTAGTAAACGAGTATTGGAGATTGACGATTCATGTATCACCATGACTTTTCAATCCTCAATAAAATATACAAGAAAATGAGTATTGGAGGTTGACAATTCATGTATCACCATGACTTTTCAAGTCTCCAACCTCAGAACATAATCGTAAATGGAATTTGAAAATCAACTATTCATGTATCACCATGACTTTTCGGATTTTCAATCCCAACAAACGAATATGTAAGTAAAATCAATAAAAATCGAAATTCAGCAAAAATCGAAATATCGCGAAATAAAACATAAAACCGGACGCTGCGTCTGCGCAAGCATATTTATAAATAACGAGAAATTAACAATAAGCGCACAAACATGAGATTCCTCTCATGCGCGAGAAGGGACTCTTAGGTATTCTAGGCCGTTACGTCTAACCACCTATCCTAAATTCACGGAGCTCTGATACCAATCTGTAACACCCCGACCAAAGACGGATTATACATCGGGGCGCCACATATTGTTTCATTACTCGTGACACTATTGGGTGTCAATATTTAATAAATATATTCATTCGCGCACGCGCAACGTAAACACAAGATAACATAAATCAACATAAATCAATATATTATAAGGCAAAATATTCGAACAACAATAACTTGTCTTGATACATTTTAATCTAGGTCCAAAAGTAAAAACGTCCTACGTGTCCACAAGCTCCAAATGTAGCTACAGCAAACCTGAACATGTGTTAAAATAAAACGTCAAACACTTGCGTGTTGGTGAGAAATCAAGTTTAATAGATAATAGATAACAATAATCACTGCGCGCAACACGTGTATGTCTGGTGTTTAACAAGGGTGTAATCAGATTGTGATCAAGCCTAAATAGATCATAGTTCATAGTTCAATCCGTGCTCCCAAATGAGCACAAAAACAAGAAAACATCTGTGCAAGTGTAAACAAAGAAAACCGTAAACGATAGGTCTCCCGTGTTCATCTAATGGATCCATGAAAACTGCGGAATAGGCCGAACAAAGCGGTTAATGATACACACATACAAATAAACAGCCAAGTAAACGTCCTCAACACATGGGATACTGCGCGACTAAAGTTCATAAACAAGTTTAAGACTCGAGTTTGTACGAACACATGAACATCCCAAAACATTAAAAATAAAAAGGGATTAGGTACGAGATTACTCACTTGATAAACGGTGCGGTGTAAGATAAAGCAAGAACCAACTCTTAACAAGCAAAGTTATCCGGAAAAGCAGGGCAGAACGGGGAGGAAGACGGAGGCAGAGAGGGAGGCGACAGAGGATCAACGGCAGAGAGCAAAGGAAGAGAAAGATAATAAGTGTTTGTGTGTGTAGTGTTAAGAAATTAACATTATTATTTATAGGGAAACCCTAGGGAACACAATCCCTAGAAAAGAGGAAAAGATCTCAAAAAGCAAAAGATTCCAAAAGCAAAAGATATCAAAAGATATGGCAGCTGCAGGGGACAAGGAAAAGCTGACAGGTAACAGTAAACAGGCATGAGATGGTCAGATAAAGGTACTGGTCAAGCATGGAAAAGCAGATCTCAAAAGATAATGTCAGTCACTTTTTCTGTCAACCAATGGGGTTGGTGCGCATGCTGCGCCAAAAGTGGCTTTTCAGACATAAGATAGGTCAGGTCAACAGCACAAAAGATAAGACATCACAAAAGTAAACGGCTAGATTAAACAGAAGAAAGGACACAAGACAGCGCGAGAAAGCTTCGAGCGCACGCGCGAGAAGATTCGAGCGCACGCGCGAGGGCGAAGGCAGACAGAAGACAATCCTTAGCGCGCCGCGGGAAGAACTAAAATCCTTAGCGCGCCGCAGGAAGAATTACCATTCTTAGCGCGCTGCGAGAAGAACTACAATCCTTAGCGCGTCGCGGGAAGAACTACCATTCTTAGCGCGCTGCGAGAAGAACTACAATCCTTAGCGCGTCGCGGGAAGAACTACCATTCTTAGCGCGCTGCGAGAAGAACTACAATTCTTAGCGCGCTGCGAGAACAGTTCGCCTCGCGTATCGCAGGAACAACTGGTCTTCACGCAGGCTTCCTTGTAAGGAGTCTGGCGCGTGGAGCTGCGCAGACAACCTTAAGCGGGAAGAAACAAAGGACAAACAAAGAGAGAAGGGGGGGGGGTTCAAGGCTTAAGGGCGGAACGACGACAAGAGAGAGAAAGAGGCGGGACGGCAACAAGAGGGAAAAGAAGGCGGAGAGAAGAAGAGGGACGGGACGGCGGAAAGGAAGAGAGAGGAAGAGGCGGGAAGGAAAATATTATTAGTAATATATATATCTTAAATGTCAAGTTTTAAAAGAAAATAATTAAATTTTAAATCATAAAAAGAATCGGATCAGAAAACGGGTACCTGGGTCGGGTCGGATCCGGGTAGATGTCACAGCCTGTACCCGCAGCTGCGGATACAAGCCATCAGGGAAGGCTACCCGCACTAATAGCAAGGCTACACGCACAAGGCACTAACTCTCAATAATTCAGTAGTCACCTGAAGAAGGAATGAGCAAGGCGGGAATACTCCCGCCCAAATGAGCCAGTCCGTACGCTTCTGGAAGATCTTTTGTACTATACCTGCCAAGGTATGGACAAAATAGACAAGATCTGACCAAAGCAGCCCATGAACCAATCACAGGGTGACAGCTCACCGACAACAGTACGAGGAGGAGCACGCTCTAGTACAAAATGTCACTATCAGCCGCTGCCTACTCACCAACCCTTGTTGTGGCACGTACATAGCCTGCAGTTGGTGGAAAAGGAATAGTACACAGCCGGCCATGTCACTATCAGCCGCTGCCTACCCACCAACCACCAGCATGGCACGTGCGTAGCCCACAGTTGGTAGAAAAGGAATAGTATACAGCTGGCTGTACCTGCTTGGAAACCTACCTTCGGCTATAAATACTCCAACACCTTGGAACGGTATGATCATCTCATACTCACATATCTGCTCTAGCTATTTCTCTTAATATACACTTATATTCAGAGCAATCTAGTCTGATTCTCACGCCGGAGGGTGGTCACAAGGAGGAACCCCCCCTTCTCAGTGACGAGCTCACGGTGTCTGTTTTGCAGGTCATCAGAAGAACAACCATCTTTGCCAGACCTAACCCTCGTGGGAAACATCTACTTAACCCCCAGATTATCCGTAATCTGCCGGGGTCACTTAGTGTTTCTTCACTATTCTGTCTATATACAGTTGTTAACGTGTGTTCTTCAATAAGTTAGGGCAAATTCACAACATCTTCTCCGTATACTAATGGCAAGTTTGCTGTTGACTCAATTAAATTAAAAAGCCCTAACTTAAAAATTGAATGAACTATAATGAAATACTATAGTGAATGCCTTTCTCCAATTTTTTTATTTAACTAAAAAACAATATTAAATCATAGCACTTAAGCTTGATTTTTACAGATTAAGGCAACTTGCATTTTGATTGCTTATGAATAACGTTTTACTTTTTGAAAGGGCCACTGTAACGAGATGCTCCTATTCTTGGATTGCTGAAAAGTGCAGAAAATAGGATTAAATGTTTTGACATGACATTTAGTAAATTTGATAACCCTTTGTGGCAAAGTGCAGCAAATTTGATTAAATTTAATTTGCTCCCATGTCTTATCTTATCTGCATAAACATATATAAAATGTATCAGTATATGGCCTTTTAGTTATGTTTATTTTTTTTTTATTTCTTTGAGTGCAGGCAAAAAGGTACATGCCCATTGACTTGATAAGGGAAGAAATGCAAGTGATTTCCTTAATTATGACTTCAAACTGGGTATTTTATTATTATATACGTTCTTAATAAGTTTCAACTAAAACGATAGTTTTATAAGCATACAGGGTGTTAATTGCTTGTTGAAACCATTTTAGAGTGATACTTTTGTCATGTGTCTAATTTGTAATATTATTTCGATGTGTTAGGGATGGAATCTCGAGGCTCGAGACCCTTAAAGCTTATTAATGAAGAAAGTTGAAGCAGAGATAAACAAAGATATTTCATTCTTCAGCAAAGGTCGGGCTCGTGATGCTAAAGAATTATATTTAAATTTCTTTTAATGTAGGGTTACCTAAAGTGGCAAGAGTTGCAGATTGAGGTGGATTAATTATCTAAAACCTGGTTTAAAAAGATGAAACTTTTCTTCTAAAGAAGTTATGTTGATAATCAATCTACACAATAATCTAGGGAATACGTATAAGTTCCTAAGTTCTAGAACATTTTGGTTATTAGTATTGTTTTTTTGACTTGATTTATTATGTAATTTTTTGTGAACAGATGGGCACAAATTGCAAAGTATTTACCCGGAAGAACAGAAAGTGTGGTGAATAAATATTGGAATTCTAACATGAAAAAGAAGTTTATTGCCGCGAAACCTGAACAAAAGATTAATGTTACTCCAAGATATGAACACCCGTAAACGGTCAATGGTCAAGATCTTCTATTAATGCACCATGGCCATTAGTAAAATATGGTCAAGAAATTGAAACTGGTTATTGATGTTGATCTTCCTCCATTTCCACCATCATTGATAGGTTATCAATGTTTAGTTCTTGATTGTCATATACCTGATAATTTTGACTCGAGTCTTGAGTAAAAATTGGGATATGAATAATCTTACTATGCAATTCGAGCCAAGTGAGTCATGTTTGATCATTGATAGTAAGCCATATATTAGTTGTTTGATGTAGTATGTTGAAATTATGAGTGATAATTATTTATTATTAATTATGTAATTGTGATCAGAAATACGACTTTTTAAAAAAGTTAAATACTTTGCCAAACCTTATATATTATTATCGCTATAATACATACAAATATGTATAACAAATAAACTAACGTATCAAAAAAATCTCATTTGTAGAGGGGTACAATATAGAGGTTACAATGAAGGGAGATGGCATGAAAATATTTAAACAAACCTCCTTTAACAAGAAATATTCATCATGTACTATTAAGTATGATGCATAAGATTTGAACATGACGTATTTATTGAATAATATACTGGGCCTTTTTAGTTGGGCTAGCGTAACTAAAATTGTTTGTCCCAATTAAACTAGGGGGGTGTTTGGTACAGAGAATTGATTGGGGAGAAATGGAATTAGAAATATTTCTTTTGTTTGTTTTCCACTTTTCATTTCTATTTCTCTTTCTATTTCTCTAAAACTAGAGAATTCCATTTCTCTTTAAAACAAAGAGAAATCCATTTCCCAGCAGCCTCCTCATAGCATGTCACCACCTCGTCTCCGGCCACCACCCCGTCTCCGGCCACCACCTCGTCTCCGGCCGCCACCTCGTCTCCAAGTCTGCAACCGCCACCTCGTCTCCAAGTCTGCAACCACCACCCCGTCTCCGCCGTTCGCAGTGGTGAACACAGAGATGGTAACCGGTTGTAGGTTGCAGGTGGTACGGGTGAACGGAGATTAGGGTTTCAAGTGGTGGTTCGTGGTAGGTTAGGGTTTTCAGATGGTCGGGTGATTGTGGTCGCAGGTGGGTGACAGTGGTGGTGGAAATCGGCGGTGGTTGCAGGTGGCTTCTGATTATCATCATCATCATCGCCACCACAACCACCACCACAAAATCTCCAAAGAGGCAGTGATGACAGATCTGAGCCTCCTTTTTCTATATCTTATGTTCCAAAAATTTGAATCTTTTTAATTTCTTGTAAACTGTGGTTGAAGAAGGGGGTTTGGTGGCGGCAGCCGGTGGTGGTGGGCTGTGGTTGAAGAAAGGGCTGTGGTGGTGGTGCTGGTGGTGTGGGGCTGTGGTGGTGGGGCTGGTGGTGGTGGTGGGGCTGTGGTGGTGGGGCTGCGGTGGTGAGTGGTGTCAGGTTGGGTGGAGGTGGGGTTGGGTATGGTAGAGTTCTCTGTTTATTTTCTCGTGTACCAAACAAGAGAAATGATTCTCATTCTCCATACCAATTCTCTTTCTCTACAATTCCATTTCCATTTCTATTTTCTTTCCATTTCCATTCTCTGTACCAAACACCCCCTAAGTATATTATTAACTTTACAATACGTAAATTTAAAATGCAAAAATAGCATGAATATTAGACACGGAAAAGAAACACAACCCCCGTAATACAGGGGATAAAAACTAGTAGGACTATAATTCATAGTTTGAGCCACATGTTACGGGGGTTTATTTAGGTTTTTATTTTTAATTATTTTGTTATTTTATATTTTGTAATGGTTTGTTTCATTTTATAACGTAGCTTTTTTATTTAATATGCATATACTAGTTTGTTATGTTATGTTCATTACATTTTTTAATGATTGAGCTCTTTCAATTGAGAATGTCTAGGTTATTTAGATTTTTAACAAAAAAAAAAACATGAACATGTTAACTTTTTTAAACGAAAAAACATGAACAAAAATATTTGTCTTATAAAAAATGAGCAGTTGATACATATGACGATGATGGTTGATACATGAGATAAAAGGTTGACGATGGTGGGTTGTAATCATAAGTTAATCGGTGATGAAGTTGATAGACTGGCGGCGGAGAATATGTACAGGAGAGAAATTAATTTATGGTTTGATGATGAAAGAGTTTCACAATAATTGAGATATTATAATCCGTTTAAGAGAGCTATCCAAGTTTGGTGAGACCCATGACTCGCGAAAATTATTGTTTGATGATTAAATTTAAAGGGTTATTTAATGAATAAATGAGATGTTATAACTCGTTTTAGAGCTATCCGGGTTTGGTATGAACCATGACCCGCAAAAATTATTGTTTGATTATTAAAATGTTTCACAAATAAATGAGATGTTATAACTCATTTAAGAACTATTCGGGTTTGGTGAGACTCATACCCTTGATTTCAGATCAAATGCATGAGACGTCTTAAATCACCAATCAAGCAATCTTGTGGCTTGAGGAGGGGGGGGGGGGGTTGACATCCCAAATCGGTTGGGAAGGAGAACTAAGCCTTCTTTATAAGGAGGTGGATATCTTCCCAATCATAGCACGTTTTGGGTGCTTAATGGTAGTGGATGAGAGAAGAATTCCACAGTTAAACGTGATTAGATGGGAGTAGTCTGAGGATTGGTGACCACCTGGGCAACCAAAAGCAAATCCGTAAGACGATGATAGTACGTCCCGGCCAAAACGGACAATATAATGGTGCAGTGGTAACTGGCCTGTTACAGGGGGCTAGGGAGCAACCAAAGAGTGACACGTAAGATTTTTTTGTATTTATATGGATAGATAAATAATACAAAAATAGTTATTGTTGTTAACGGGAAGACGATTGCTTTATCATAAAATCAATACAAATTTTAAGATTTTAATGACTCCCAAAGATATACGAATATTTATGAACGAACAAGACATGTATATGTTCATTTTCGTTCGTTTAACCGAATCGATTAAAAAACTCGTTCATATTCATCGGTTATTTTGACATTTAACAAACGAACTTCCTTCTGACATTCACAAACAATAGTAGGGGTGCAAACGAGCCGAGCCCGAGCTCGACCAGGCTCGAGCTCGGCTCGTTTAACTTGCACAGAGTTTGAGCTCGACTCTTTTCGAGCTCTATTTTCAAAGGTCAAGCTCGGCTCGAAATCGGCTCATTTACTATTTATTATTATTTTTATATAAATATATTTATTTTTACATATTATTTCTTTTATAATGTTATGTATAAAATATTTCATAGCATATATGTAAATGACAGGCTCGTTTATGCTCGCGAGCCGGCTCGAGCTCGATAAGTGAAGCTCAGGCTCGGGCTCGTTTATTAAACGAGCTTACTTTTAGGCTCGAGATCGGGCTCGGACTCGATTAAGCTCGCCTCGATTGAGCTTTTTAATGAGCCGATCTCGAGTAACTTGGCTTTTTTGCACCCTTAGTAGTGAGTCTTACTGATCAATGTTCGATTCGTATACAATAATCTCAAATTTAAAGAAACTTTGTGACGGAGTTCCGAATTCGTCTTAAAAAAAGTCGCGAATATAGTAAGTAATTCATTATCCTTCATGAAAAGATCATGCTTTTATGAGGAGGCAAATAAGATTTTTCGAATAGGCGACACTAGGAATTTAGGATGACATATTAACATCAATAGAGCTTATAAGCATATTAACATCAATAGAGCTTAAAAAAAAAAAAAAAAAAAAGCTTATAAGCAAATCAATGATGATAAATCTACGACTTTTATTACATCGAGTACAAGTTATTATTGTATGTTGGACTTTTGGTAATGTGTCCCTTTAATAAAAACATGTTATGAGATCTTTGCTTCTTACATTTAATGGATAGGAGAAAATTCAATGTTTTATGTTTAAAGCTTCAAACAAGGCACATCATATGGTTATACTTATAATCACTATAATTGAAACCTAAATCTGATTATAAAACATTTGTACCATTTCGAAAGGTCTTTTCGAATGTTATGATTTGATGTGTTTATTATTATGTCATGACTGGCAGATTATTTTTAATTAAACAGTAACACACCAATTCAAGTGGTTTTTAGAAGCCTCTAAATATTTTTCTTTAATTTCACATTATTATTATTATTATTATTATTATTATTATTATTTTATCAAGCAGTTCTATGGATGCGAATAAAAAAATGTGTGTATATCTACATGAATTCACTTATTAATTTAACATGTTTTGTGTTTAGGTTTATTTAAATATAATTTGGTGTTACCTTGTGTGTTTGTGAGAGACTTGTTATAGATCATTGAGATGATGATCCATGTTTGATTCATATTATTGTTTGTATCTTTGGTTATATCAATTGTGATTCTTCAAGTTGTGTTTATCTGAAGATTCAGTTGGTTGTTCTTGGTATGTTTAAATACAAAGACTATTATGAGTTTGTAACAACTACGATACGAACATAACTTGGAAGTTATGAGTGTGAGTTTAATTTAAAGCGTTTGGGCCGACTTTACGTTGAAACAATGTAGACATTTAGCTACGTGGGTCAATCTTGAGGTCAACATTTTTCGGGTTGACTTGATCTTAAACATGTATGTGTTAATACTTGTTTTTGAATGAGTATTTAATGCTAGATTTTTTTTTTCTTTTGCTAATGTTTAACTTAAAAGGATAAACATTGTTCTATAGTTTAATAGTTTAATTGTAATTGTTCTATAGACAAATTATTTATTTTTGTACAGCTTGTAGTTTTTAGAGTAATGGTACTTAAAAAAATAAGTTACACTTGTCTTTTCCATGTTGAAATGCGGATGTGTGAGTTATGTTCGGGTTTATGCTTCTCAATCGATTTTTTTAGTTCGTGTTGTGTTAGTGTTAACGTAATCTTTTTCACTTTGATGTCAAAGTTCGGCTTGAAAACCTATAAACTATGCCATTTAACACCCATGATTACTTTGTTGATCTTGCGAAGAGAACTAATTATATGTTTATTACATACAAAAAAAAGTATAAGCGCATTCATCTTTGTGATGTCATTCAATTTTTACAATTTGATTGTATTGCTTTAATTATTTAATATCGAGTTAAAATTTCAAAATGTACACCACACTTTTATTCATATCTATAAATATAACTGCCAGTGATTCTCGGTTTAAATGGTTAAATTGGGACACATGAAAACTTTATCTAAATAAGAGGAGGTATTGGTTGTATCCATAAAAAAACTCTATAAATATACCTTAGAGTAAAGTGCTATTTTCGTCCTTATGGTTTGTCAAATAATGCGAATTTAGTCCAAAAAGTTTATTTTTTGCATACAGACCCTCCACGTTTCCCAATTACTGCCAATTACATCCAAATCACTAACTCCATTAAATTTTATCGTTAAGTCATGGGCAAACGTGACTTTTCACTCTTTCTTTATTATAATACTTATTTAAGTGAACTGTGGTTTTTGTCCCTCTGATTTGTCCAAATCTGCAGTTTTAGTCCAGTAGTTTTAAATTTGCAATTTTCTTTCCTATGGTTTCATTTCACTTGCAATTAAACCCGAATTGCCTAATCTCGTGAAGTATGGTCGTTAAACTCATTAGTGTGCCCTTCACCTGAGGGGCAATTTTGTTCCTTCTTTTTTCCTTTTTCCCCAAATACACCCCACCCCTCACGCGAGGGGGGGTCGAGAATTAGGACTAAGGTTTATTTGGGGAGAAAAATGACAAAAATGATCGTCACATGATGGGCACGCAAATAGGTTAACAACTGGACTTAACGAGATTAGAGAATTTAGGTTTAATTGCAAGTGAAATAAAGCCATAGTGAAGAAAATTGCAAATTTGAAACCACTGGACTAAATCTGCAGATTTGGACAAACCAGATGGACGACATGTTTGCCCCTAACTTAATGACAAAGTTTAACGGGGTTAGTGATTTGGATGTAATTGGCAAGAACTGGGAAACGTGGAGGGTCCATATGCAAAAAATAAACTTTTTGGACTAAATTCGTATTATTTGCCAAACCACAAGGACGAAAATGACACTTTACTCTATACCTTATAAAAAGATGATGAGATGTTTTATAGTAGGAAAATTGAATTTTAATAACTACATATTTTTTCAATTATTCGATCATAATTTCACCTTTGAATATTTTTGTCACCAGTCCCGCCATTGGCAGTATTTATTCTCATTGGACTCCGTTAAATTAAGCTCCACCATTGGCAGTATTTATTCTCATTGGACTCCGTTAAAAAAAGTTAACGAAGTTAAGTTTCATTCGATTTTCAAACTAATGTTTTATATAGCTTTTGATCAAAAGAAGGATACGAGTAGATTGATGTAAACTTATCTCAAACTGGTGCTCCAAACGACATGTATTGTTTGATAAGAGATTAGTTTGAAAAATTAATGAGTTTGGGACAAATGTGGTATTAAGTAATACATGCCCGATTACCAAACTCATTTACACGTATCATAAAGTAATATTTTACTATACTATTAAAACATGCAAGAATTTTTACTTGTCATGATTCTAGGGTGTCCACTTAGATGACAAGTCACATGTTTCATTTCCTATTAATGTCAAATGATCTCATTCACATTATATAAACCTTAAGATTGAAAACCCTAATAATTGTAATCTCTCTCTCTTTCTTGCGGGTCTCACCAAACCCGGATAGCCCTTAAACATTTCATAGCATCTCATTTATTGTGAAACACTTTAATCATCAAACTCTAATTTAATTTCTCGCGTTAACATATTCTCCGTCGCTCTATCGTCTCCGTCACCGGTTAACTTCTAATTACCACCCACCACCGCCAACCTCCCCTCTCATGCATCAACCAACATCGTCACCTACATCAACTGTCCCTTTTTCATAAGACAAATATTTGTGTCCATGTTTGTTCGTTTAAAAACGTGTTTGTTTATGCTCGTTCGTTAAAAATCTATAAAAACCTACACATCTTAATTGAAAGATCCAAAACGTTAAAAAATATAATAAACGTAACAAACTAATATATATGTATTAAATCAAAACAAAACTACTTTAAAAAATAAACAAATATAAATTATAAAATAGAAAAATAATTAAAAACAAAAATCCTAAATAATCCCTGTAATACGAGGGCTCAAACTAATATAAATTAAGGGGCCATAAATTAATGGGTGCTGATTAGTTTTTGTTAATTAGAATCATAGCATGAAACTAATATAATCTAAACCCATGCCATAGAGAGTAGAGACTAGACTCTAGAGAGCCTTCACTTTCCTAGGGGGTGTTTGGTACTGTAACACCCCGTAACCGCAGCGGAAACGTACACGGGATGCAACAGACACATCTGATATCAACAGCATTGCTTATAAAGAAAACACCACTATAATAATTTAAACGTATTACATTGTTCCGAGTTTCGTTACCGACTAGGTGTTATCACATAATTGTTACCAATAGTACGTTAACATGTTTAAAACAAAATATAGACTCTTAAGCTTCCACAAAATAGCACACATCAGCAAGCACGTATCACTCATTCCAATTTGGGTGTACCTAGAAAGCATGTAAAGAAAACGGGTCAACTACGAATAGTTGGTGAGTTTCACTAATTTTAGTAAACCATGACAAATAATTTTAATAATCATAATTTAATGATGTAATTGTGCTGAGCCTACAAGTGAAAACTCCGTTAACCCAGAAAAGCATTTAATAACCTCTGGGGACACTGTTAAACCAGAAATACATTTTATAACCTTTGGGGACACTGTTAACCCAGAAGCACATTTAATAGCCTCTGGGGACACTGTTAACCCAGAAAATACATTTAATAACCTCTGGGGACACTGTTAACCCAGAACACTGTTTCGTGCCTTACAATATTAGTAACTCAGACAATTACCATCTTAATACACTACCGTACGATTCCCGTACAATAGACATTATATAAATACATTCATTTCCATGCGATCGGCATGTACTTAAACACTTTGATAACAACATGCTTTCCGCCCCGGGAAAATATTTAAAACAGTTCAATAAAAAGGGGCTCGTGAAAACTCACCTTTTTGGTGAGCAGATGTAATACTGTGAACAGCTACCGGTCTGGATCTGTAATACGATCCCTAAGTCGTTACTACACAATTTCTATTAATATAACTTAAATTCGTGTTAACCGGTACGTATGGGGACACTGTTGACCCAGTACCGTACACGATCCGGGGACAATGTTAACCCCGAAACACTTCTCAGGACTTAGATTGTGGTATTACTTAGAGTTCTTTAGTCAAAACTACCATTAGTTTGTTTTCTCGTTTTGCGTGCCTAGCACGGTTATTCGTCTTTAAGTTTTCAAAAATGAGTTTGGCCACATACGACCCGAAAATAGTTGTTATTGATATTTTAATTAAAGTGGTGAAATTAGAGCTCGGTTTAGACACCCCGTTTGGCCGCGGGGCCCGTTTCCGTCTTTAATATACCGGAAACGACTAAATCGGGTAAAATTACCCAAATCATCCGAATTATTTTCGGATGACTTATTTTTACTTAACTAAATTAGTTTCATGAAAATAGTCCATTTTTAGGTTTTTATACACCAGTCAGTTCGCTTAGGCGAACTTTGCCGGTTTACGCGTTTTAAGCTTTAAAAGTTTGTTTTTATGTTCTAATTAGCACAAATAAATATCCGTTTAGTCTCGGATCTTGAAATTTTGCACAAATCAGTTTTTGACAGTAAGGAATTTTATAAAAATATTTTCAGAATTAATTTTTATATTTAATATTTATTTATCTATTTTTAAACGTCATTTAAACACCAAATATGCCGAAAATACCAAATGACTTTAGAAAATCCCAAATTTTTCTGAGATGACTCCTGTCATCCATATAGTTCCCAGTAATTTTTACAGAACCAAAAACTCATTTTTCATGCCATTTTCACCAAAACCGAGCTAGAAAACCCTAGAACTCGTTTTACAGAAAAGCCTACTTAGACTTCTCCAATGGACCTGAAATTTTGTTTGTGACTTTTATATGTTATAAAAAGCTTATCTAAATTTTTCCAGAATTTTTCATGATGTTTAGCTATTTTTCACCATTTTTAGCCAAAACCGAGCATTAAATTCACCAAATATTCATCCTTTATCCAAAAATTACCAAAATTTCACAGATCTCATATTTTCATGTGTAGATCATCTCTGTGAAATTTCATGACTCAACTCTAAGTCTACCACAATCTGTCCAAATCTTACAAATCATACAAAAAACCGAACTACCTTGTGTTTCTAGCTTTAGATCGCAAAGATCTTGATTTCTAGCCTTTGCTAGCAACTAGATACAACACCTACAAGCACAACAACACCACACCAAGCAAGTTATACCCACAATCAAGCCATTTCTTTCATGGTTTCGGTTAAGACACCAAAAACAAAGATTTTAACCGTAAAAATTCGTTTTTGACTCTTTTAAATCCTTTCTTGGACCAAGATCCCTTGTATAACTTGTATACATCACTTGATCACTCAAGAATCGGTTTCATCTCGGGTTTTCACCCATTTTTCACTTGAAACTTTATTCTCTTGCAAACAACTTAAGATCATGGAATCAAAACTATGAATCAACCATTAAAACCATGTTTTTACGTTATGATTCTTGTTAAAAATCAAGGGTTTGGATGAAGGTTGAAGAGTGTTGAGAGGATTTTGGTGTTGGGAGTTTAGAAAAAAGAAAATGTGATGTGTGTGTGCACCACATGGACCGATCGGTCCATGTATGGTGTGGGAGGGGGGCCCACATCTCCAACCATGGCCACACATTTGGATTGTGTAATCCGGATAACGTTGTGGATAATCTGGTTCAGTTCGTTTCTCGGTTAAACACTTAATTCGGCTTAAAACGAGGCTAAAACGGTCGTTTTTCGTCTTAAAAATAAAATTTATATAAATCTGATTTAAAATCTTTAAAAACTTAAACCGTGACATTTATTGACTCAACACATCATATTGTCGGTCATTGTGCATCTTTTTTGGCTTGATCGATCGTCTCTTGCTTGGTTTGATGTTAAAGGTTTCGTTTAACGTACCGATGTACTAATAAATTGAAATCCTTTTTCTGTGCTATAATTCACTTATCCCGAAGCCTTAATACTTCGTACACATCACTAAACATTATATATTTCGTCTATAACGTAATCCCCGATTCGTTCGGGTTTCAATAACCGTTCATCGATTAATCGTAATTTCAATATGACTAGCTGTACATTCGAGTATAATTCGTACTGTGAATCTTATATACTCATATAAACACATTATAATTCATATATTCTGTATTAAATAACACGTAAATAGTATATTCCGGCTAGGGTATACCTGAATTTGCCGGAATCGTTACATTCTCCCCCCGTTATAAAAATTTCGTCCTCGAATTTTTACACGTCAACTACTTTCTTTTGAGGAAATAGGTGGGGGTATTTCTTCCGAAATTCGTCCTTTCGTTCCCATGTATATTCTGGGCCTCGTTGCGAGTTCCATCTAACTTTGACCAACGAGATCTTATTGTGTCTAAGTTGTTTGATTTTCCCGTCTACTATTTCTATGGGCTCCTCTACAATGTTGAGCTTATCATTTATTTGGACACCCTCTAGAGGTAACACCGATGTCTCATCCGACAGACACCTTTTCAAGTTCGACACGTGAAACACGTTGTGAACTGCACTCAGTTCATCAGGCTGTTCTAATCGGTATGCTACAGGACCGATTTTTGCAGTAATGTCGAATTGGCCAATGTATCTAGGGGCTAACTTCCCGCCTTTCCAAATCTGACTACTCCTTTCCAAGGTGATACTTTCAAATACACTTTATCACCTTTCTCAAATGATAACGGTTTTCTACGGGTATCGGCATAACTCTTCTGTCGATCCCGTGAGGCCTTTAGATTGTTCTTAATTTCAAGAATTTTGCTGGTCGTTTCCTGGACCAGATCTGATCTAATAACCTGTGTGTCGCCCACCTCAGTCCAGCAGAGTGGTGATCGGCACTTCCGTCCATACAATGCTTCGTAAGGTGCTGCCTTTATACTGCTATGGTAACTGTTATTATAGGAAAATTCAACGAGTGGGAGATGTTGATCCCAATTTCCCTTAAAATCCAGTACGCATGCACGAAGCAAATCCTCCAGGGTTTGGATGGTCCTCTCAGACTGACCATCGGTCTGAGGGTGGTAAGCTGTGCTTAGATTAATACGCGTTCCCAGCGCTTCTTGCACAGCTTGCCAAAGCTTGGAGGTGAAATGGCTATCCCGATCGGAGATGATTGAAATGGGTATCCCATGACGAGACACAATTTCATTTATATAAATCTGCGCAAGTCTCTCTGTGTTATAGTTATTTCTAATCGGGATAAAATGTGCCGATTTGGTTAATCGATCAACGACTACCCAAATTGCATCATGTCCTCGGGACGTCTTGGGGAGATGTGTCACAAAATCCATCGTGATCTGCTCCCACTTCCATTCAGGAATTTCCGGTTGTTGTAACATTCCCGAGGGTTTCTGGTGCTCCGCCTTAACCCTCGCACACGTCGTACACTTGCCGACGTATGTGGCTATATCATTTTTCATACCCGGCCACCAGTAGAACTCCTTCACATCCTTGTACATCTTATCCGATCCCGGATGTATGGAATACTTTGATTTATGGGCTTCGTCCATGATTAGTTCACGAAGGTCATGGAGGGTCGGGATCCAAATCCGATTTTTGAAATAGAGAATTTCGTCCTCGCGCTGTTCGAAATTCTTCTCGTTACCGTAAAGTCCTTCTTTTTCCATTTGTTCCTCTTTCAACGCCTCGCGTTGAGCGACTCGAATCAAATCCGAAAGGTTCGACTGGACTATCATCCCCAACGCTCGCACTCGCAATGGCTTAACCCGATCCTTCCTACTCAAGGCATTGGCTACGACGTTAGCCTTGCCAGGGTGATAACGGATGTCACAGTCATAGTCGCTTAACAACTCGACCCATCTTCGTTACCTCATATTCAGTTCTTTCTGATCGAATATGTGTTGCAAACTTTTATGATCGGTGAAGATGGTGCACTTTGTACCGTAGAGGTAATGTCTCCAGATTTTAAGTGCGAAGATAACTGCTCCCAGTTCTAAGTCATGAGTGGTGTAATTTTTCTCGTGTATTTTTAACTGTCGAGAAGCATAGGCTATAACCTTATTATTTTGCATCAACACGCATCCTAGCCCTCTCCGGGATGCGTCACAATACACGACAAAACCATCGTCTCCGTCGGGGAGACTTAAGATCGGCGCTTGGCACAATCTTTGTTTTAGCGTTTGAAACGCCGTTTCCTGCTCTTCACCCCATTCATACTTTCGATCTTTTTGGGTCAGAAGGGTTAAAGGTTGGGCGATGCTGGAAAGGTTCTCTATAAATCGACGATAATATCCAGCTAAGCCTAAGAATTGGCGGATTTCCTTTGGCGATTTAGGCGCTTGCCAATTCTTAACTGCTTCAACCTTACTTGGATCAACGTGAATTCCTTGATGGTTTATAACGTGGCCAAGGAATTGCACTTCTTGTAACCAAAAGTTACACTTGGAGAATTTTGCATACAACTTTTCCTGATTTAGAAGCTCTAAAATTAATCTCAAGTGTTGCTCGTGCTCTTCTTTACTCTTCGAGTATATCAAAATATCGTCAATAAACACGATGACGAATTTATCAAGGTAGGGTTTACAGACTCGATTCATGAGATCCATGAATACTGCTGGCGCATTTGTTAGCCCGAAAGGCATAACTAAGAACTTGTAATGGCCGTAGCGAGTCCGGAATGCGGTTTTTGGGATATCCTCCTCCTGGATTCTAAC
Source organism: Bidens hawaiensis (assembly GCF_021521415.1). Lineage (NCBI taxonomy): Eukaryota > Viridiplantae > Streptophyta > Magnoliopsida > Asterales > Asteraceae > Bidens > Bidens hawaiensis. The sequence goes on from NW_027493626.1 coordinate 217,218, forward strand.
CTGATGGTATCCCGATCTAAGATCTATTTTTGAGAAGTAGCTCGCACCTTGTAGCTGGTCGAACAGATCATCGATTCGGGGAAGAGGATACCTATTTTTGATTGTCAACTTGTTCAGCTCCCTGTAATCAATGCACATTCTAAGGCTTCCGTCCTTCTTTTTCACGAATAGTACCGGTGCACCCCACGGGGAATAACTAGGACGTATAAATCCTTTATCCAACAATTCTTGCAATTGGTTGGATAATTCTTGCATCTCTGATGGTGCAAGTCGGTAGGGCGCCTTAGCAACAGGGCCAGCTTGAGGTAATAAGTCGATTCTGAATTCGACCTGTCGGGTTGGCGGTAATCCAGGAAGTTCCTCTGGGAAAACTTGTGGAAATTCACGTACCACTGGGATATCGTCCACCCGTTTTTCCTCAGGGTCCGTGGCCGTCAAGCTCGCTAGATACGCCACGCATCCCTGGCGTATATATTTTAACACCTTGAGGTGGGATATAAACGGTATCATATTGCCCGACTTCTCACCCTGCACTAATACCTCTTCGTCATCCGACACCCGGATCTTGACGATTTTCTTTTCACAGTTTATTTCTACCTTGTTACGTGCTAACCAATCCATTCCCACTATCACATCAAAACTACCCAATTCTACCGGTAACAAGTCAATCAGAAAGGATTGATCGTTCAGAATAAAAGGGCAATTCCGAACTATCTGATTAACTATCATGGTTTTACCGTTAGCGACTTCTACGGTGTAAGGTTCTATGGTTTCACCAATTGGGAGGTTTGCTATTGACAGGAATCTAACAGAGACAAAACTTCTATTGGCGCACGTATCAAATAATACAGAAGCGTAATGATCAGAGACGAGGAATGTACCTGTCACTACGCTGGGGTCCTGGCGTGCTTCGTTCGCTCCCATCACGAATGCTCGGCCTCGCGCCGGATTGGACGACGATGCCTGACCCGCGGTTTGCCGCCCATTTCCTCCCTGGTTCAGCTTCGGACAGTTTCTCTTGAAGTGATTTGTGCTGCCGCATTCATAGCAAGCACGGCTGGTGGTCACCATTTGGTTTCCTTGCGGGTTTTGTTGTTGGGCTGATTGGGTCCTAAATGGCTGCGCACGGATAGGTTGCGGTTGCCGGTTCAAGTTGTTCAGGTTTGTCCTACAACTCGGTGCGTAGTGCCCAATCCTGCCGCACCGGTGGCACACCACTTCTTTGCACATGCCACCATGGTGGTAACCGCATTTCCCACACTTAGGAAACGTTCCCTTCTGCGGTTCTTGCCTTCCTCCTGAACTAGTCATGGCGTAGTTCTGGGCAGTGGGCCTAGCACGTTTACCTTGCTGCTTCTCCTGGATCCTATGGTCATGTGTACCCCGCTTTCCCCCAGCGGATTCTCCCGCCACCTTCAGTGACCCGCTCCTTACGAAATCATACGTGACGATACCAGCTTGCGTCACCGCACCCTCATACGTCTGGTGTCCCCTAGAATTGACTATACTCCTTACAACTGGAGTTAGCCCCCAAATATAACGCTCAACCCTCTTCGACTCTGGGGTGACCAACCATGGTACCAATCGCGACAACTCATTAAACCGGTTTGTATAACCCAAATGGTCTGCCCCCTGCATCTCCAGGTTCCACAATTTATTTTCTAATTTTTGCAATTCGTTTTTCGGGCAGAAATTTTCCAGTACAAGAGCCTTGAGCTCTGTCCAGGTCATGCGGTTTGTCGCCGCCTGACCCCGGGTCTGCACTATCGTGTTCCACCATGTCAAGGCATGGTCCGTGAATGTGCAGGTAGCATACTTAACAACACAATCCTCGGGGCAGTTGCTGATATTCACAACGGATTCTATTTTCTCCATCCACTTAACCAACCCATTGGGTCCTTCAGACCCGCTAAACTCTAGAGGTTTGAACAACATAAAGTCTTTGATCGAACATCCCCTGGATGCACGAATCGGTTCAGTACGGTTCGTCTCTACTGTAGGTATAGGGCCATTACTGTCTGTAACGACCACCCTAGGCGGTGCGTCATTACTCGGAATCGTGTTATCATTCTGTGGAGGATTAACATTTTGTTCCCCGTCATTATTGGTGGTCGTTTGATTGCTCGGAGGGGCTGGATTGGTCGAATTGTTAATACTGGCGGCGATGCGCGATACTATATCCGGTATCGCCGCCTCTAACTGTTGAGCAATCAAACGGCTCACGTCCACTTCCGACAATTGGGCCGAACGTTTTGGTGCCATTCTACACAACATCAAGAAAATATATATAATTAATACAAGTTCCAATCATAAAACACAACAAACATTCCATTCATTAGTAAACATTAGTACATATTACATCCATATCAGTTCACATACGTTTCCTGTCATCATTACATAAGTTAAGTTTTCCTACATAGGGCCTATCATCTCGACATAACCCACAATGGGTCAGTGCTTGAATGATACTCAAAAGTATCTATAACGATATACCCCAAAGAGACCCCTAAGGGCCAGTGGTTGTATTAAACTACCCAAGATTCACTCTATGTTAGCATCACCACTAACTGCTTACATAGAGTATCAAAAAAACGGCCCCTGTCTACTCCCATCCTAACACAACTAAACACGGTGGTATACCAAACCCACCAACACCGCCACCAACACCACCATCACAGCCAGCATAAACCGGATCCGCGTCTCCATCCGGCCGATCATCCACTGGGAGTATGAGCACTCCCTCTTCAGCTGCGAAATCGCATACTGGTGGTCCAATATGCAATCCCCTAGGTACATCCGCCTCTGTACCCCCACCGTCAAGGCGGCGGAGTGCTCATTCTCCTGTTCGGTGAGCACTCGTAGCCACGCCGCCGCGTCCCTCTCCTGCCTGGGGAGACCCCACACAGGTGGAGCCTCAGGCTCGGGCTGGGAGCGGGAGGACTCGCCCCTGCGGGTAGCAGGTCTGGGTGGGGGCGAGGTAGGTGGGACCTGTGGAACACTGATCCGCGCCGTGAGGCGGGGTCCGAATCCGGGAGGGATAGGGACGGCCTGTGGTGCGGGTGGGGTAGGAGATCTAGCAATCCTGGCAGAGGCGGACTGGCTAGAGCTCCTAACACTAGCCTCGCTAGGCTCAGAGCTGGATGATACGGGGAGGCTCCCAGAGTTCCCGGAGCTGACCTCCTCCGGGTCCTCCTCCATCGATGCACTAGGTGTTCTTGACATTCTAACCTGCACACAAGTTAACAAACATATAGTTCTTTCCATAGTGTAAATCGTAATCAAATTAATATACACTTACTTATACAACTTGACCACACACAATATTATCATATATTTGCACATATGTTGCCAATTTTACCTATTAAAGTCCCCCGTGACTTTCCCTGAATTCCCTCATGCGGACAAGTCTGTTATTATGTTCCGGACCATAATAACTCACTTGTCCATCCAAGTTCATCCAAACCTCGTCACAATAAATTATTAGTAGATATTTAGATCCTATAATACTTGAGCTACTGGTTATATTTTAGGTATCTTTTAAAGACATCCTAATTCTTTATAACCAATGGCTCTGATACCAAGTTCTGTAACACCCCGTAACCGCAGCGGAAACGTACACGGGATGCAACAGACACATCTGATATCAACAGCATTGCTTATAAAGAAAACACCACTATAATAATTTAAACGTATTACATTGTTCCGAGTTTCGTTACCGACTAGGTGTTATCACATAATTGTTACCAATAGTACGTTAACATGTTTAAAACAAAATATAGACTCTTAAGCTTCCACAAAATAGCACACATCAGCAAGCACGTATCACTCATTCCAATTTGGGTGTACCTAGAAAGCATGTAAAGAAAACGGGTCAACTACGAATAGTTGGTGAGTTTCACTAATTTTAGTAAACCATGACAAATAATTTTAATAATCATAATTTAATGATGTAATTGTGCTGAGCCTACAAGTGAAAACTCCGTTAACCCAGAAAAGCATTTAATAACCTCTGGGGACACTGTTAAACCAGAAATACATTTTATAACCTTTGGGGACACTGTTAACCCAGAAGCACATTTAATAGCCTCTGGGGACACTGTTAACCCAGAAAATACATTTAATAACCTCTGGGGACACTGTTAACCCAGAACACTGTTTCGTGCCTTACAATATTAGTAACTCAGACAATTACCATCTTAATACACTACCGTACGATTCCCGTACAATAGACATTATATAAATACATTCATTTCCATGCGATCGGCATGTACTTAAACACTTTGATAACAACATGCTTTCCGCCCCGGGAAAATATTTAAAACAGTTCAATAAAAAGGGGCTCGTGAAAACTCACCTTTTTGGTGAGCAGATGTAATACTGTGAACAGCTACCGGTCTGGATCTGTAATACGATCCCTAAGTCGTTACTACACAATTTCTATTAATATAACTTAAATTCGTGTTAACCGGTACGTCTGGGGACACTGTTGACCCAGTACCGTACACGATCCGGGGACAATGTTAACCCCGAAACACTTCTTAGGACTTAGATTGTGGTATTACTTAGAGTTCTTTAGTCAAAACTACCATTAGTTTGTTTTCTCGTTTTGCGTGCCTAGCACGGTTATTCGTCTTTAAGTTTTCAAAAATGAGTTTGGCCACATACGACCCGAAAATAGTTGTTATTGATATTTTAATTAAAGTGGTGAAATTAGAGCTCGGTTTAGACACCCCGTTTGGCCGCGGGGCCGGTTTCCGTCTTTAATATACCGGAAACGACTAAATCGGGTAAAATTACCCAAATCATCCGAAAAATCCGAATTATTTTCGGATGACTTATTTTTACTTAACTAATTTAGTTTCATGAAAATAGTCCATTTTTAAGGTTTTTATACACCAGTCAGTTCGCTTAGGCGAACTTTGCCGGTTTACGCGTTTTAAGCTTTAAAAGTTTGTTTTTATGTTCTAATTAGCACAAATAAATATCCGTTTAGTATCGGATCTTGAAATTTTGCAAAAATCAGTTTTTGACAGTAAGGAATTTTAGAAAAATATTTCCAGAATTAATTTTTATATTTAATATTTATTTATCTTCTTTTAAACGTCATTTAAACACCAAATATGCCGAAAATACCAAATGACTTTAGAAAAATCCCAAATTTTTCTGATATGACTCCTGTCATCCATATAGTTCCCATTAATATTTACAGAACCAAAAACTCATTTTTCATGACATTTTCACCAAAACCGAGCTAGAAAACCCTAGAACTCGTTTTACCGAAAAGCCTACTTAGACTTCTCCAATGGACCTGAAATTTTGTGTGTGACTTTTATATCTTATAAAAAGCTTATCTAAATTTTTCCAGAATTTTTCATGATGTTTAGCTATTTTTCACCATTTTTAGCCAAAACCAAGCATTAAATTCACCAAATATTCATCCTTTATCCAAAAATTACCAAAATTTTACAGATCTCATATTTTCATGTGTAGATCATCTCTGTGAAATTTCATGACTCAACTCTAAGTCTACCACAATCTGTCCAAATCTTACAAATCATACGAAAAACCGAACTACCTTGTGTTTCTAGCTTTAGATCGCAAAGATCTTGATTTCTAGCCTTTGCTAGAAACTAGATACAACACCTACAAGCACAACAACACCACACCAAGCAAGTTATACCCACAATCAAGCCATTTCTTTCATGGTTTCGGTTAAGACACCAAAACAAAGATTTTAACCGTAAAAATTCGTTTTTGACTCTTTTAAATCCTTTCTTGGACCAAGATCCCTTGTATAACTTGTATACATCACTTGATCACGCAAGAATCGGTTTCATCTCGGGTTTTCACCCATTTTTCACTTGAAACTTTATTCTCTTGCAAACAACTTAAGATCATGGAATCAAAACTATGAATCAACCATTAAAACCATGTTTTTACCTTATGATTCTTGTTAAAAATCAAGGGTTTGGATGAAGGTTGAAGAGTGTTGAGAGGATTTTGGTGTTGGGAGTTTAGAAAAAAGAAAATGTGATGTGTGTGTGCACCACATGGACCGATCGGTCCATGTATGGTGTGGGAGGGGGGCCCACATCTCCAACCATGGCCACACATTTGGATTGTGTAATCCGGATAACGTTGTGGATAATCTGGTTCAGTTCGTTTCTCGGTTAAACACTTAATTCGGCTTAAAACGAGGCTAAAACGGTCGTTTTTCGTCTTAAAAATAAAATTTATATAAAACTGATCTAAAATCTTTAAAAACTTAAACCGTGACATTTATTGACTCAACACATCATATTGTCGGTCATTGTGCATCTTTTTCGGCTTGATCGATCGTCTCTTGCCTGGTTTGATGTTAAAAATTTCGTTTAACGTACCGATGTACTAATAAATTGAAATCCTTTTTCTGTGCTATAATTCACTTATCCCGAAGCCTTAATACTTCGTACACATCACTAAACATTATATATTTCATCTATAACGTAATCCCCGATTCGTTTGGGTTTCAATAACCGTTCATCGATTAATCGTAATTTCAATATGACTAGCTGTACATTCGAGTATAATTCGTACTGTGAATCTTATATACTCATATAAACACATTATAATTCATATATTCGGTATTAAATAACACGTAAATAGTATATTCCGGCTAGGGTATACCTGAATTTGCCGGAATCGTTACAGGTACAGAGAATGGAAATGGAGAGAAAATAGAAATGGAAATAGAATTGTAGAGAAAGAGAATTGGTATGGAGAATGAGAATCATTTCTCTTGTTTGGTACACGAGAAAATAAACAGAGAACTCTACCATACCCAACCCCACCTCCACCCAACCTGACACCACTCACCACCGCAGCCCCACCACCACAGCCCCTCCACCACCAGCACCACCACCACAGCCCCACCACCACCACCAGCCCCACCACCACAGCCCCACACCACCAGCACCACCACCACAGCCCTTTCTTCAACCACAGCCCACCACCACCGGCTGCCGCCACCAAACCCCCTTCTTCAACCACAGTACACAAGAAATTAAAAAGATTCAAATTTTTGGAACATAAGATATAGAAAAAGGAGGCTCAGATCTGTCATCACTGCCTCTTTGGAGATTTTGTGGTGGTGGTTGTGGTGGCGATGAAAGATCGTGCCCGTCGTGCCCGTCAGCACAAAGAAAGCACACGAAGCAATTAACATGTACCCGAAATGCATAACACTCGAAACAAGTTTAGTAATATTCAACTTCATGAAAAAGTAGAAAACCGAGTATAAAAAGAGGTATAGAGCCGATGAACCCGCAGTCAAATAAGCCCTCCACCACCAATTATAATCTTCACCGCGTAATTGGAAGTAACAAAAGACGATTGTTACTTCTGCAAATGTAACTATTAATATTGAAGAAACGTGGATCGGCTCACTGGTAGACGATCAACTTTCCTCGGGTGTGAGTATGCTATATCACCGATGGTTTTCCGGAGTATGAATTCTTCCACCTACAAAATGAACAGCACCGTGAACTTACCCCTCAGAAAGGGACAGAGGGGTCCTCTTTGGGGTAACCCTCCGGTGTGGGAATAAGAGATTGTAGGAGAAGATAATAATAATCTGAGAGTGAGTAAGGATTTAGAGTGTATTTTCTTGCTTACCTCCCTTTGTGGAGGTGGTGTGGTATTTATAGTGTTAGGGTTTCCAATGATTGGGCTCAGATCCCATTAGGGCCTTTTTGGCTTCCTTCTATTGCTTCGCGCCACGTGTCCTTAGGACACCTGGTGCGCTTTCATTGATTATTCTCTGACCAAGGTATTTCACCTGACCCATGTGCAATCACGTGGTAGCACATGGGTTTTGCTGAGTTGTCCACCTTTCATTGACAGCTGTCAACATCAGCATATTCTTTATTCCTTAAAGGATACCTTCTGGAAGGTTGTCTGATGAGCACAATCAGGGTTGTCCTTATCCTGATTTGGATAAGTACGAGGTTGATTATGTGCATGTGTGATATGCGCCTATCCTGAGGATGCGCGAGGTCTTCTCTTTATTCTCACGCGCAGATGTTTCATGCGCAGATGTGATATGCGCAAGCATATGTAATATGCGTGAGCATATGTGATATGCGCCACGCGCAGATGTGCCACGCGCAGATGTGATATGCGTGAGCATATATGATGCGTGAGCATATGTGATATGCGCCACGCGCAGATGTGATATGCGTGAGCATATATGGTGCGTGAGCATGTGATACACGTGAGCATATGTGATGCGTGAGCATATGTGATATGCGTGAGCATATGTGATATGCGTGAGCATATGTGATGCGTGAGCATATGTGATGCGTGAGCATATGTGATATGCGCCATGCGCATAGGTTTTGGCTTTGTGCTTTCATGACATCTTGATTTCAAGCCTCTTGTCTATATCTTGTGGGTTGACCCGCCCCGCTCGATGTTAAGGCGGTTGCATACCTCTTCAAGCCCCCCCAGTCTAATGTGTGTCTTGTCTCGCGCGAGCGAGGTAAGATAGATATTAGACTTAATAGTTTGCTCTTTTAATAGGGTTTGTTTTTTCTTTTTTATTTCTCATCGTTGCGCGAAATTCTATCCTTTTGGTTGAAATGAATCGTCCATGTACGTGGTTGGTTGGTGCTGACATGCGTCAGAGATGGAGACATGTGTCAGACTTTTCGTGTGCTCGAGGTGCTACAGTTGCCTTTCATGTCTCCTCACACAGTGTCAGGAACACGTGTCGCGCTCGTGTTGGCCTGCACCTGCGAGTGGGGGCGCGTGAACTCTGATCAGTACCTGTTTCTTTCTCTCTCCTGGGCCTATAAAAGCAAGCCTTTTGAGTTGTTATTCTTCATCTTCATTGTTATTTCAGAGCTTTTTCTTTCCTTCCATTTTTATTCCGATTAAGAGCCTGTCTTTTGCTTCCAGATTTCCGTTCTTGAAGTAACCGCTGTTTGATTCACAGTTGTATGTCTGATAACCCAGACACCACAATCTCCCCCAGCAAACGCCGTGTAAAATCATTAGTCATGTCCACTTTGAAGAAGACCGGCAAGGGAAAACGGGCTACCGAGGCCTCGTCGGAGGAGGTGGGGAAAAGCAAAACAGTGAAGAAATGGGATGAGATTCCCTGCAAACTGAAATAGTCTGATTTCGACAATCTCATCGCCTCTCAGGGTTTTCTCCCTGAGTACGGCTGTCTGCTCCCGGCGGCCGGGCAAACGGCGGCAGATCCGCCCACCGGCTATATCTCCTTATACTGTCACTTTTTCACCCACTGTAACCTTCGTCTCCCGATGACAAGGTTCATGGGTGCGCTGCTTCAGTTTTATGGGATTCACATATCCCAAGTCCATCCTTGTGGACTAGTGCGCATGACTCATTTTGAGTTTATGTGCAAAGCTCAGCGCGAGGAGCCCACCCCTCGGCGCTTTCAATATTTTTACAAGCCAAAAATCCAAGATTCTTGGTTCTCATTCATACCTCGCAGTCAGAAGGTTAAGTGCTGCACTGTTTCCTTCAAAAGCCTTCATGACTGGTCTGAGAAATTTTTTTATATTAAGGCTGGTGTGATTCCCATCCGCATGACCATGCGCGCGATCACTTCTGCGCCCGCGGATGAGAATGTTCTTAAAAACCCAACTGGCACATGGGTTAACAAGTTGACTGCTGAACCATCCCCCGCCAAGAATATTTGCGAGGAGGCGCTGGTGGGGGTTGGTATGAGCAAGAGGTGGACCGACAGCGCGACTGAGCCCGTCGTCCAAATTGATGGCTTAGGTGAGTTATTAGCTCATTGCATTATTTCTGCGCGAATATAATTCGTTTTGCTGATATCATTTGTCTTGTATTATGCAGTAAGCAAGGAATACGTCCACGCCGCCTATGATGAGCATATGGAGGAAGGCTTCGTCGCGCTGGGCGCTGGGGAAGTTGCTTTCCCCGATCGCTTCGATGATATGTTCATCCCTGTTGATTTGGGATTTTGCTTTGACAGCGATGCGCCTGGTAAGCCTTTGTACTTATGCTTATGCCTTTATAATACCAAATTTGGTTAACATTTCTGTTGCACGTATTGTAGATGCGCTCGAGAACTATGAGCTGGATCTCGCGGAAGAAGAGGTGGAGGAAGAAGCTGAGGCGCCACAACTCAAGCGCAAAGCTAAAGGGAAAACTGGCGCAGGGGTCAGTAAAAAACAGAAGAAAAATGATGCCCCTGTTGCTCAGGATCCTCCTACTCAAGCGAAGGGACTTGAGAAAACCAAGGGATTTACCTTCAAGTTTTCCTCGTCTTCTTTGCCTCGAGGTGTGGGCAGTCCTCCTGTCCACACGAGGTATGGTGCCGCCACCTCATCTCTTCGCGCGGCGGACAAGGGAAGCGGCGTTGCGCCTGCTGTTTCATCTTCTCCCACAGGTATACTTTGTTTATATTTTGTGGTTTTATGAGCGTGATTCCGATAGAGTTATTAATGAATCTTTGCTCACTCAAATGTTTGTAGAGCCGGCGACCTTGGTGGATCAACCTCAGGCGCAGCAAGGTACCGAGGCTGCGCCGAAGGTTGCTTTGAAGTCCCCTGTTTTACCCTCGAAGAGGGGGAAAATGGACTTCATGGCGATGCTCAACTCGCGGACGGCGGTGCGCCAAGGTATATATTGCGCTTTGATTTTCTGACTTTTTCCTTTAGATCAAGTCATGAATCATTTCTCTTTGGTTTTTTCATAGGAATTATAGCTAGCACACAAGCTGCCGGTGGCACTGCTGGCGCCGGCGCCGGCGCCGTTAGTTCTGCTCCTGCTCCTACAAGCACTGAATCTCTTCTCATTGGGATTACTAAGGAGCAGGAGACCATTTTACGCGCTGATCTAACGGCGTCGAGACCTCCCTCACCTCCTCCTGCGCGCAGCCCTCCTCGCGAGACTGTTTTTGATTTTTCCAAGTCGCAGGAGAAAAGACCTGTTACAGAGGATGAGGAGGTCCATTTTGAAGATTCCGATGGCGGCCGCGCAAGCCCTGTAGCGCCACGAGATTTCGTGGCGCAGCCTTCTGCTGGCGCTGACTTTTCTGCTGGCTCTCCGCAGGTATAAGTTTGTTTTGCTCCGCTGTGCGGACTTCCATATTAGTGTTTAGATGACAAACGTTGCTTTTGCGTTGCTTTGTGTTTGCAGGAAGCCGATCACATATACCGCCCGAGATGGAATATTACTGAGGATAGCTCATTTCAATCCATGGGCGTGTGTGAAGACTTCTGGGCTCACTCTGTGCCTCCGGCTGAAAGGAGGTTTCAGGAGGACCGCGCCCGCGTGGACTTGCTCAACGACCATCTTTTTGCTGGGTCTGCGTTCTTTGCTGCCTCCCAAGAGCTTCGCAATGATTATATAAAAGTGCGTGATGCTCTTGTGGAGGCCAAGCAAGAGGCTAAGGTTTCTGCTTGGAATCTTTCTGACGCTCAAGAGAGAGCTGAGAAACTCCAAGCAGAACTCAGCGAGAACCGAGCAAGTGCCAATGCTGCCTTTGTGAAGCGCGGGCATGAGCTGCAGGCTGCGCGGGAGAAGCTGCAGGCGGCAGAGGCGGATGCAGCCAGGTACGCGCGGCGAGCGCGTGATTTGGAGTTAGAGTCAGAGGCGCGTGATCAAACTCTTGTGCAGGCTATCACTGACAAATCTTTATTAGAGAGTGAGGTTGCGCGCCTGAAGAAAGAGCTCGAAGCTGCGCGGGCAGAAAAGGATGAAGCCCTGGCGACAGCAGCGTCTAACAGCGAAGAGCTCGATGCTGCGCGAGCGGAAAGGAATGAGGCCTTGGCGGCAGCAGCGTCCGACAGAGAAGAGCTAAAACAGACCAAGGAAACTGTTGAGTTGTTAAACTCTCAGATTCCTGCTCTTGAGATGTCTGTTTCTTCCCTCGCGCAGGATCGCCAATGGCTAGTCTCACAGGGTATGACTCGTTGCGCTTATGCTATGAAATACTCAGACGAGTTTCAGACCCTTGTGATGGATTGCAACGCTGCGCCGCGCTTGGTGGGTCAAGCTGAAGGGTTTAAGGATGGCTGTGAATATAGCATGCTGAAGAAGAACCCATCCGACTACCCTTATCAGCTCGAAGTTGTCTGCGCTGACATGGCCGAGGTGGGGGAGAAGTATTTGAATACTCCCATTCCCATCCTTGAGCAGGTATTTTAACCTTAATGAGTTTACCTTGACTTATTTTCCTAGTCTTTTGTACTCATACTTTTCCTTATGACTTGCAGATAGCCTCGCTTGCTGACCAGCCCGATCTCGGCGCGCTAAAGAAATTACTTGACGAGTGTGAAGGGGCTGGTGGCAGCGATGATGGCGCGGGCAATGCTGCCTCTGCTAGCGGCTCTGGCGTGGCCAAAGGACCTACTCCTGACACTATCGTGATAGAAGACGACTCCATTCAAGACGAACAGCTTGATTATGGTAAGTTTGGAGACGACGAGGAGCGGGCTGCGCCAGATGCTGAGGGAGGGGGTAATGATGAGGACAATGAAGAGGCTGATGTTGATATAGAGACTTGAGAAGCCCTTCATGTTTTTTTTTGTTTGTAGTTTTTATCTCATCATTTTGTAAATTTGTAAACTTCTATGTTTTGGAATGAAATTTTGTTTTCCCCATATTCGCATCTTGCGCATTCCCAATTCATCTCTTTATATTGCATGTGTTTGCTTGTTGAATATAAGATATGCTTGCACGTTGAAACTTGAACAAGGTTGTAAGGAAATTATTTTACTTAATCCTTGTCATATTTCAAGTTATTTTGCAATATTCTGAATATGCTGACACGTGCCTTGGCATTTCATTATTCCTCTTTTGCGCGACGTTATCGCACATTTATTATAGGGAATTATGAATGAGTTTTTTAGCCTTGACGTGTCAGTATGTGTTACTCTGATATCCATTACAATCCCATGCGCGACCTCGACCTGAGACCTTAACAACTATGTTTTGGCATGTGCTTTGCCTTAGCTGTGCTTAGGTATTTTTTTGGTCTAGCTGCGCAGCATGTAGGATGGATGTTGTGAGTAATTTGAGCTAAGGCTCGTATTATTGGGCTAAGGCCCTGAGCTAAGGCTCATATTATTGGGATAAAGCCCTGACGTTTTAGAGTTAAAACTCGTTAACGCGTTTGAGCTTGAAGCTCGCGCATGTATGTTTTACTTCGTTTTATTTTTAGTTTTGATGTCAATACAATGTTGTCATATTGCTCAAAATTAATAAAGGGAAGTGTGAAACATGTATGCAAAAGGTAATAGAACACATATTAAGAAAAGACAGCGCGTATCATTATTCATAATGGCTTAAAAAGCCTTGATTACAAACTTGACAATTTTTACATGAAACATTTTCTAAGCTGCGCTGCGTTCCATGTGCGCGGGATCTTCTTTCCATTCAAATCTTTTAAAGCGTATGCGTCTTTTCCCAATTCTTCCGAGACTTGATAAGGTCCCTCCCAGTTGGGGGACATCTTTCCCGGGGGTATCGCGCGACTAGCTTCATTGTTCCGAAGGACGAAATCATTCTTCTTGAAGTGGCATTCTTTCACGCGCTGATTGTAATATTTTTCTAGTTTTTTCTTGTATTTGGCTTCACTGATGATAGCCGCCTCTCTGCGCCCTTCAAGTAAGTTGAGATCCAACCTCCTTTCGCGCTCGTTATCCATCTTACTCATCATGAGCACTCTATGGGATGGGCATCCAATCTCTGCTGGAATCATAGCCTCCGTTCCATAGGTTAGGCTGAACGGGGATTCGCCATTGCTGGTTTTGCTTAATGTCCTGTGCGCCCACAGGACATTAGGTAGCTCCTCAACCCATGAATGGGATTCTCCCTCCAACCTTTTCTTCAGCCCGTTCAGCAGGCTTTGGTTCGCGCGCTCCACTTGGCCATTTCCTTGAGGGTGGTATACTAAAGTGAAGACTTGGTTGATGCGCAATTCCTTGAGCCAACTGGATATCTTCCTGTCAGTGAATTTTTTGCCATTGTCGCTCACAATTTCCATTGGCAGGCCAAAACGTCATATGATGTGGCTCCAAATAAATTGCTTCATTGCCTCGGTTGTGATCTTTGCTAGTGGCTTGGCTTCAACCCATTTTGTGAAATAGTCTATGTAGGTTCCCTGGACGGATCACACGAGATATCCCGATATACACAGGTGCGGAATCCCTGTGTAGATCGTTACGGACGTAGAACACAAACACACGAACACACGAATACGATACGAACAAACACACGTTATATTAATAACTCAACACGTGATATAATCACAGTTACAGACTCTCGACCTCACGTCACTTGACTCACTGATTTACACGAACTTGAACCACCTAAACCAATCAGCCGTAACCTATATAAATACACGACAACTTCGCCTCAGGCGAAGTTGTCCATAACTTCGCTTGGTTAACAAGTTCGCCTAAGCGAACTTGTCAACAACTTCGCTTTAAACAAACAAATACATAAACAATATTACAGACTCGATTACAGACACTAGACATATGAACTACTGACATTTATGCACCAACAGACTCCCCCTTGGCAGTAGCTTCATATCTTGATCTTTCAGCTCTTGTCTCGTAATCCTGTAACTTCAAGCGTGCACTCCTTCTCTAACACACACCGACACAACCCTTTGATATTTCCTTGCTTCATCCTTCCAAGCAGGAATATAAAAGATCTTTTTCTCGTTAAGCATCTTCAGATCAGCTTGCGATAAGTTAACAAGATGCATCGGATCGTAAACTCTAAGGATCTCTTGTTCATCCTCATCTTCCATCACTGCCTCCGCTGTCTCACAGTCAACGAACCACCACTTTAGGTCTTTGAGCACATCCTTGGGCATAAGCTTCATCGGTACTTCTTTAAGGCACCGGATTGGTTTATACTTCATAACCATCCAAGGCTTTCCATCAACTCTCTAACCTCTATCCTTGTCTTCAACCCTTTCTGTGGTTTCAACAGCTCAAACTTCTTTTCCTTTATGCTCTCTTTCCATACGATTTTCCCTATGACTCTAGCCATATTATCATCACTTCGATTGATCAACCCCAATCTGGCTAAGTCTTTAACCTCACATTCAGGCAGTGTGTTTAACGATCTCAACATTCTTCTAAGGTACTGAACTCCATCATATCGTTTAATCACGAAGAGCCGCAACTGCTCATCATAAATCCAGCATATAATCCCTTTCTTTGCTTCAGCATAGCCCTTAATATTGTAACTCTTTTTGAACATGGTAGGGACTGCCGGTTTCTTCGTTTTGACGAACCATTGAGCGTATCCTTCCTTCCACCTCGGCTGCTTTTCCCATTCAGTATCTTCAACTGTCGTCTGATCACCCATATCGGCCTTCTCAACCTCTGGAATGTCATGTTCGACATTTTCCTCTACTATCTCGCCTTCCTCAATCTCATTCTCAATCTCAATCTGCTCACCAATCTTCTCAATCACATCACTCGGCAGCACATCTTCATCAAACAATATATCATCGCTGAACATATCATCATCTAGTTCTTTCAACGCATCAATCACGTCATCACCTATATTCTCATCATCAACCACCACCACATCATCACCACCAGAACCACCAGCCGCGTCGGCAGACTCCCCCTGAGCTGTGGAAGTACCAAGAGCTAGAGTAGTTCTTGGCAACTCACCACCTGCATCTTTCGATGCATTGGGATCATCGTCTCTGTCGTTTCTCTTCTTCGTCCTGAGCTCGTCGCCTTTACAGCTCATCTCCCCCTGAGATGCCAAGAACTCCTTCAAGGCATCTATAATTTTCCCATGCTTAACCAGGAGGGATGACTGTAGTTGATTTGCTTCTACTAGGCGTTGAATAGTCTTCGATTGCTCTGCCACGATCCGCTCTAGTGAAGCTATTCTCTCTGAGTCTGAAGTAGGCGTAGGCGAGACATCAGAAGCAGGCGTAACCGCAGGTGGTACCATACCTGATAACCCTGCAGTAGTGACGACCGTTGACTCTACAAATCGTGCAGCAACCACCGACTGAGTAAGCGTTGGAGGTGGTAGAGACACAATCTCCGGAGTTGTCATCTGGATAGTAGTGGTAGATGGAATGCCAGCAGATGATGTAGCCACCACGGGAACATCCGCAGCGCTTGTACTTGTGACCTGTACAGAAGTAGGAACGATAGACATACTAGACAGTGCAGCCGGAGCGAAACGTACCATCCTTGAAGTCTCTCCAGCTCCCATACCTGCACCTGTCCTTTCCCGTCTTGAACGTCGTATCAGCTTATGTATATCTTCTTCCTTTTCTGACTCATCATCATCCTCCGTTCTCTTTTTCTTCCCAAACGTTCTCTCTCGAGACACCATCAACCGTCTCCCCTCATTCATGATCTCATCCAAATCTGAGTCAGCCATCGACGTTGCTGCTCTAGTAACACTCACACCCGAACCTTGTGCAGCAGAGACCTGCACCTCTTCATGTGTATCAACTTGATCCATATCGAAATAACTTTGACCTCCAAAGACAGCATCAAGATCTATATCCTCTACAGCCGACACAACAGGCACAGCAGGGGCAGCTTGAGTTGCTCTTGCCTGTCGTGGTTGAGGATCTCTGAACTCGTCCCCACCAGCAGGAACATACTCTGGGTTGATTAAAAACCCAAACAGTGGAGTATGCCTTGGACGCCGCTCAGGCTTGCTCCTCGCACTCGAAGTGCGGCATTGAGCGAAGATACGCTTGCTCACAGATTCCACGTATCTTATTGGTCGTCGCTGAGGTAGATTCGGAGCCACATGGTTCAATATCATCTGGATGAAACGTGGATACATAATGAACCGCTCCCGAGCCATCGCCCTTCTCTGTCTATCGATCTCGTAAAAGACCATCTGACTAAAACTATAGTTTTTATTGTAAGTCAGTGCAGTCATTGCGGACTGCATGGTCGCACCCATACCGTCAGTGCCCGCCTTCCTTCCTGACATGCAAACTATCATGACGTGCATAAGGAAGCGCCACTGATCAAGCAGAAAACCCTTCCGTCTCTGTGTATCGCCTAATGGACCAGAATAGCCCATTCGGAGAAACGCTCCATCACGAAACGGAGCCACAAACTCAGTTGGGTCGTCCCTCTTCTCTTCTCTAAACCGTAATGCCACCCGAATCTGTTCAGAATTGAACTGAACCTGTTGATTGTTCACAGTCGCTCGCATGACCGGGGGCTCAACACGACAATCGTAGTCTACCGTCTGCCAAAAGTCTTCGATATTTGGTAAGGATATCGGCAGAGTCGTCGTGATAGCATGGAAAATCCTCGAGCGTATGAGGAAAGTAATAATCTCGCGGTAATCCTCAACGCCGCTCGCTTCCGGGTCAAGGGTGATGTACATATTGTGACCCGGGAAAAATTGCCTCTGATTGTCACCATCGTCTCCTCCTGCACCTCCAGCACCAGCTACTGCAGCCATATCTGCAACAAACGAACCAAGTTAGATAAACGTTAATGAATAACACAAGTTCGCTGGTTACCATGAGCGAAGTTGTGATAATCTGTTTATAGGCGAAGTTAAAGGTGGGGCGAAGTTGGGAACAACTTCGCTTCAGCCTTAAGTTCGTCTATTTAACATTCAGTAAAATTGATCTAGGCTAAGTTAATGTTAACTTCGCCTCATCACAACATCGCCTCAGGCGAAGTTAATGACAACATCGCCTCAGGCGAAGATAAGCCTCAGGCGAAGTTACGGATAACTTCGCCTAAACCTTAAGTTCGCCTGAATCTGAATCGGCGACAGTAAGGATTATGGAACAACGTGCAGTTGATGTTTTCGTGATTAAGGAATCCGGAAAACATGATGTTAAGGTTATCTAGACGATCAAAGTGGTTCTTAACACGTAAAAACAAGTTTTTGAAAATCGGTTGTTAAAGGTCGATCGACCGAGGACACGAAACAGGTCGACACGACCTCAGATTAACATCTATGAACATCGAATATCAGATATAGGAACCCAAACAACCTTTAAATCGGTTTGAAATCGAAGAAAGATAACAAAGATGATTGACAGATAAGATCGCCGGAAAATCAGTTAAGTTCGCTGGATTTTTGCAGAGTATAAGTTCGCTGATAAAATAATGAGCGATTTGACCTTAAGTATTCTTTATATATGGGCGGAGTTACATAGGCGAAGTTACGGTTAACTTCGCCTAGGCGAAGTTATTCACAAGTTCGTCTGTTTAACAACATCGCCTATATTTACGAAATTAAACCTTATAATTTGAACATTTTTCAATTAAGTTATAAAACTTCCCTTTAAGAACTAAATGACACGATCAAGTCCAAGTAACCATTTATGAAAGCATACAACTACATAAAAAAGAAAACTTTTAACAATTAAAGTATAAGGGATCAAATTTCAGTCTAGTTAGGGACTACCACGTTTTAGAAAAGATCCGAACAGGAATCATACTAATTACGTGACTGTCACATAGATCTGTGTTTAGCTGTATTATGACATATAGAGACAGGTTGTAAGCAGGTATATCTTAAAGTGGTTTTCATCGTTTCTGTGATACGAGTTAGGTTCGATTAAGCCTCAAAATTTAAGTGGGCAACAACTCAGAGATTTTGATGCCTCCTATCTATTCTCAAAGCGTATTTGGCTTTCCACAAGTCACCCCGAATTGACTTCGACCCATAGTGTCAGATTAAACTTGTAAGTATTCTTGATCTGCTTCCCGTTCTTCTCTCTTACTCAATGATTGTGAAGTCTTGATTTTGTCATCTCTAATATGTTTCAATAACTCCAAATATTTTTTTTTTTCGAATAAACATAGACTTCAAAGTAGAAATTAACTGCAAGTCCCGAATCTGGATCACTGCAGTATCTTGAGACGCTATCTTCACGGGAATCAGAACACTTACGGGCTCGTGTATGACTGGGTAATCACTTTTCTGCCTATCATTCGGAAAGATATATATGAAGACATGCAAAACTCTTAAGGAGTTTCCATGTAAAATCAAGTAAATTTAGTTTGTATCACATTTACTTTTACGCACCATTAAAAAGTTACCATGACATACAATGACTGTTCTAAAGCCTTTTAAGCCTAATAACTTCACTAGTTAAGCACACAGAGTTAGTATATCTATCATTTTCCAAGGTTGGATCAATTTTCTGTTAAACATAGCAAATGAACTTCTTACGAAGTAGTAGACTTGAAAAGTAATTTCATTTCCCAGAAAAATTTTGAATTCTATCGCCCCGATCGATTCAAAGTCTTCAGGTAAACGGCTATCCCGAAGATCCAATGGATCAGCTGGACCGACCACATACTAGTATGTGTCCTTCTAACTAATTATGATCGACTAATTTTCAGCGAAAGAATAAAAACTCATCATAACCGCCCCGGTCACTTTCAGTCATCTGGTTAATGGCTATCCTCATATTCTATAAGGACCAAACATATCCTAAGACATGTCCTTCAAACTGAGGTAACCGACATAATTTTAAACGATTAGTGACGTTTTTTTTTTTTTATTTAAATACAAGAAAAGCATGGTTACTCGGGATTGATCATCCCATTCAGTTCAATAAGGTTTTGAAATCTGGATTTGTCAAACGCTTTAGTATATAAATCAGCGAAATTATCAAGCGTATCCACCTTTTCAAGCACAATCAATTTCTTCTCAGCACAATCCCGTATAAAATGATGACGTATGTCAATATGTTTAATTTTACTATGTTTCACGGGATTGTTAGTTACTGAGATAGCAGCTGTGTTATCAATGCAAATAGGAGTAAGTAAGAAATTCAGACCATAGTCGCGCAACTGTTGTTGAATCCAAAGAACCTGAGAGCAGCAGTTGGATGCTGCCATGTATTCTGCCTCACAGGTTGAAATTGCGACTGAAGTCTGCTTCTTGCATTGCCACGACACCAATCTGCCACCAAGAAACTGACATCCTCCAGTTGTTGACTTCCGACTCTGATTGCATCCTCCATAATCAGAATCTGTGTAAGCGACCAGCTCCAAGTCTCCTCCTCTCGGGTACCACAACCCCAGCTTCGGCTTGCCCTTGAGATACCGCAGTATCCTCTTTGCACCTTTCAAATGAGATTCTTTTGGATTTGCCTGAAAACGTGCACAAAGACAAACAGCAAACATTATATCAGGCCTAGATGCAGTTAAGTACATTAAAGAACCTATTATTGCCCGATATTGAGTTGGGTCCACATCTGCATCACCGTCTAATTCGGCACCCAATTTGTGATTGACGCAGATTGGAGTATCATATGGAGAACTGTCCTCCATCTTGAAGCGCTTGAGCACATCATGAACATACTTCGTCTGATGAATGAACATCCCGTCCTTCTTCTGATCAACCTGCAATCCTAGAAAGAAAGTTAGTTCACCCATAGCACTCATTTCAAACCTTTTCTTCATGACGGCTTCAAACTCCTGACACATGGAGACTTTTGACGGAGCAAATATAATGTCATCCACGTAGACTTGTACCAGCAGGAAGTCGCTTCCATCTCTTTTGAAGAACAACGTGCTATCTATTTTCCCATTTTCAAAACCATTCTCGAGCAAGTAATCCGATAAAGTTGAATACCAGGCACGAGGTGCCTGATGTAATCCATACAACGCCTTGCTCAACGTGTACACGTGATCTGGAAAGTCTGGGTCAGGAAAACCCGGAGGTTGCTCAACATACACAACCTCATCAACTTTCCCATTCAAAAATGCACTCTTCACATCTAGCTGAAACACCTTCATCTTTTCATAAGCAGCAAACGCCAAAAACAATCTTATGGCTTCCAACCTGGCGACAGGAGCGAACACTTCGTTATAATCAATCCCCTCTTGTTGATTAAAACCTTTAACGACTAGCCTCGCCTTGTTTCTTATAATAATCCCCTTATCATCTCTCTTGCACTTAAACACCCATTTTGTGCCTATCACATGCACATTCTTTGGTTTTTCAACCAAAGTCCAAACTTCCATCTTCTCGAATTGAGCCAACTCTTCTTGCATGGCTTCGACCCACGAGCTGTCCTTTAAAGCCATTTGATAATTCTTCGGTTCAATCTGGCTTATAAAGCTGGTGTACAGACATTCATTGATTATTCTTGTCTCCTTAATGCTTGTATAAACACAGGTGTGTTCATTCAAGCTACTTCTCGTTTGTACACCTGAGGACACATCACCAATCACATTATCCAAAGGGTGATCTTTATGAATTCTCGTGGTCGGAACAGAACCGACATGCAAATTATCTTCCAAGTTAGAAGAGAGCTCGTCAATGGTTGTTTCATGCTGAGAGTGAAAAGGATTGATAAATTCTTCTTCAGTTGAGGCAGCAGGGGTATCGATAGTATTTGATGAGGAAGGTTGACATTTATCATTCAGCTGTCTTTGTAATAGAATGTCTTCCTCATCAAGGATCATCTTCGTTGCAACTCTCTCTTCTTCTTCAGCAATATCCAAAAACGGTACGTTAAAAGACTTGAAGAGTTTAACATAGTCGAAAAACTCAGCAGGTCCGTTGCTTGGTTTTGGCGGTTGGTAACTTGTGATGTCGGTGTTACACACCACCTCAACCTTGCAGGTCGAAGTATTGAAGACACGTCTGTTAGGAGTCCCAACAACATAACCGACTAAGATTCCTTCATCGGCTACTTCACCAAATTTAGAATTTGTCTTCAAAATCGAACAAGGGGACCCGAATGGTTCAAGACCACTCAAATTGGGCTTTCTCCCATGCATAAGCTCGTAACACGTTTTATTAAGCCTCTTAACCGTTAAGACTCTGTTCAGGACATAACAGGCTGTAGCAACAGCTTCAGCCCAGAACACCACAGGAAGCTTCGAATCTGCCAGCATAGTTCTGGCTCCTTCAATTAAAGTTCGGTTCTTCCTTTCAGCCACTCCATTTTGTTGCGGAGTATACGGAGCGCTGTATTGGTGTTCAATTCCTTTCTGAAGACAGAAGATCTCCATCTCAAAATTCTTGAACTCCGTTCCATTGTCACTCCTGATGAATTTAACTGTTTTACCCATGACGTTCTCAACTTTGGTAATTAAATTCTTCACCATTTGAGCCGTCTCATCTTTCGATTTCAGAAAATATACCCACGAATATCGCGAGTAGTCATCAGTGATCACCAAGCAGTAAGAAGTACCTCCTAGACTTTTTGCATATACGGGACCGAAGAGATCCATGTGAAGCAATTCTAGAGTACTGGCAATAGAGTTGACCTTCTTGGTGAGATGGGATTTCTTGTGTTGCTTTCCCTTCTTGCATGCTATACATTTGTCTTCAAAGTTAAAACTTTTCAAGGGAACGCCTATCACAAGTCCATTCCTGACAATGTGGTTCATCTTCCGAAGATGAATGTGCCCCATCCTCCTGTGCCACAGTTCGGATTCCGATTCGCTTGCTTTCGTCATTAAACATGATTCTTCCGTGGCCATTTCAGTAGACCTCATATCCATCACATAAGTATTTGTATCACGTGGAGCTTTCATCACTATCCACTCGTCTGGTATCTGAAAACCAGGCTTCAACACGATCGCCTCATTCTTCGTGAAATGAACAGTGTACTCCTTATCACAAATCTGCGACACACTCAGCAGATTGTGCTTCAACTCTTCTACAAAGTTCACATTCTCAAGAGTCATTTTTCCATTGGACACCGTTCCTCTTCCAGTAATTTTACCTCCACTTTCACCGGCAAAGCTAACTCTCGCTCCTTGAACAGGTTTTAAGTCGTGCAACAAGTATTTGTTACCCGTCATGTGCCGGGAACAGCCGCTATCTACAATCCAAAGACTGTGGGCAGCCCTGTTCAACTGTTCCTGCACAATAAAGCAAAGGATTAGAATCTAGGGACCCAAGACCAATTGGTCTTGGATCTATACATTCCGTACTTCGGCTTTCCAAAGTTAGCATATGGATAATTCCTGTCAGTCCTATTAGGAAATCTCCTTGGAAATTGAGTGTGAGGCCTTCCAAACCTATGTGTATTGAAAGTATTATATCTTGTGGTTTGGTTATTAGCATTGTTAAACTGAGGTTTGTTTCTGTGAAAACCTGAATTAGTTACATTTCGGAACTTTGAAGGGTTTTCATTTTTAGCAGTATTAAAATTACCATTAGGCTTATGCTCAGTTTTAATAGGCCTCACACCTCTGAATTTCGGCATCAGAGGGCAATCTGCAACAAGATGTCCTAACTTATTACACCTAAAACAACACCTATGCTCCATTTTCTTTTCAAAGGTTGTTTTGGATGTCGAGGCTGTGTTACCGGCCGTTCGTCTCACATAAGGTGGGACGTACGGGTTGAGTGGAGTACTCTTTTTATAAGTTTTATCTTTTTCTCCACCAGTGGGTAACACTACCTTCTCTTTTGTCTTACCCGATTCGGACAACTTATCCGAATCTGATGAGACTGGACTCGTAACAAAAATTTTCACACTTGAAACAGGCGAACTCGTTTCGCCACTACTAACACTTGGTTCTTTACTCGTAACCTTGATTGGAACTGTCTGAGGAACTTCAAAATCAACAGATTTCTGAACACTAGGGTTAAAAGTGTAATTGTGGTTATAAGGTGGTGGAACCTCGTGATAACCAATTCCTCCCCTCTTCGCAGAGGAATCTTGACCACTAACAAGGTGATCAAGAATAGCTGAGGAATTTCTGAACTGCTCAAGTTTTCGGTTCAGTTCCACCACTTTCACCTGGTGGTCAGCAATCTGCTTTTCTCGTTCAGCAATCAGTTTAGTCTTTTCTTCTAAAACCTCATAACTTAGATCAATTACTTCAATTTTTTCAGCAAGTTTTGTTTTTAAGCCTTTAACATATTTTTCACACGCTTTTATTTTAACTTTGTAACTGTTTTCTCTTGCTTTCATAAAGTGATGATTTTCTTTAAGAGTTTTAAATTCAGCATCTAAACGAACATACTGATCAGTTATGGTAGCAAGTTGCTCAGACAAATTCTCACATTTAGTACAAATAGGTTTAGAACTTACCTCGGAGAGTTGATCCTTGTTATCTGCCATGAAAGCTTTTTCCTTACCAGTAGCTTTCTCTTCTCCGGTAATCTTCTCACATTCTTCATTCTCAACCTTAGCCATATTTGCCTGCTCACTAGTTTCATTCGAATGCAGGTTCCAGTTGTATTCACCTGCTTCTCTAGACATCATGGCATTGACTTCTTTACTACTCCCAGTGTGCTGTGCAGACCGGCCTAGACCACGTTCAACTCGCTCGTTTCTGCACTCTTTGGCAAAGTGCCCGTTTTGTTGACAGTTATAGCACCTCACCTTAGACTTGTCGAACCCTGGCCTGCCACCAACAAACTTTCTCCCCGTCTTTCTCATAAACTTCTTCACTCTCCTCACTATCATGGCCATTTGCCATTGTAAATCCATTTCCTCCAGATCATCAGGATCGATCTGGTCATAGTCTTCATCCAGCATCGCTGGATCAACAACCTTTCCTTGAATATAGTTTTCATATGAAGCAATAAACGAAGCATAGAGGCCAAACTGCTCTTCAGCAGATTTGACGCTCATTGGCATCTTAGAGTAATTATTGCTTGAGGAACTTGAAGAGCCACTACTCTGGCTTGCTGTCTGTTTAGTACCACTTGATCCACCGGCTACAAAGCAAACATCCCCATTTGAGTTTACTGACACATGCCCCTCCTGTGAAGACTTGGCACCCGACTCGCCCTTAGTGTAGTAGGCGGCAGAATCAGTCTTTGAACTTGAATTGGAGTTTACTTTAGCACCGTACATGCCTGGATCTTGAACCTGATCCATAGATGTCTCTTTTCTGACCATATTAAGCTCAAAAGTTCTGAGCTTGTTGACAGTGGTTTCAAGATCATAAGTAGGGAAGTCCTTGTCTTCCCTCATCAGCACAGTATACATCTCCCATTTTGGTGGGAGGGCATCGAGAAGCTTTTCCACAATCTCTTCTTCTCGGTAAGAAATGGAGTAGTTACTCAATTCAGTCATTAGATGATAATATCGAGTGATAATATCATCAAGAGATTCGTTCTTCAAGTACTTAAAGACTGAAAATTGAGTTTTGAGCAACTTTATCTTTGAAGCCCGAATACCTACATTCCCTTCAAATCTGTTCTCAAGAGCTTCCCAAAGCTCTCTAGCTGATGTATACTTTCTGAACGTATGGAGGATCTCCTGTGGAAGAGCCATTGTGATTGCAGCATGAGCCTTGCTTTCGGCTTCATACATCTTTTTCTCCTCCTCTTCCATTTTACTGTATTTCTTGATTTGGTCTCGACCCTCATACTCCATGACTGGTGGAATATATCCATCTTGGATGCATACCCACATTTTCGCATCCTGGTACTTAACGTATTGTATGAACCGATCCTTCCACGCGACAAAGTCAGTTCCCTTCAGCAACCTTGGGGCCTTTGTAGCTGACCCCGCTTCAACTTCCATCTTTACAAGCTCCGAAATGTTGATCGACGACATCCTTCTTGAAGACTAAGAAACCCGAAAAATTCTGAGTAGGCGAAGTTAAAAAATTTCCTCTGAACAGTACTGTAGGCGAAGTTAAGGATAACTTCGCTTAAGTAATAACTTCGCTGGATCTTTCTTAAATTCGCGTGACTGGGCGAAGTTGAGAATAACTTCGCTTAGGGTAAGCGAACTTAGAAAGTAGGCGAACTTGAAGAAAAATTCGCTGAGCTAGGCGAACTTGATGAGAACTTCGCTGAGTTAGGCGAAGTTGAGGAGGTAGGCGAAGTTGTAAATAACTTCGCTTCTCCTTATATCTTCGCCGAAACCCTACGTATCCTGACGGCAACTTCGCCTGATGAACAGCAACTTCGCCTGACGAACTCAAACTTTCTGCAGATCTGAAAATCGGATTTTAACGAGGTTTTTGACGGTTTAAAGGCTTGAACACACTGGTAGGAGGCTAGAATGAGCAAAAACACCAAAAACTCGTCTCGTGAATAGTCGAAACGGGACGAATTCTACACCCGCGTGAATATCCCGAACCACACAATCGAGCAAATGCTCTGATACCAATTGTAGGTTCCCTGGATGGATCACACGAGATATCCCGATATACACAGGTGCGGAATCCCTGTGTAGATCGTTACGGACGTAGAACACAAACACACGAACACACGAATACGATACGAACAAACACACGTTATATTAATAACTCAACACGTGATATAATCACAGTTACAGACTCTCGACCTCACGTCACTTGACTCACTGATTTACACTAACTTGAACCACCTTTACTAACCTTACCAATATCATTGCCATCAACTTCAACTTCAACTTCATCATCATCATCATCACCACCACCACCACCACCACCATCCTCATCCTCATTACCAGCATCATCATCATCATCATCACTATCAACTTTATCATCATCATCATCTTTATTACCATCATCATCATCTTCATCATCACTAGTATCAAACATCTTCTCGGGGTCAAAAACGCTATCATAATCAATCATGATAATATCATCAAAGTCATCCCACCTATCCGTCTGGAGATGTTCCCCACGAGTCATCAAGTTCAAAAACGGTCTATTTAATGCCAACAAGTCTACCAACTCATGATTTTTGGAACCCCTTACTCCCAGCCACCTCAACCCAGGAAAATAAGGTTTCTTTAACCACTGAAAAGAAAGTTTAGTAATCTCATCACAGCCATACACATCCAATAATCTCAAACTACTACCATGCCGCCTGTCACCATCCGCCATTGTCATTGACGCTAACACCATCACCGACATGTCACCGATAAGCGGACACCTTCTCATTCGAAGATCAACAAGCGGGATTCGATTCTTTGCAAGAAAAAGCACAGCACCGTTTGTGAGATTATCCAGACCAGACAAATCCAATTCTTTTAACTCTCGATTTGACCCACCACTAAAAATTGAAGAAACACACTTGCTTGTTAACCCGTTACACCCACTAACAGATAACTTAACAAGACTGCTTTTTGCACCCTTTTGTAAATATGACAAACCCAAATCGGTTACACGAGTATAATCTAACAGCAAAGTCCTAAGTTTGTGAAGTTTGCTAATGGCTTGAAGTGCTTCATCACCAATATTACTAAAATGTCTAAAATCAAGCACAATGAGATCCCTATTTAATGCTAATTGCAGGACAGCAGAGTTTGTAAGCAGCTTACAGTTTCTTAAGCTTACAAAGGTCAACCCAAGTGAAGTAGCATGCATGTCATGAAACACGAGATCGGTCATGCGGGTCCCGTTAGAAACCTTAAACTCATGTAAGTTTGTGCAGGCATGAAGAAGAGTTTTGAAACCAGCATCTGTGACATGACAGAATCCTGCAAGTGATATGCTTTCCATGCTTGTACAGTTGGCAGCCAATAACAGAAAGCCCTCATCAGTAACATATCTGAAGAACGTTGGATTATACTCTTGGCTGCGAATAAGGGAAAGGTGTTTTAATCTTCCGTGTTTGTTTATTAACTGAAGGCCCTTGTCTGTAAGATCGGCATCACGACTAGTTTCAAGAATGGGATGGTCTCGAAGGTCCAAATGGGTTAAACGAACGAGAGTGTTTGAGATTATGTTGAGCATGGTGTTGGAAATGCGGTCTACTGTAAGGCAGAGTTTGTGAACATTAGGAAATACAGGTGGAGAGATATGATTGGGTGATTGATTTGGTGGCACAGTCGGGCTAAGTAGATCTATGACCATTTATTCCGGAATGAACCCAATTTGAAGATAAGTGAGTTTATCAGAAGCCAAACTTAAGGCAGAAGTAAACTCGGTGTCGGTGAATAATGTAGCATCAAAGATCAAGACAAGTTGTTCCAATTGAGTACAGCCTTCGAGCAACTCCTCAAGGTCAGAGCCATCATGTAACACCAGTTCTTTTTTATCAGCTATAGAACTCACATACAGCGACCTTAGGTCTTTGCACCGATCTCCGATCATAGAAAAAAGCTTCCCGCTAAACTTATAGCAATTCCGGAGCGACAGTTGAGTCAATCCAGGCTGAATAATATGATCAATCGCCGATTCATCCAGCCTCCTGCAATCTAGCTTTAAACTCCGAAGCGAAGCATTCGGTAATAGCAGTCGCTGTAACGGATCAATGGGAGCAGCAATTTCAAGGAGGTGAAAAGTAGTGAGAAAACTGAAGATGTCTTGAGCGCAAACGCGGAAGGTTCTGGAAGTTAGGGTTACGGCGCAGATGGACGGAACGTCAAGTTTGGTGAGAATTGTGGTGAGGACTTCTGACGGCAGTCGATTGAGAGTCATATCTCCGGCGGCCGGAGAGTGGTGGTGGTTCAATTTGCGCCTCCGATTGGAGGATTCCGCCACCAAAAACTTTACTCGCCCTTGCGCTTGTGGTAAGGGACCCACAATATCGATTGCCCATTTGTGGAAAGGCCATGCGGAGGTCACCGGAATCAAGTTGTTCTTTGGCCGCATGGTGTTTGGCGCATAGCTCTGACACGCTTTGCATTTTTGGATCTCTTTTAACGCGTCCAAGTACATGCCTGGCCAATAGTAACCTGCGTTCATTGCCTTGGCAACCACCATGCGCGGGCCGGCATGTATTCAACAGATTCCTTCGTGTATCTCTCTGATCACATAACTTGCTTCCTCGGCATCCAGGCATTTTATGAGCGGTCCAAGATAAGAGCGTCGATATAACGTACCATCAAGCAGTTCATAGTTCTGCGACTTGTGTCTTATCTTCCTCGCCTGTGCGCGATCGTCCGGTACCTTTCCCTCCTTCAAGAATTCCATTAATGGAGTTATCCATGATGAAGGTGTTGTATGAATTACAAGGACAGACTTCGCTCCCACCGACTGGTTGCTCATTACTTCCACCCTGACATCTTTGCCAAAGTGATCGAAGCTGGTTGATTCCATCTTGCTCAGCGCGTCGGCGGACTTGTTTTCACTGCGCGGAATATGTATGATTCTGAAGAAGTCAAATTGCTCGGTGAGCTTCTTTGCCTGCTCTAAATACAGAGGCATAGTGTTCTCCTTGGCATCATAAAGGCCATTGACCTGTGCTGCTACCAAGTATGAATCGACATGAGCCTCTAGCTTTTTAACTCCGAACTTGTGCGCGATGCGCAGACCAGCCAGCAGGGCTTCATACTCAGCTTCATTGTTGGTGCTCTTGAAATCCAACCTGATTGCGTAAGTATACTCATGACTTTCTGGATCCACCAGTTTGAGGCCTGCGCCGGACCCTTCGTTGTTTGAAGCTCCATCAGTGAATAATCTCCAAACATTTTCTTCATTATTGGCTTGCGGAGGGTCTACCTCGCGCTGAGCCTCTTCAATTTTTCCTTCAGGGATTTCTGCGATGAAATCAGCTAAGACTTGTCCCTTTATTGCTGGACGGGCTTATAGGCGATCGTGTGCTCTCCTAATTCCAGCGCCCATTTTGTCAGCCTTCCTGAGAGCGCGGGACGCCGCAAGACTTGCTGGATGTTGTAACCAGTCAGGACTTCAATAGGATGACCATTGAAATATCTGTGAAGCTTGTGTGACGCATGCGTTAGTGATAAAACTAACTTTTCCATGATGGAGTAGCGCGTCTCAGGATCTGTCAGCACCCGACTTACATAATAGATTGGTGTTTGGATTCCCTTGCGATCCACCAACAACACTGCGCCGATGGCGCGCTCTCCTGCTGACAGGTACAATGTTAGAGTTTCGCCAGGTAGTGGAGCTGTGAGCGCAGGCAGATTTATCAGACATTCTTTTATCTCATTGAAAGCTTGCTCGGCCTCAGGCGTCCACTTGAATTGGCTTTTCTTTAGGCAATTTCTCAATGTGTTAACGAATGGGGTAGATTTGCTTGCATGGTTCGCTAGGAACCTGTTGATTGATACCAATCTACCATTCAACTTTTGAACTTCCTTCATGGTGGATGGTGAGGGCATGTCAAGGATAGCCTCCACCTTCTCTGGGTTCACCTTGAAACCATCCTTGGTGACCATTACACCTAGAAATTTCCCTTCTTCTACGCCGAATGTGCATTTGCTCGGGTTGAGCTTCATGTTTACTTCCTTTAGGCGCCAAAGGGTTTCTTCGATGTCTTTGAGCATTTGTTTTTCCTCCCTGCTTTTAATCACCAAATCATCCATGTAGACTTCTAAGTTTCTTCCAATTTGCTCGTTAAAAACCGTATCCATGAGTCTTTGGTAAGTGGCTCCTGCATTCTTCAAACCAAAGGGCATTTTTGTGTAACAGAAAACACCCTTGTCAGTTCTGAAGGCAGTCTTGTCCTCATCTTGTGGTGTCATTTGAATTTGGTGATAGCCCTTATAGGCGTCCAGGAAACATTTGAGCTTAAATGGCGCCACAGAGTCCACCTTCGCGTCAATGTTTGGGAGGGGGTAACAATCTTTTGGACATGCTTTGTTGAGGTCCTTGAAATCAATACACATCCTCCATGACCCGTTGCTCTTCTTTACCATCACAGGATTGGCTACCCATGTTTGGTATCGTATTGGGCGAATGATATTTGCGCGCAGTAGATCTTCTACTTGCTCATTCATGGCCTTTGCCTTCTCATCCCCCATGACTCTCTTCTTTTGAGCAATTGGCTCTACAGACTTGAACGTGTTGAGAGAATGTTGCGCCAGGTCTCGCGGAACCCCAGTCATATCAGAATGTTGCCACGCGAAGACCGACATATACGTTGTGAGCAATCTTTTCATTCTCAACCTTGTGTCGTCTGATATCGTAGCTCCAATTGTGATTGTTTGCTCTGGGAATTTTGGGTTGAGAATCCATTCCTCCGGCGCGTTGTTTGCCATTGGAAGTCTCATTCTCCCTTCCCGCAGTATACTTGTCACTGCGCACAAATGATCTCGGTATACAAATGTTACACCTGTTGGTGTTGGGAACCCCAACGCTCCGTGCGCTGGTGACGGTATGGCGTTGAATTGGGCAATCGTTCCTCTACCCAAGATCATATTATGGCATGAAGTGGTGGGCAAGACCAAGAAGTTGACAATTTCAGCTCGCTTGTGTTTCTCATCCCCTATAGTTAGTTCGAATTGTATCTGACCTAGGGGGTGAATAATTTCATTTGAGACACCCGAGATTGGTGCATTCACAATTTCGAGCCTTGCTTAATCTGCTGGATCCAACTTCCTGAAACATTGCTCATACATGATGTCTGATTCACTGCCGGTGTCCACCAGGACTTTTGACACCTCATAATGAGCAATGTGTGTAGTGATGACTAGAGGACTGCTGATAGACGGGCCTCCTCTGATTCTTGGGAAGATTACTTGTTGCTCGCGCCAATCTCCTTGGACTTGCGTGCTTCTCTTTCTCGATCTTTGCCCTTGCCTTCCTCCCTCGGCTACACAGATTCTTTTGAACTTTTTACTGGCTGAGGCTCCATCTGGTTGTTCATTCTCTGGTCTTGGGTTTTTCACCAGGTGAGCCAACTTGCCTGATTTCACATCTCTTTCAATCGCATCCTTCAAATGGTGGCATGCATCGGTGTTGTGCCCTGTGGACTTGTGAAACTCACAATACTTGCCACTGTTTGGTGGTCCCTTATGGAGTAATGGCTTGGGGCTTTTAAACTGGACATTCTCTGTGCTTAACACTTGTGAAGGCGTTTTAGTGAGGGGAGTCCATATTCTTGGTAGAGGTCTGTTAGGCTCTCTGCCGCCTTCCCTCTTGTCACTTTCTCCGCGATTACGAATGTCTTTTTGGGGCTGGGGTGAACTTGGTTGCGCCTGCTTTTCTGCGGGGGAAAAACTGGTTTGTTGCAACCTGGACCATACGGAGTTTTGTTTGCCCCTCCTTTCATTGTTGCGTGGTGCTTCTGTTTGATGCCCTTTATCTCTTGCTCTATCTTGGGCAATTTGTTTTTCATTTCGCGCGAAGACTCGCGATGCTTCCATTAGCTTAGCCCAAGTGGTTGGCATGCCATCTCTGCTCACGAGAGCTCTGCGGAGTTGATCACTACGCGCACCTTGTATAAAGGCCACGCGCAAGAGTTGCTCAGTGATACCTCCAATTGCAAGAGATTCCTGATTGAAACGGGTTATGTAGTCTTCAATGGTTTCATCATTCCTGCGCATGCAGTGCATGATGTCATCGGGGTCGCGCGTGTGTCTGCGTTGCTGTACAAAGTGAGCCTGGAACTTCTCCAATAGCTCTTCGAACCCATCAATTTGTCCAGTCGGCAAGCTTTCGAACCAGACACGCGTTGCGCCCGTGAGGCAGCGAGCAAACATGTGACACCATGTTGGCATCGTCCAGCTTTCTAGGTTTCCAGTGTTGTAAAAACCTTGTAAGAAATCGTCTGGATCTGTTGTGCCATCGTACTTGCCCAAACCACTTGGCATCTTGGTTTTGTGTTGAATGGGAGCCTTCGCGATGCGCTCAGTGAATTTTGAATGCTTCACCAAGATGGCTGGCCTATATGGTGTGGTCACGTCCACTTGCCCTCTCGCTGGTGGGTTGTACGGTGTGTATAGATCCATATCGGCTTTGGCTCCAGGCGCTATGTTCATGTGCGCGCGGAGCTGTGAGCCTTCTGCATGAGTATCTCGCGTCTTCCTCATGCTGTGCACTTCTTCATCACTAAAATCAGCGTGTTCGGTGTGAACAGAGTGACCATCTTCCGGCGCGCGCGCCCTTTTTGTTGTTCCCTGAATGGTTTGCTTATCAAATGCGAGCCTTTGTGTTAAGTCGGCTAACTTTTTGTGTTTGACCAGCTCATTGTATTTGTCCATTAAACACCGTTGTTCGTTTATGAGCCATTCTTTAGGGTCATTGGTTTCAACTTCTGGACCCATTGGTCCTTTTTGTTTTGCACCAGTCAGATTTTGGAACGTGAGATTGTCTGGAGGAGTTTCAGTCTGGCTATGAGGAGTTGTGATGAAGGGATGGTTACTGGTGGTGCGCGTAGAATCACGCGGCGCCCTCAGAAACTGCTGTCCCTCATTAACATCCTCAAGCTCATTATCCTCCAGAACTTGATCGCTGTTTCGAACACCGGAAACCATGGTGAAGATTTTCAGAGAGAACTGATGAGATAGTGGTTTTGTTGCCGTTGTAATAGGTGATGTCGCCAATGAAGAAACGTGGATCGGCTCACTGGTAGACGATCAACTTTCCTAGGGTGTGAGTATGCTATATCACCGATGGTTTTCCGGAATATGAATTCTTCCACCTACAAAATGAACAGCACCGTGAACTTACCCCTCAGAAAGGGACAGAGGGGTCCTTTTTGGGGTAACCCTCCGGTGTGAGAATAAGAGATTGTAGGAGAAGATAATAATAATCTGAGAGTGAGTAAGGATTTAGAGTGTATTTTCTTGCTTACCTCCCTTTGTGGAGGTGGTGTGGTATTTATAGTGTTAGGGTTTCCAATGATTGGGCTCAGATCCCATTAGGGCCTTTTTGGCCTCCTCCTATTGCTTCGCGCCACGTGTCCTTAGGACACCTAGTGCTCTTTCATTGATTATTCTCTGACCAAGGTATTTCACCTGACCCATGTGCAATCACGTGGTAGCACATGGGTTTTGCTGAGTTGTCCACCTTTCATTGGCAGCTGTCAACATCAGCATATTCTTTATTCCTTAAAGGATACCTTCTGGAAGGTTGTCTGATGAGCACAATCAATGTTGTCCTTATCCTGATTTGGATAAGGACGAGGTTGATTATGTGCATGTGTGATATGCGCCTATCCTGAGGATGCGCGAGGTCTTCTCTTTATTCTCACGCGCAGATGTTTCATGCGCAGATGTGATATGCGCAAGCATATGTAATATGCGTGAGCATATGTGATATGCGCCACGCGCAGATGTGATATGCGTGAGCATATATGATGCGTGAGCATATGTGATATGCGCCACGCGCAGATGTGATATGCGTGAGCATATATGGTGCGTGAGCATGTGATACACGTGAGCATATGTGATGCGTGAGCATATGTGATATGCGTGAGCATATATGATATGCGCCATGCGCATAGGTTTTGGCTTTGTGCCTTCACGACATCTTGATTTCAAGCCTCTTGTCTATATCTTGTGGGTTGACCCGCTCCGCTCGATGTTAAGGCGGGTGCATACCTCTTCAAATATCACAAACGCTATGAGTAAAAACCCGACTATATCGTAGAACTGGTCAAGCCAAACGGATGTTAAGACGAAAAAGACCTCAATAAAAACAACCCCGAAGAAAAGAATCCCGCCAATGAGAATTGAGAAAACGGTTGTTTAGGAACTTGTCTCGGGATTTTATTGGGTTTAACGGGGTCTTCAATAACGTGTTTCTTGAACTCGAAGTAACTGCCGACAAAGACTAACGGTACAGAAACCCCGAGCCATAAGAAAACAAGAACAAACACGGTGCCAACGGGTACGGCTCCCGATGAACCCTCTCTCCAAATTAAGGCGTTTAGAATAAAGAAAACCACAAACGATATACCAGGAAACATAAAAGATGTTTCCAAAGCGGTTTTCTTCCACTCGGTACCCTTTAATGCTTTGTAAAGACGAGCCGAGGAAAAGCCCGCTAACAAGCCCATAAAAGCCCAAAACAAGACCATGGCGGTCATAAGACCGCCACGGTTGAGGGGTGATAAAAATCCCAATAAAGCAAATATCATGATGGCAAGTGTCATCCCTAAGATTTGGACACCTGTCCCAACATAAACACAAAGTAGCCCGGAATTAACAGGGGCCCGAAACACGTCTCCATGAATGACTTTCCAGCCCGTTTGTTCTTCTGGTTCGTCATGTAGGTCTAATTGGTTAAAATGTGAGATATCTTTGTAAACTATTCTCATCACTATCATAACTAACATCCCGGAAAGAAAGAGAATGATAACTAAAGAGTTTATGATGGAAAACCAGTGGAGCTGATCTCTGTTCATAAGTAGGTAGGCGTCCACACGAGAAGCCCATTTAATGTCACTTTCCTGAAAAGTTGAAAACACAAAACGTTTGAACGAAATAGATCACTTTTACTATGGGTCAA
Organism: Bidens hawaiensis; assembly: GCF_021521415.1. NCBI lineage: Eukaryota > Viridiplantae > Streptophyta > Magnoliopsida > Asterales > Asteraceae > Bidens > Bidens hawaiensis. Next base: position 252,263 of record NW_027493626.1, read on the forward strand.
AAAATGGGCCGGGTACGGGTTGGTCTATTTTCTTAAACTTCTATGAATACAAAATAATGTATATTGCAGTTTTAAGGGCTTAGAAAAAGCAATAGAAGATTAGCAGTTCAACCTATCTAAACCATCTTATGTAGCTATACTTTTTTATTTGGCCCGTTTGAGATAAAACCCAACCCAGTCGACCCATTTAATAAGTAAATAAATGGGTTGAATATCCATTTGAATGATTAGGATTTCACAAGAATGTACCCTGAAGGTTACATCATATGTAAACACAACCTCCATATCTCTATCAACTGTCTGTGGTACACTGCTTCCTTGAATCATAGATTTTGTATTTTGGTTTCATGTAGTTAACCGAACGTTCTTTTCATTCCACTCTTTCACCTCATGATTGATACTGTTGGCACAAGTTAGCATTAAAGACAATTTAATTTAAAAAAAATAGAGAATCAATTTTACTAAGGGCGTGTATGGATCGGTTTTGGGCTCAAACCGAAATTTCAGTTTTTGAGTTTTTGAAAACCATTTGATTTTTTTTTAGTTGAGTTTTTTTTGGTTTGCCGCTTGAGCTTAAAATTTTGGGCCGAAGAGAAAAATATTTGGCCAAAAATAATAAATTCGGTCCTAAATCTTTTAATAACAAATTAATTATTATACGCTTGGGTTACAATATTTATTATTATAAAATACTTGAAACTTAAATTTGAAAATCTAATCCATAAATTCGGTCGGGCTTGGTTTTGTCAGTTTTAATTATATGCAAAACTTTAATTTTTATAAAAACATAAAACCAAACTGTCAGTTCGTGTTTGGGCTTGCTTTACGGTTTCGAATTTGTTTTTCTGTTTTGTTTAAAAATACAAATTGTGTCATGCTGACAAAGCATTATGTTATGATCATAGTTAGAGGTGGCAAAACGGGCGGGTCAAGCATGTTGGGTTGACCCGTCATCATTTTTGTCTGAATTCTTTTTATCCGTAAGTACAAAAAACCACGAATTATTTATGCATTACAAATACGCATATTTTCACACTTTTCTTGTTTAGATATCCGTTTGGATTTTACTTGATTGACCATTAGATAAAACATAACCCGCGTCAACCTGAGAAAATAAACCTGTGTGGAGTTACTTCAAACCCAACAATTCGAGCAGAACCGGTTTCAGGATACTTGTTATACAAGACTCTGAAGCTCAGGTGATTATTGATGAAATATTTTTCCTCTGGGGCCTGAAGATATAAACTAACAAATAAGTTTCTAGCAGTTTTGAATTATTTTTTTTATTTTTTAATTTTCTTCTCATAATAAACTTACCCCAGAATAGATTCCTTTGAACCCAACACGAAAACCATGTTCATAAACGGTTGATTGACTACCATAAGCTGGTCCATAACGTCTTCGCCTAAGAACAGCAACTGGCATGTCATCTAAGATCCTGCATTCATCAAAAAATACAACTTGGGGGCTACTAGCGGCTCGATTTAATGTTTTTTTTATAAACCAAATAGTAAACCGGTTTTGGTTATCAACATTTCCATAACCAACAAAACAATTTATAAGTAAATGGGTCGAAATTAACCCCTTTAGTATAAAATATATCCCGTAAACCAATTACAAAGTGAAGAAACACTAAGTGACCCTGGGCAGATTACGGATAATCTGGGGGTTAAGTAATGTTTCCCACGAGGATGAGGTCCAGCAAAGAAAGTTGTTCTTCAGGTGACCTGCAAAACAGACACCGTAAGCTCGTCACTGAGAAGGGGGGGGGGGTTCCTCCTTGTGACCACCCTCCGGCGTGAGAATCAGACTAGATTGCTCTGAATATAAGTGTATATTAAGAGATTGCTAGAGAAGATAAGATAATGAGATATCAGATGATGTCCTTACCATTCCAAGGTGTTGGAGTATTTATAGCCGAAGGTAGGTTTCCTAGAAGGTACAGCCGGCTGAATAGTATTCATGTTCTACCAACAGTGGGCTACGCACAACCAATGCTGGTTGGTGGATAGGCTGCGGCCGACAGTGACAAGGTCGGCTGTATACTGTTCCTTTACTGCCGGCTATGCACTGTTCCACCAACTGTAGGCTGCGCACGTCCCATAGTAAGGGTTGGTGAGTAGGCAGCGGCTAATAGTGAAACAGTACTAGAGGGTGCTCCTCCTCGTACTGTTGTCGGTGAGCTGTCACCCTGTGATTGGTTCATTGGCTGCTCTGGTCAGATTGTCTGTTTTGCCCATACCTTGGTAGGTATAGTACAAAAGATCTTCCAGAAGCATACGGACTGGCTCATTTGGGCAGGAGTATTCCCGCCTTGCTCATTCCTTCAGGTGACTACTGAAGTAGCAAGAGTTAGTGCCTTGTGCATGTAGCCTTGCTATCAGTGCGGGTAGCCTTCCCTGATGGCTTGTATCCGCAACTGCGGGAACAAGCGGGGTACTTCACCATTGGGAGGCTTTCCCTGCGGGTACAGCTGGCGTACTGCGCGTAAGGTCTTCTCTGAGCATGGTGGGTCCTGCGGAAGCAGTTGGTCGTTGCGCAGACGTCCCTGTTCAAGGTGAGTCTTGCGGGTCCAACTGGGCTCTGCTGGGACCTACCTCTTCAAGTCCCCCCAGTCCAATGTTCTTCTCATGAATTATTAATAAGTGAGGTGAACTTTTGGACTAGCAAGGGGTTTTGAAAAGGGTTTTTAGTTTTAAGGTTTTCCGTGGGGATTCTTCCCGCGGTTTTCCTAATGTCACGCAGAAATTCCCGACTTTTCTGCTTGATCTTTGGGTATGAAGCGGGTAGGTCTGTAACCTCCTCGCAATTCAGGAGCGTTGAGTCCCACTTGTGTGGATTCTCTATGGGGTTTTGGTAGTTTTCAACATAGTGATCAATTATGTTAAAACCACCAATTCCATCTTGGAGTTTCAAATAATATAGTTCTCGACGTTCCCGCCATGCGGGGATGTTATTCCCGTTTCCGCAAGCATGGCCTAGAAGATCCTTCTTGGTTTGAATTCCCTGCGGAGTGCTAAGTATGTGAAGGGTTTTGCCTTGACACTGTACCCGCACTCGTCTTACGGTTACTTTACTTTCAAGGTATTCCTGGCGTCAATTCCCTGCGGGTGCTAAGTATGTGAAGGGTTTTGCCTTAACACTTTACTCGCACCTGTCTTATAGTTACTTGGTTGCCAAGGTAAGGGGTATTTTCCCGCTTTTGAATCTTTTTGAAATTTTGAAATTCGAAGTTGGTGAAAGGATAAGAACAGTCCAAACTATTGAAACGTCGTCCGACGGTTTCTTCTGACAGTGTCAGGACGTGCAGGAAGTTATGGCGACGTGACAGTATATGGTCATTCCAGGCGTTTTTTCAGGCGCGTAGGCGCAAATTTTCGGGCGCGTGGCCGCGAAATTACTGGCACGCGTCCTTTCAACAGCTGTTGCCAGCTTGCTTTTTGCCACGTGTCATAGTTTCATTGCTCCTGCGATTTCTCTCTCTTCCGCATTAAATTCACCGCATTAATTGCGATTAGTATATAAAGGGGGAGAGGGTCCTTTGTAATCCACACTTTCACTTTTCTCTTCATCTTCAAAACGATTTCCGGCGAATACTCATCTTTTTAGTCGAGCATTCTCTTGAAATCGTTCTCTTTTTCATACCTGCAATATGTCTTCTGTTCACGATCTTGAGGCTACAGCCCAGGAGGCTGGGGTGTATGCCGAGCACCCGTCATCCACGTCCGACAAGGATGACAAGAGTACTGCTGGCGAGTGCCAGTGTGCTCTGCCTGTCGATCTATATCAGTACATCGTCAGGAAGTTCATGCTCGAGTCTCTCGAGCCTGAGTTTCCTGAACCTCATCAGACGGTGTATGATGCCCCCAGAGGCAAGATCGGGGTATATGCGGCATTCTTTGTCTATGGGAATCTTAGGTTCCCACTGCTGGAGAGGCACGGTGTGCACCTGACCGAGGTGCACCCGATGGCGATCGCGAAGATTTGCCACTTCGAGTGGGTGTGCCGGATTCTGGGCGTTGAGCCCTTCGTCGACCGCCTGATGACCTTCTACTCTTGGAGGTGCATCCAAGGGTGGTATACTCTGATAACCCGGATCAAGGGTTTGAAGATTTGCGCAACCGAGCGCAGTCTTTGTTCATGGAAGCGGGAGTTCTTTTTTATCTCCGCTCGCGCCATCCCCCTTGCCATGAAGTTCAAGAATGGGCAAGCACTCCCCAGCCTTCACGCCTCCAACTACCAGGAGGCGGAATGGTTCTCAAAGATATCCCGAGTCCAATCTCCGGTTTACCGCTTTGCGGAGTCCGGGATGGTGATGCTCGGGATGAGCCGGGTGTGGAAGGATGCGGATGCGCAAAAGATCCTGATCGTCCTTGAATACGGTTTGAATTCTGTCCCTTATGGTACGGTCTGTCTTCTTTGTTTATATATGTTTGTCTTCTAACTGTTTTTCTTTTATTTCAGAGGGGAACGACTTGCAGTCGCTCCTGTATCCGCGGGAGGCTGATAGTCCCGCTCGGATGGGTACTCGTGCTCTAGATGAGAACGAGTTGCCCATCCTTGCACAGACGGCGGATCGGTTCGTGGAGGTCTACCCGCCAGGCCACGAGATCCTGAGCGCCAGGCGGCCAGGTAAGGCGTTATTCAACCCTCGACCCCTCAATGTTGAAACCTCTGCTGGAATTCCTCTAATCCTGTGTTCTGATGAGGAATCCGCAGATGGTCCTTCGTTGGTGCGGAAGAAGAAGGCTGCCGGCGGGAAGGGGAAGGCGAAGGTGGCCTCCACTGCCGATCCGGTGCCTCGGTCTGATTCAGAGATCGAGAGCGAGGAGGTGGCGGGGAACCCCGGTGGTGATAAGACCACTGCTCCGGAGGCTGCGACGACTGTCACCTCCGGAGAGCCCAGGAAGACAACGGTGAGCGGCGTGAAGAGGCCGGCTCCATCGGGTTCATCCCCGCCTGTCCGCACTTTCAGGCTCAAGAAAACCCGTAAGTACAAACTTTATTTTTAACTTCATAGCATTCCATCATTAATACTTATCTTCTTTGTGTAGGCGTGGATGCTACCGCATTCCAGGGTGAAGCGGGGAGGAGTACCTCCGGACCCATGACGGTAGGCTTGGTCAGCCTACCTGAGGCGACGACCCAGGCGGCTGCGCCTGCGCCTGCTTCCGCTGGTTCAGTTGCTCACTCCGTTGAGCCAACTGTTCCAGCTGTGATGACATCACCGCCGGCTGTCAGTGCCGTATTTACCGCATCTTTCACTGAGCCGGCGGTTACTTTTTCTGCGGACTCCGCAGCGGCGACCACGGTTTCTACTACCGCAGCGGCCTTCACCATGCCTCCTCCGTCATCGGCAACGACGGCCGATCCTTCAGGTATGCATGGGGCTTCTCGCCAACCTCTGCCTCCTTCCCATCTACCTGATCTCTTGGACGGATTTCCCTTGGGTTCAGGTGATGGGTTTGGCGGCTATCGGCCTGTTGTTGACCCTACAGGTGCGTAGGGTTCTTTTGGCCTCTTTTTTTTTTTTATCATCTTTTCCTAACTGCTTTTTGTTATTTGCAGTGTCGGATTCCAATGAAGTGTATGTTCCACGATGGAACATCCGCCGAGGAACAACCCTTCGCACACCTGTGAAATGCATGGAGTGGGCTCGTCACGCAGCTCCCAGTGGTGCGTTGGGGGAAGCCATGGCTAGCTACCAGGAGGGTAGGCTACCCAATGAGCTTCGGGTTCTCCTGGCCCGGATGCAGCCGCGCGTCGAGCTGCTTTGTCGTGAAAACGACAAGTTAAAAGCAGCTCGAATCCAAGAAGTAGCTCAGGCGCGGGCTGTCCGGGAGGAGAATAGGAGGCTCTCCGCGGCTGCTGCAGAGAAGGAGAAGGCGTTCAAGGCCCTTGAAGTTGAAGTTCAGGCCCGTCTCGAGGCCCGTTCCAAGGCTGCCCAAGCTGTTAACGAACAGCTTCGGCTGGCTAAGGAAACTGCTAGGAACGCAACTGAAAGGGCCACCAAGGCTGAAGCTGTTGCTGAGCCTCTACGCCTCGAGAATGAGGAACATAAAGCTAAACTAGAGGCGCTCCAACAGGCTCATGATGCATTGGCGATGGAAGACGCGAAGAAGCTTCAAGAGATCCTGGACCAGAGGGGGGTGCTTGACCAGACTGAGCGGAAGCTAAAGGGCGTTGAAGAGGCTGCGGCTAAAGAAGTGTTGCTTGCCAACCTCAACCAAAGTGAAGCCGAACGCGCCCGTAACCAAGCTCAAGCCGCCCTCCAAGAAGCTCTGGTTGCCAAGGAATGGCTTCTTCGAGAAGCGTTGTCTCAGGTAAGTTTAACTTCATAATGTCTTTAAGCTTTTCTTTGTAAATAGAAAAGGTTTTGATACTTGTATTTTTTCTTTTTTGTAGGTTGTGCATTGGGTCTTCACAGAGACGTCTTATGACGATGCTATGAGCGCAGCCCTCAACGCTTCTCATGAGGATGGGGAAAAGGCCGGCTTCCTGCTTGGTCTAGGGTTTGTTGAGAAAGGCATCCCGCCTTCCAACTTCCCTTTGTATGACGTGGATACTGAAGCTGTTTATGACCAAGCAGTGAATCAGTATGCCGCCTTCCCGCATCCGGTGGTGGAGAAGGTAAACGAAGTCGCTGCTGCTGATGATGGGCTAGCTATCCTTAAAGCTTTCCTTGAACCGCCACGCTCTACTGATGGTGCGGGTCCAAGTGGAAGTGGTCCTGAAGCATGATCCTGAAGATCCCTTTCCACCATTAGCGTAGATTTTTGTTTTTGTATAGCTTCTTTTGTATGCGGGTATGCACCCAGCAATCCTTGTAATATTTGAATTTTGATGGAATAAAGATTGTGTTAATTCCTTGCCTTGTTTATTTTACGCATGTTTTGATTTAACTTAGCAATTTCTTTAGTACTTAGATAAGTTAACTTTTTAACGTGGCAAATTAAAAGTTTGTTTCGCTTCCTCTTTCATGATTGTGCGGGTATGACCGTCACTTACACTTAGTAGGATGGCTTAACTTTACTTATATCTGACCTGCGTGGAAGTTTTCCTCATCTTTTCCTTTGAAATTTTCTAAGTGTTCAGAATAAGTTAACCTTTGAACGTGGTAGATAATAGGTTGAAGTTTTGCCTCCTTGTTCGTGATTGTGCGGGTAAGACCGTCACTTGCACTTAGTAGGATGGCTAAACTTTGCCTACCTCTGACCTGCGTGGAGGTTTTCCTTAAAACTTGAAATTTTTATTGTTTTGTGTTTATGCGGGTTTTGTCGCCTTCCACACGTAACGACTTACTTCTTCCCCTATTTATGCGGTGAATACCGGCACATCAGTGTGGGAAGTTCATAAGTATAAAGGTAAGGCTATCAACACATTGTGAAAGGAGAATCATTTCCATTAGAAGTGGCTCTAGGCCTTTTCTTTACAAGTTTGGAATTGATCTACATATAACATTTGCGTAATTGAGCTCCATTCCATGTTCTTGGGATGGGAGTGCCATCGAGCCTTTCGAGCCGGTATACGCCCTTTCCCAGAACTTCTTTGATAATGTATGGCCCTTCCCGACCGGGGCCAGTTTTCCTGGGCGTTGTTGGTTCGAAGCCTCGTTGTTACGCAGTATGTAGTCTCCTACATTGAAGTTGCAGAGTTTTACCCGCGTGTTGTAGTACTTTTGCATTTGTCGCTTGTAGTTCTCTTCACGCACTGCGGCTAAGTCTCTGCGTTCCTCGGTTAGCATAAGGTCTAACCGTCTTTCCGCATCATTGTCTTCTGGCTGAATCAAGACCCTTGGTGAGGGTAAACCAATTTCGACCGGGACCATGGCTTCAGTGCCATAAGTGAGACTGAACGGGGTTTCTCCCGTACTGGCCTTTTTCAGCGTTCTGTTTGCCCAAAGGACGTGCGGAAGCTCGTCCACCCAGCCGGATCTGTGTTCCAAGAGACTTTTCTTTATGCCTTCGACGATGCTCTTATTTGCTCTTTCCACCTCACCATTACCTTGCGGGTGTGCCACTGAGGTAAAGGTGTGGGTGATTTAAAGTTCTTTCAGCCACTGTTGTAGCTTCTTGTCAGCAAAGTTGGTGCCGTTATCGCTCACCAAATTCTGTGGAAATCCAAAACGACAAATAATAAATTCACAAATAAATTTTTTGATATGTTTCGCGGTTGTTTGGGCTAAGGGTTTTGCTTCTATCCACTTGGTGAAGTAGTCGATGGCTACCACTAGGAACTGAACATTTCCTGCTGCTGTAGGAAATGGGCCTGTCACATCGATGGCCCACTTTTGAAATGGCCATGAAGAGGTGACTGGAACAAGTTCATTCTTCGGGCGGTGCGTGTTGGGTGCGTAGAGCTGACAGGACCTGCATTTTCTGATGTATGCCAGCGCATCCGTATGCATCCCCGGCCAAAAGTATCCCGCGTTGTTTAGCTTAGCTACAACAGCGCGTGGACCTGCGTGTACTCCACAGATGCCTTCGTGTACTTCCCTTAGGAGGTAGTCAGCATCTTGGTTGTCCACGCATCTTAAGAGTGGGCCAAGAAAGTTACGTCTGTAAAGGATGTCATCGATGAGTTGATAATTCAGTGCTTTACAGCGTAGTTTTCTTGCCTGTGTTTTTGACTCTGGTAGTGTACCTGCCGCGAGGTATTTTATTATTGGTGTCATCCACGTTTCTGTGCCGGTTTGGATGACACAAATTTCCTTGTGCGGGACCGAAGGTGCCTCGAGGAGTTCAATGCGGATGTTCTTTCCCAAGTGGGTGAAGGCTAATGATGCAAGCTTGCTTAACGCATCCGCATATTTGTTTTCACTACGCTTGACGTGTATGACTTTGCAATCGTTAAAATCGCGCATAAGGGTTTTTGCTTGTGCGAGGTACAGGGCCATTGTGTCGTTCACGGCCGTGTACGTCCCGTTGATTTGATTGGCTACTAACATGGAATCCACGTGAGCTTCCAAGTGTTTCACTCCCATCTTACACGCAATTCTCAGCCCGGCCAAGAATGCTTCATACTCGGCTTCGTTATTCGTACTTGGAAAATCCAGTCGAATAGCGTAAGTGTATTCTTGGCCTGCTGGGTTGGTTAGTTTCAGTCATGCGCCTGAACCCTCGTTACTGGCTGCTCCATCAGTGTAGAGTCGCCAGACATCATTGATGTCTTGTGCTGGAGAGGGTTGAGCCTCTTCCTGGCACTCTTTTTCCCGCGATGCAGGCACTTCCGCAATATAGTCGGCCAAAACCTGGCCTTTTATGGCTGGTCTTGGCTTATACTTTATCGCGTATTCCCCCAACTCAATTGCCTATTTGGCTAGGCGTCCCGATAACTCGGGTTTGCGTAGAACGTTTGCAAGTTTGAAGTTGGAGAGAATGGTGATTGGGTGACCCTGGAAATATCGTCTTAACCTGCGTGAAGCGTGTATAAGTGCTAAGACTAATTTTTCGAGGGTAGAGTACCGGGTTTCTACGTCTGTTAGGATACGGCTGACATAATAGATTGGCATCTGGATGCCTTTTCGCTCTACTAGCAGGACTGCCCCGGTTGCTCTATCTGTTGCGGAAAGGTATAGGATTAACTCCTCTCCCGCTTTTGGTGCTGTGAGCGTTGGGAGTTCGATCAAGCGTGACCGAATCTCCTGAAAAGCTGCTTCCGCTTCTGGTGTCCAGCGGAAGTGCGTTTTCTTTAAACAGTTTCTCAACGTTGACACGAAAGGAAACGGCTTATCCGCGTGGTTTGCCAAAAAGCGATTAAGTGCCACTAGTCGTCCATTCAGTGTCTGAGCCTGTTTGATGGTAGTAGGTGATTCCATTTTGATAATGGCTTCGACCTTTTCAGGGTTCGCTCTGAAGCCATCATTAGTGACGATGACCCCCAAGAACTTCCCTTCTTCCATTCCAAAGGCACACTTGCTCGGGTTGAGTTTCATGTTTATCTTCCTAAGCGTGTTGAAAGTTTATTCGATGTCTTTCAACATCGCTTCTGCGTCAGGGCTTTTGATGACCAAGTCATCCATGTAGACTTCCAAGTTCCTCCCAATTTGGGCATGAAACTGGTTGTCCATCAGGCGTTGGTATGTGGACCCGGCATTCTTAAGTCCAAATGGCATCATTTGGTAACAAAATGTACCATCGGGCGTCCGAAAAGCGGTTTTGTCCTGATCATCAACGGCCATGTGGATTTGATGGTACCCCTTATACGCATCCAGGAAGCATTTAAGGCGAAACGGTGCTAACGAATCCACCTTAAGATCAATTTCGGGTAACGGATAACAATTTTTGGGGCATGCTTTGTTTAAGTCCTTGAAATCTATGCACATGCGCCATTGTTTGTTATTCTTCGGTACCATAACGGGATTTGCAACCCATGTTTGATATCTACTAACGCGTACGATGCCTGCGTCAAGGAGTTCCTTGACTTGGGTTCTACACGCTTTAGTTTGTTCTGGCCCCATTACTCTACGCTTTTGTACGACTGGCGTAACAGCCGGATCGCACTTGAGCTTATGCTCTGCCTTACTTCGGGGTACACCAGTCATGTCAGCTGGTGTCCACGCGAAGATGTCAGCGTTTTTCTGTAATAAGCGTTTGAGTAAGGTGCGTGTGGGATCAACAACTGTTGGGCCAATGGAAACGGCCTGGTCAGGGTATTTGCCGTTGAAGGCCCATCTTTCCGGTTCGGTGATGGTTGGTTTAGCCATCTTTGGTTTGGGTTTAGATGAGACAGATGCGATGCATACCTGGGGAATGCCGGTGATCATCGCTACACCCTCAGGTGTTGGCCATCCCATCATGCCGTGGACTGAAGATACCACGGCGTTGAATCTTGCCATCCCGTCTCTTCCGAAGAGAATGTCGTATGTGTGGTGTGGCTTCCTCATCACGACAAAATCCACGTCTTCTGTGCGTGAGTGATTCTCGTCCGTAAGAGTGACGGGGAAAGATAGGATACCCAGGGGGGTGTTTGTGCTGCCGTCGAACCCTTCCATCGAGGCGTAGATCGTTTCCAGGCGTTCCTTGTCTTCGTCATCTAGCTTGTCGAAGAACTGCCTGTACATCACCGTTGACGAGGCGCCATTGTCAGCAAGAGTGCGAGAAGTGATGTAGTGCCCCAGCTGGCTTTTGATGACGATATGGCCTTCTTTGCTGGGTCCTCCTGGCACTCGCGGGAAGCGCACCTCAGCTTCCTTCCACGCGCATGGTTCTGTCGCTCGCCTTTTTCTTCCTCTGATCTTACCATGAACCATGTTGATGCTGATGTCAACGGGCTTTCGTCCGTTGCCTCTGTACCGGTTATCATTCCTTCCTCCCTTCTTGATTGATGCCACAAGGTGTGCAAGTCTTCCATCCTTGACGAATGTTTCAACAATATCCTTCAAGGATGTACACTCCTCCGTACTATGACCTTTTGTCCCGTGGAAGTCACAGGATTTGCTTTGATCCGCATTAGGTCGCTGCCGGATCATTGGAGCTTTTGGCCATGTTAGTTTTTCGGTGGCAAATATCTCCGTGACGCTTTTGGTGAGTGGCGTCCACCGGTGTTTTCGGCTTGAAGGGTGTGTGTTATCTCTTCCGCCAACAAGAGGGTGAGAGCTGGATGAGGTGTCAAAATTTACCCTTGACTGCCAAATACCTAGCTTCCTCTTTTTGTTCTGCCGGGCGATCCGAACATTATTTTCTCTAGTCCTTTGCGTGTAGAGGTGTGTACTCTGGGGAAGATCCCTTCCCAGTTGCTTCTCCGTCTCGGCAAAGCGCTTGGCCGCCGTCATGATGGCATCCCATGTGGATGGCATGCCGTCCTTACCCGTCAATGTGCGGATAAGCTCTGGGTATTCGGCGCCCTGGATGAAAGCGGCGCGAACAAGATCTTCACTTATGTTGCCCAGACTTAGCTTTTTGGAGTTGAAGCGAGTGATGAAGTCTAGTAAAGATTCATCCTCCTCTCTAACGCAGTTGAGGATCGTCCACTGTTCTTCAGTATATTTCCTTTGTTGGCTGAAGTGTTGGCTGAACTTTTTCTGAAAGTCCGCCCAATCATATATGTGGTGGACCGGTAAACGATCGAACCATGCCCTAGCCGCTCCAACCAGAGTCATCTGGAACATATAACGCCACGTGGGTTCCGTCCAGTTACTGACGGTTGCCCCCGCAATGAATCTGTTCAAGTGGTCGTCTGGGTCGGATAGACCATCATAAGTGCCGATGTTGGACATTTGTTTGGCACTTCTTGGGGCGATTGCTTCCGCAATGTCCCTTGCAAACTTAGACTTTCCTGCATTTGCAGCAGTTGGTCTAAAGGTTTTGGAGAAGTCACGCGGGTTTCTCCCCGCGTTCGTTGGTTTAAAGGTTTCTCCAAAATTCCTTGTCGGTTAGAAGTCCGTTTCCTTACGCTTCCCTTTTGCCTTATGGCGAGGGTTTGCGTCGGTATCGGATTCTTCCCGCTCGTCATCTGAGTACTCGCACTCACTGTTCATGTTGAGATGTTGGCGAGTACTGCCAAATTCGTCAGCCTGTTGAAGTGAACGCAAGCGTTCATCCAACTCAGCTTGGAACTCTTTCCGACGTGCTTCGGCCCACGCCTTAACTTGATCTAGTGTTTGGCGAGGGACCCTCGTCCGTTTCTCCAACTGGGCATCAGTGAACCCCAGTGAAATATTATTTACTGCACTTGTCCCGGCTTGAGTAACCGGGGTAGTGTTCGTAAAATTTGTATAACCGCCGGTGTTCCCAGTTGCTGGGGTTGTGGTCACCGGGGTTTCTTGGTCACTTACTGGCCTTGGGACCGGAGTAACGTTAACCATTTCTTCAGAAATTTTGAAAAAACTAAGAATTAGTTCTAGCTTTTATGCACGGATGGCGCCAATGAAGAAACACTAAGTGACCCTGAGCAGATTACGGATAATCTGGGGGTTAAGTAATGTTTCCCACGAGGATGAGATCCAGCAAAGAAAGTTGTTCTTCAGGTGACCTGCAAAACAGACACCGTAAGCTCGTCACTGAGAAGGGGGGGTTCCTCCTTGTGACCACCCTCCGGCGTGAGAATCAGACTAGATTGCTCTGAATATAAGTGTATATTAAGAGATTGCTAGAGAAGATAAGATAATGAGATATCAGATGATGTCCTTACCATTCCAAGGTGTTGGAGTATTTATAGCCGAAGGTAGGTTTCCTAGAAGGTACGGCCGGCTGAATAGTATTCCTGTTCTACCAACAGTGGGCTACGCACAAGCCATGCTGGTTGGTGGATAGGCTACGGCCGACAGTGACAAGGTCGGCTGTATACTGTTCCTTTACTGCCGGCTATGCACTGTTCCACCAACTGTAGGCTGCGCACGTCCCATAGTAAGGGTTGGTGAGTAGGCAGCGGCTAATAGTGAAACAGTACTAGAGGGTGCTCCTCCTAGTACTGTTGTCGGTGAGCTGTCACCCTGTGATTGGTTCATGGGCTGCTCTGGTCAGATTGTCTGTTTTGCCCATACCTTGGTAGATATAGTACAAAAGATCTTCCAGAAGCATACGGACTGGCTGTAACACCCCGTAACCGCAGCGGAAACGTAAACGGGATGCGACAGACACCTCTGATATCAACCACATTGTTTATAAAAAAAATCGAATGTATTAATATACTTCAAGATTACATTGTCTCGTCTTTCATTATCGTCTAGGTGATACACACTTCATACATTACGATTCATAATTCTATATGTTATAATGTATCCTAACGTCCAGCACGCAAAACTTACACACAACAAGCACTTAGCACGTAATCAATCACTTTATCTTAGTTGTACCTGAAAAGCATGTGAGAAAACGGGTCAACTACGAATAGTTGGTGAGTTTCACAATTTTAGTAAACCATGATAAATCCATATCATAACATAATATTATTTGGGGACACTGTCAACCCATAAATACATTTAATAACCTCTGAGAACTCTGTTACCCCAGAAACATACTTCTAATAACCTCTGGGAACTCTGTTACCCCAGAAACACACTTCCAATAACCTCTGGGAACTCTGTTACCCCATAAACACATTTAATAACCTCTGGGAACTCTGTTACCCCAGAAACATACTTCCAATCACCTCTGGGAACTCTGTTACCCCAGAAACACATTTAATAACCTCTGGGAACTCTGTTACCCCAGAAATATACTTCCAATAACCTCTGGGAACTCTGTTACCCCAGAAACTGTTGCGGGACCTTACAATATTAACAACTCAAACAATTACCATTTCAATACATTACCGTACGATTCCCGTACATTAAACATTATATAAATACGTTCATTTCCATGCGATCAGCATGTACTTAAACACTTTGATAAAAGCATGCTTTCCGCCCCGGGAAAATATTTAAAAACAGTTCAGTAAAAAGGGGCTCGTGAAAACTCACCTTAGCACATGCAAGTAGGTAACAACAATCAATATCAGTTAACTCGTCCAATCTGTAATATGATCCCTACGATCATTATTATACAATTATTGTTTATATAATCTTTAATCTTATCAATCGGTACACCTGGGGACACTGTCAACCCAGCACTGTACCCGTTCTGGGGGCAAGGTTAACCCAGAAACACTTCTCCGGACTCAGATTGTGATGTCGTTTAGAGTTCCAAGGTCACAACTACTATTAGTCGTTTTTCTCGTTTTGCGTGTCTAGCACTGTTATCCGTTTTTATGTTTCAAAAATGAGTTTGGTCGCACACGACCCGAAAATAGTGGTTGTCTGATAATTTAATTTAAAATGTGAAATTATAGCTCGGTTTAGACGTCCCGATTGGCCGCGGAACCCGTTTCCGTCTTTGGCGTACCGGAAACTATTAAAATAGATTAAAATTACTCAAATCATCCGACTTATTTTCGGATGATTCATTTTTACTTGTTTAACTCAATTATATGAAATTAGTCCATTTTTAAGGTTTTTATACACCAGTCAGCTCGCTCATGCGAACTTTACCGGTTTACGCGTTTTACTTTAAAAGTTTGATAATTAGCACAAATAATTATCCGTTTACTCTCGGATCTTGAAATTTTGCAAAAATCACTTTTTAACAGTGGGGAATTTTATAAAAATATTTCCAGAATTAATTCTTATATTTAACATTTACTTATCTATTTTTAAACACCGTTTAAACACTAAATATGTCGTAAATACCAAACGATCTTAGAAAAATCCCAAATTTCTCCTGGATGTCCCCTGCCATCCACATAGTCCCCTGTAATTTTTCCAAAACCAAAATCTTCTTTTAAATGCCATTTTTACTAAAACCGAGCTAGAAATCCCTAGAACTCGTTTAACCGAAAAGCCTACTTAGACTTCTCCAACGGACCTCAAATTTTGTGTGTGACTTATGCATGATATGAAAAGCTTATCCACAATTTTACAGAATTTTTCATGATATTTAACTATTTTTCACCATTTTTGGCCAAAACCGAGCATTAAATTCACCAAATATTCATCCTTCATCCAAAAATTCACAGAACTCATATTTCCATGTGTTTAACACCTCTGTAAAATTTCGTGACCTAACTCTAAACGACCAACAATCTGTCCAAAAACACATACGCCGACAAAAACCGAATATACCTTTCGTTTTCCGCCACTACAAGCTACAAACTCATCTTTCCGCCTTATCTACCACTAAATACAGAGCCTACAAACAACATACCACAATACCAAGCAAGTTACACTCACGATCAAGCCATTTCTTTCATGGTTACGGTTATGATACTGAAAACAAAGATTTAACCGTAAAAATTCGTTTTTGATTCGTTTAACTCATTTCTTGGACCAAGATCCCTTGTATAACTTGTATACATCACTTGATCATGCAAGAATCGGTTCCATCTCGGGTTTTCACCCTTTTTCACTTGGAAACCTCATTTTCTTGAAAGAAAACTCAAGAAACAAAGATAAACACGTACATAACACGATCATTACCTCGTTATTCTTGCTAGAATTGTCGGTTTTTGGATCATGAACTAGAGAGAAATGAAGGATGTTGAGTTGGGATTGTGTAAAAAAGAAAAAAAGAATTTTTTGGGGGTGTTGAAGTCCGATCGGACTAGAGGATGGGTGGGGTGGGACCCACTTGTTCAATCTAGTCCACTCATTTGGATTTCCGTGATCTGGATAATGTTTTGGATACTCTGGTTCAGTTCGTTTTTCAGTTAAACGTCTAATTCGGCTTAAAACGGTCTTTTTTCGGCTTTAAAAAAAGAAATTTAACTAAAACCGATTTAAAAACTTTAAAAACTTAAACCATGATGTTTATTAACTTAAAACATCATATCATTAATTATCGTGCATCTTTTTCGGCTTGATCGATCGTCTCTTGCTCGGCTTGGTATTAAAGGTTTCGTTTAACGTACCGACGTACTTTTAAATCGAAATCTTTTTTCTGTGCCTTAATCCACTTATCCCGAAGCTTTAATACTTCGTAACATCACTAAACATTATATATTTCATCTATAATGTAATCCCCGATTCGTTCGGGTTTCAATAACCGTTCATCGATTAATCGTAATTTCGATACGACTAGCTGTATATTCGAGTATAATTCGTACTGTGAATCTTATATACTCGTATAAGCACATTATAATTCATATATTCAGTATTCAATAACACGTAAATAGTATATTCCGGCTAGGGTATACCTGAATTTGCCGGAATCGTTACATTCTCCCCCCGTTACAAAAATTTCGTCCTCGAAATTTTACGCATCAACTACTTCCTTTTGCGGAAATAGGTGGGGGTATTTCCTTCAGAATTCACTCTCGCGTTACCAAGTATAATCTGGTCCTCGCTGTGAATTTCCACTTAATCTTAATTAATAACGCTTGGTATGTCCAAACTGTTTAGTTTTCCCGTCTACCATCTCTACGGAATTAGTTATGATATCAAACATGTCTTCTACGAGTACTTCTATTACTAGTACTTTCGTTGCCTCATCGCTTAGGCACTTTTCAATCCGTATACATGGCAAAATATCATGTATAGAAACTTAGCCCCTGGAGTACTTTAATTGATAAACTAAATGACTAACCATGGAGATAGTTCTCATGGGGTCCAATTTATCTAGAGGCTATTTTCGGTTTTGCCAAACCTCATATCACCTCTCTAAGGTGATGCCTTAAAATACCTTGTCACCCCTTTCCGGCGACAATGGTTTCCTTTGAATGTTGGCATAACTCCTTTGCCAATTACGCGCTGCTTTCAATTTGTCTTAAATATTATAAATCCGATTGGTTGTTTCTCGAATAAATTCCAATCTTATGGCTTGATTGACGCCCATTTTCAATTTAACAAATTGGTGATAATTACTTCACCCATAAAAGCTTCAAGCTCTCAATGCTTCATTCCCCGCCTTCCAATAATGGAAGTAGGGTGACTATTTTGATCTGAGATAATTGAAAATGACACTCCACGACGAGATACCATTTCACCATCAGGAATTTAGGCAAAAATTCATTGTGGTAATTGTCATAGATTGGAATGAATGCGAGGATTGGTTAATCGATCCGCGATTACCCAATTTTCCTCATGCCTTTGATATATCTTGGGAATTTGCATCCCGAAATCCAATGTAATTTATTCCCACTATCATTGGCGACTTTTCTGTTATTGTGGCGTTCCCAAGGGTTTTCGGTATGCAGCCTTATCTCTTGCACAACATAAATATTCACCAACATACGTAACCATATCTTTCTCCAAACTCGGCCATTAATAAAATCCTTTCAGATATTCGCATCATCAATAGTCAAATCCGATCCCGGATGTATGGATTATTTCGATCTATGCGCTTCGTCAATGATTAATTCATGAAGGTCATGGAGGGTCGGGATCCAAACCCGATTTTTGAAGTAGAGAATTTAGTCCACGCGGTGTTCGAAATTCTCTCATTGCCGTAAAGTTCCTCCTTTTCCAATTGTCCCTCTTTCAACGCCTCACGTTGAGCGACTCGAATCAGATCCGAAAAGTTCGACTGGACTATCATCCCCAATGCCCTCATTCGCAATGGCTTAACCCGATCTTTCCTACTCAAGGCATCGGTTACGACGTTAGCCTTGCCGGGTGGTAACGGATGTCACAGTCATAATTGTTTAACAACTCAACCCATCTTCGTTGCCTCAAATTTAGTTCTTTCTAATCGAATATGTGATGCAAACTTTTATGATCAGTGAAGATGGTGCACTTCGTATCGTAGAGACAATGTCTCCACATTTTAAGTGCATAGATAACCTCTCCCAGTTCTAAGTCGTGAGGAGTGTAATTTTACTCGTGTACTTTTAACTGTCGGGAAGCATAGACTATAACCTTAATATACTGCGTCAACACGCATCCTAACCCTTTACGCGATGCGTTACAATATGCGGCAAAACCATCGTCTCCATTGGGGAGACTTAAAATCGGCGCTTGGCACAATTTTAATGGTTTCTATCTTATTTGGATCTTTGTGAAATACTTGTTGCTTTACAACATGACCAAGGGATTATGCATTCTTTATTCAAAATCACATTTTGAAAACTTCGCGTACAACTCCCCTTGCTTTAACACTTCCACAATTTTCCTTAACCGTCGATCATGCTCTTCTTTACGTTGCGAATATATTAAAATATCACCAATGAATGTTATGACAAATTTGTCAAAATAAAGTTACAGACTCGGTTCATGAGTTCCATGAATGCTGCCGGCGCATTTGTTAGCCCGAAAGGCATAACTAAGAATTCATAATGGCCGTAGCGAGTCCGAAACACTGTTGTTGCAACGTCTTCCTCTTGGATCTCTCATTTGGTGATAACTATATCTAAGATCAATTTTTCAAAAAAAAAATCGCCCTCTGCAGTTGGTTTAGCGGATCATTTACTTCGAAGAAGTGAGCACCTTCTCTTGATCATCACTTTATCCAATTTTCCGTAATCAACACATATCCTAACACTTCCGTCCTTCATTTCCCAATTAAAACTGGTACACCCCATGGTGACTAACTAGGTCGTATAAAATTTTATCCAACAATTCTTGTAACTGGTTGGATAAATCTTGCATCTCGGACGGTGCAAGTCGGTAGGGTGCCTTAGCAATAGGGCCAGCTTGAGACATTAAATCGATTCTGAATTCAACCTATCGGGTTGGCGGTAATCCAGGAAGTTCTTTTGGGAAAACTTGTGGAAATTTGCGTACCACCGGGATATTTTCTATATGTTTTCTTTTAAAATACTTTGACAATCACGTTTGTTAAA
This sequence comes from Bidens hawaiensis, assembly GCF_021521415.1. Taxonomy (NCBI): domain Eukaryota; kingdom Viridiplantae; phylum Streptophyta; class Magnoliopsida; order Asterales; family Asteraceae; genus Bidens; species Bidens hawaiensis. Next base: position 271,514 of record NW_027493626.1, read on the forward strand.
TACACCACGCCTTCTTGTCGTAAATATTATAACATCTCAAGATGAGATTTGAGTGGCAACATAATACCGTACACTTTTCTCTGTATTTAATCGCTTCATAGTCCGAAAGAGAACTTCTAATCATCTTCTTTTCCTATTTGATTTCTGCTTAATGTTGACTTAGCCCATCCATGCTAACTATCACGTCAAAACTTCTTTGCTTTACTGGTCGTAGGTCAATAAGGAAAGGTTAATCGTTCAGAATAATAGGACAATTCCGTACAATTTAGTTAACCATTAGGGATTTACCGTTAGCGATTCTACAGTATAGGGTTCTATAGTTTCACTAATCGGTATCTTTCCAAAGGGTAGGAGGTTAGCAGGAACTAACTTCTATCGACGACCGTAAAAATATCACTGAAGCCTATTGATTTAAAACTACCACATACTTAACACCACCTTTGGATCATGACGTGCTTTATTCAAATTACTCACAAAAGCACGGCTCCTTGTTTGATCAGAGGTTGATGCTTATCATGAGGTTCGTCTTCCAACGACACCTTGGTTCAACTTTGGGCAATTTCTTTTGAAACGTTCGGTACTGCCACATTCATAGCAAGTACAACTGTTTGGCATAATTTGGTTTCTTTGGATGGATTGTTATTGAAGTTGTTGGGTTCGGAGTGGTTGTACACGAATGGGTTGGGGTTGCCGGTTCACATGGCTTCAATTGGTTCTACAATTGGGGCATTACTTCCATCTTTACCACACCTGTGGCCTACTATCACTCGACATTCTTCTTCCTGCCGATAACCATATTTTCTACATTTAGGGAAGGACCCTTCATGCGGTTCATGTTTTCGCAACAGAACTAGTCTTAGTATAATTCTGGGTTGTAGGACGTACCTACTTATTCGCAAGTCTATCTTGCACTATACCTTTACCATTTCCCTTCTTTAACACTCGACGTTTCACCTAACGTCCTTTCATTCCCCTTCCCATAGAATCAAATATATCAATGCTGGCTTGCGACACAACCCTTCCAAAGGTTGTATATTTTACAGGTTTGACTATACTCCTTATCGATGAAGTTAGTCCCCAATATTGCACTTACTTCGCTTAGTTTCAGGAGTAATTAGTCATGTTACCAGACATGACAATTCCTTTAAACGATTAGCGCGTTCTAAGTGATCAGCACACAACATTTCTATCTTTCATAGCTCAGTTTCAAATCTCTGAACTCAATTACTCGAATAAGAGTGCTCCGGTACTAGAATTTTAAATCCTGGCCATATCATCTGAGTAATAATTTTCCAACTATAATTTTTGTACCATCGTGTTCCATCACGATACAACATAATCTACCAACATATCTGTAGCATATTTCACTACACAATATTCTAGACTCTTACCAACATCCTTAACCATTTTGATCTTTTTCCATCCATTCGCTAATCTATTCCTCCCTTTACCATCAGTAAACTATTAATAATTTCCTTACCACAAACTACAAACATATCCTTCATACCGGATCCAATTCATTACGACTACTATTCATGTTTAGTATATAACTAATACTTGTAGTCATAATGGCATTCGGTGGGATGTTATCACTCTTAGTAATACCACTAAGAATTGAAATATTCATAATCATGTGATTGCTCGATCTATAATTCTGCATTCACATTTGCATCAACCCTAGCAGTGATCTGTGATACTACATTCGGTATCATCATCTGCTATCCTTGAGCAATCAACTGAATCATATCAATCTCCATCATTGGAGTTACTCTTTTTATGTCATTCTGCCGTACTCATTCCGTACGCAGTAATCAATACTAATCTCACCATATAACTCGTTACCAGCTCAATCATAACAACAGGTACACATACACACCAAATATTATCACATATATTACACATACCGGCATCTAGTATATATGTCCCACAAATATAATAACATATGGACTTAACCTGACATCGGTTAACGTTTAAATATGTTTCATAACCCTTGTCACCAACTGACATATAGACCTTTCTCAACAAAGATCAATGTTTAATATGCTCGATTTCAATATCCTTTTGCATGTCAGCATAACCGATACATGCTCACCGTGAGCACCAAACGATTACGTACCACGGAGTTATAATATCCGTGTCTATTCGTATATCCGGCATACACAGTATACCTCCTATGTACGAGCAACCAACTATGCCATAATGATTCCAACACTTCTTTGTGTATAGGTAATCATTCTATTCGAGCCTACATGGGTGTAAACATCTAAAGGATGTAAGGATAACATAGGAAGTTATTAGAATAGGCGGTACCGGTGTTGGTAGGGTATGGGATTTATCAATTTTTGGTTGGGAGTGACGGTTACTAGACATTTCTGGTTAATGTCAAACGGGAGATTTGATTTGGTACCATCATAACTATAACCCGATAAGTCCGACTTATCACCAACCGATGCTCTAGAAATTTCAGCATCCTCGGTACTTTTTATTATCACATCCCCCGGTTCCTTATCCGGGTCTTATTTCCCAATACTTGAACCCATAAGATATGCACACGTATATATATATATACACATTAGCACATATAAATAATATTATATACTGTACACATATGTTGCCATTTTTACCTATTAATGTACCCCGTGACTTCCCCTGAATTCCCTCGTGCGGACAAGTCTGTTATTATGTTCCGGACCATAATAACCCACTTGTCCATCCAAGTTCATCCCGATCTCGTCACAATAAATTATTAGTTAACATTCAGATCCTATAATACTTGAGCTACTGGTTATATTTTAGGTATCTTTTAAAGACATCCAAATTCTTTATAACCAATGGCTCTGATACCAAGTTCTGTAACACCCCGTAACCGCAGTGGAAACGTAAACGGGATGCGACAGACACCTCTGATATCAACCACATTGTTTATAAAAAAAAAATCGAATGTATTAATATACTTCAAGATTACATTGTCTCGTCTTTCATTATCGTCTAGGTGATACACACTTCATACAATACGATTCATAATTCTATCTGTTATAATGTATCCTAACGTCCAGCACGCAAAACTTACACACAACAAGCACTTAGCACGTAATCAATCACTTTATCTAAGTTGTACCTGAAAAGCATGTGAGAAAACGGGTCAACTACGAATAGTTGGTGAGTTTCACAATTTTAGTAAACCATGATAAATCCATATCATAACATAATATTATTTGGGGACACTGTCAACCCATAAATACATTTAATAACCTCTGGGAACTCTGTTACCCCAGAAACATACTTCTAATAACCTCTGGGAACTCTGTTACCCCAGAAACACACTTCCAATAACCTCTGGGAACTCTGTTACCCCATAAACACATTTAATAACCTCTGGGAACTCTGTTACCCCAGAAACATACTTCCAATCACCTCTGGGAACTCTGTTACCCCAGAAACACATTTAATAACCTCTGGGAACTCTGTTACCCCAGAAACATACTTCCAATAACCTCTGGGAACTCTGTTACCCCAGAAACTGTTGCGGGACCTTACAATATTAACAACTCAAACAATTACCATTTCAATACATTACCGTACGATTCCCGTACATTAAACATTATATAAATACGTTCATTTCCATGCGATCAGCATGTACTTAAACACTTTGATAAAAGCATGCTTTCCGCCCCGGGAAAATATTTAAAACAGTTCAGTAAAAAGGGGCTCGTGAAAACTCACCTTAGCACATGCAAGTAGGTAACAACAATCAATATCAGTTAACTCGTCCAATCTGTAATATGATCCTTACGATCATTATTATACAATTATTGTTTATATAATCTTTAATCTTATCAATCGGTACACCTGGGGACACTGTCAACCCAGCACTGTACCCGTTCTGGGGGCAAGGTTAACCCAGAAACACTTCTCCGGACTCAGATTGTGATGTCGTTTAGAGTTCCAAGGTCACAACTACTATTAGTCGTTTTTCTCGTTTTGCGTGTCTAGCACTGTTATCCGTTTTTATGTTTCAAAAATGAGTTTGGTCGCACACGACCCGAAAATAGTGGTTGTCTGATAATTTAATTTAAAATGTGAAATTATAGCTCGGTTTAGACGTCCCGATTGGCCGCGGAACCCGTTTCCGTCTTTGGCGTACCGGAAACTATTAAAATAGATTAAAATTACTCAAATCATCCGACTTATTTTCGGATGATTCATTTTTACTTGTTTAACTCAATTATATGAAATTAGTCCATTTTTAAGGTTTTTATACACCAGTCAGCTCGCTCATGCGAACTTTACCGGTTTACGCGTTTTACTTTAAAAGTTTGATAATTAGCACAAATAATTATCCGTTTACTCTCGGATCTTGAAATTTTGCACAAATCACTTTTTAACAGTGGGGAATTTTATAAAAATATTTCCAGAATTAATTCTTATATTTAACATTTACTTATCTATTTTTAAACACCGTTTAAACACTAAATATGTCGTAAATACCAAACGATCTTAGAAAAATCCCAAATTTCTCCTGGATGTCCCCTGCCATCCACATAGTCCCCTGTAATTTTTCCAAAACCAAAATCTTCTTTTAAATGCCATTTTTACTAAAACCGAGCTAGAAATCCCTAGAACTCGTTTAACCGAAAAGCCTACTTAGACTTCTCCAACGGACCTCAAATTTTGTGTGTGACTTATGCATGATATGAAAAGCTTATCCACAATTTTACAGAATTTTTCATGATATTTAACTATTTTTCACCATTTTTGGCCAAAACCGAGCATTAAATTCACCAAATATTCATCCTTCATCCAAAAATTCACAGAACTCATATTTCCATGTGTTTAACACCTCTGTAAAATTTCGTGACCTAACTCTAAACGACCAACAATCTGTCCAAAAACACATACGCCGACAAAAACCGAATATACCTTTCGTTTTCCGCCACTACAGGCTACAAACTCATCTTTCCGCCTTATCTACCACTAAATACAGAGCCTACAAACAACATACCACAATACCAAGCAAGTTACACTCACGATCAAGCCATTTCTTTCATGGTTACGGTTATGATACTGAAAACAAAGATTTAACCGTAAAAATTCGTTTTTGATTCGTTTAACTCATTTCTTGGACCAAGATCCCTTGTATAACTTGTATATATCACTTGATCATGCAAGAATCGGTTCCATCTCGGGTTTTCACCCTTTTTCACTTGGAAACCTCATTTTCTTGAAAGAAAACTCAAGAAACAAAGATAAACACGTACATAACACGATCATTACCTCGTTATTCTTGCTAGAATTGTCGGTTTTTGGATCATGAACTAGAGAGAAATGAAGGATGTTGAGTTGGGATTGTGTAAAAAAGAAAAAAAGAATGTTTTGGGGGTGTTGAAGTCCGATCGGACTAGAGGATGGGTGGGGTGGGACCCACTTGTTCAATCTAGTCCACTCATTTGGATTTCCGTGATCTGGATAATGTTTTGGATACTCTGGTTCAGTTCGTTTTTCAGTTAAACGTCTAATTCGGCTTAAAACGGTCGTTTTTCGGCTTTAAAAAAAGAAATTTAACTAAAACCGATTTAAAAACTTTAAAAACTTAAACCATGATGTTTATTAACTTAAAACATCATATCATTAATTATCGTGCATCTTTTTCGGCTTGATCGATCGTCTCTTGCTCGGCTTGGTATTAAAGGTTTCGTTTAACGTACCGACGTACTTTTAAATCGAAATCCTTTTTCTGTGCCTTAATCCACTTATCCCGAAGCTTTAATACTTCGTAACATCACTAAACATTATATATTTCGTCTATAATGTAATCCCCGATTCGTTCGGGTTTCAATAACCGTTCATCGATTAATCGTAATTTCGATACGACTAGCTGTATATTCGAGTATAATTCGTACTGTGAATCTTATATACTCGTATAAGCACATTATAATTCATATATTCAGTATTGAATAACACGTAAATAGTATATTCCGACTAGGGTATACCTGAATTTGCCGGAATCGTTACACTGGCTCATTTGGGCGGGAGTATTCCCGCCTTGCTCATTCCTTCAGGTGACTACTGAAGTAGCAAGAGTTAGTGCCTTGTGCGTGTAGCCTTGCTATCAGTGCGGGTAGCCTTCCCTGATGGCTTGTATCCGCAACTGCGGGAACAAGCGGGGTACTTCACCATTGGGAGGCATTCCCTGCGGGTACAGCTGGCGTACTGCGCGTAAGGTCTTCTCTGAGCATGGTGGGTCCTGCGGAAGCAGTTGGTCGTTGCGCAGACGTCCCTGTTCAAGGTGAGTATTGCGGGTCCAACTGGGCTCTGCTGGGACCTACCTCTTCACAAAGTTAAGATGAGTTCAATGGCCCATACGTATTAACCCGATACTCGTCATCAATCTTTTCCTTGAAGCTTTTTGCTGATTCAGCATCGAGCCTTATTCGACAAACAACTTTGCATGCTTGCTCCTCATGCATGTGAAACCGAAATGATGAACAAATATGAAAACGCCAAACTGCACGAATCAAAAACAAATTTTATACCTCTTCAGCACATTCATATTACTGAATTAAGCAACAAATGATAGTAGCAGTCCATTTAATTGCTAACAAGACATCTTATTTTCATTTTAATGTATATGTATATGTCATGCATGTACTTGGTGCTGGCATGACATTAAATAACCGGTGCCACATCAGCAATATATTTAAAAGTAAAATCAGTACTTAAAATAAGGGCCGTAGCAGGAACTAGACGGAGCCAAAAATAAAGAATAAACTGTTACCGTGTACACTGAATTGCGGTTACCCCGTAACACATCACCAACATTTTCTACTGTGTTTTGAATATGTTTGGGTCTACAACAGTTCAAGGAATAATAGTCATAAGGAAGTTGTGTCTTGATTGATGACAACTTGTTGACTTTGACTTGAAGCGGATCACCCTGCATAAGTAAAGCATGAAAACCATATAAAGTGGTTAAAGAGATTCAAACAAGCCAAGAAAACATACACATACAGGCGCGCGCGCGCACACACACACTTTGTAACGAGCCAAACGAGAATTTACTATATTAAGAAAATTTTCATTTTTTTTAAACTTTCATTAAAAAAAAAGTCATAGCATTTAAGCTACAAATATGCCTATAAATATTTGGGCTTTAATTTAAACGAGCCACTAGCCGAGCCTTGGCTCGTGTACAAACAAGCCAAAAGCTTTTTTAAGCAACCATATTTGAAAGCCTCAATAATATTGTATACCGAAATATAAAAAGATATGTATATGAAACTAATTAATTATCATGATCATTAAACACAAATCCCAGTTGAAACTTAACGAGTAAACATGATTAGCAGTCTATAAACACTAATTTGAATGAGCAAACAAATACGGAGTAGTAGTTAACGAGTAGCGAGTATGTACCGTTTTAAAATCAACAGGAGGTAGATAAAATGACTGGGAAGATGAGATGAAGATGATCGTTATGCAAACGCTAATCATGCTCCCAAGATGATCCATTGATCATTCACATACACTGATACACATACCAGAGAGAGAATAATAATAACAATAATACGGAGTAATAATATTAATAATATCAGTGGAAATTTGAAGTCAATTGTCAACGACGAACTCATAATTTCTCCCACTATGTTTTGAATGTTCAACGTTTAATTTTGGCTGCCATTTTTGACAACTGAGGTTATTTCTATTTTTACATATTTTTTTCTTTAGCTCTTTTTATCTGATTTATAGATTTGTGGTAAAAATTATTAGTTAATAAACCAACTTATTTATTATTTTATAAAAATGTATATTATTTTTATACTTTGCTATGTAAATTGTTTTTACCTGTCACAGTGTCGGTTTCTGACACAGACACACACATAGTACAATCAAACTTATTAAACATGTACACCGAAATACACCTACAAAAAGACTGGACACTCAAAAATGTAACAAAATAGGAGAACGTTATCAATTTAAAAAACGTAACCATTAGAAATTGCTTGAATCAATATGAAGTATGCAAATGCCATTAACTTAAAAGCTCACATATTGCTAACTTAGCAAAAGACATTCCATTACCTCGTGCATATTCGCCACAAGATTCTTCAACGATCATCTCATCGCTTTGATCATCTTCCAAATTTTCCATCCGTCTGTTGTAGATTATGTGAAACCTTTCAAACACTAGTGATATACTCCGCCATTTTGACAATATTTGATGCATTGTACGCCCAGAGCAAAACTTGTTACCTGCTGACGTAGAGCTGAACATGTAAAAAAGACAGAGTGTTTTAAAACAAATCAACTATGGATAGCGATTGGTGTTGATCACTTTATTTATCATCGTCGCAAAGCATGCAAACAATAGGAAATTATTTAAATTATGTAAGTTAGTACTATACGTGGACTACTGCTTATTTGTTAATGGGCCAGTTAATATAGTCAAATGTTAATGGGCCAGTAGGTAAAATCAGTTGGACATTACATTATGAGAATTTTTTGTGTGATTTTACAAAAGGTGTTTGTTTTTGAGTAACTTTATGAGAAGTTTTAGTGTTATTTTTGTAAATGTTGTAAAGTTAAATCCTGCATAGTTGAAATATGTTTTGATATACATATTACATGACATTGTTTCTTTCTAACTAAATTAGACAGAAACACAAAACATAACTGATGACGTACAACAAGGAAATAAAATCCAATCCATAAAACTCAAAAAGAAAACACCAGGAAACTAATACTATTGGCATGATAAATTAACCGAATCAAAATCAAATCGTAAGGATAACACCCCATCAAAATGGACATCCCCCCCCCCCAAATAATAATAATAATAATAATAATAATAATAATAATAATAATAAGCAATGAAAAAAACGGTTGAACTATGTATCCAACCCTTGATTTTTGAGTTTCAAGCATGAGCATTTACCATCACAATAATAGATAATTTTCATTTATACGGATAATTATACATATATATATATATCAATAAATTTTATTTTATGCTAAATTGGAGGGCCTTATCTAAACGGAGATCTAAATCGGTTGCTTAAGTTTACTGACCCTTGGGCCGACCCTGCAACTTATATTCAAGAGCAGGGAGTTATAGCCGGCTAGTGTCAAATATAACACGTTCCCATTAGGCTGAGGGGTGTGGGGGGCTCTAACGGGGGCGCGAGTGGGGGCTCCAGCCAATAATATTGTGACGTGTGGCAGAGAGAGAAACTGGATAAGGGGGGTGTTGGAGCCCCCGCTGGAGCCCCTGGCCCTGGTGTGGAGGGGCTCCAGCAGAGGCTCAAGCGGATTTTTTTTTTATTTTTTTATAAATGTATTAAAAAAACGTATTATTAAAAGAACTCATAAATTATTTAAAAAAACACACATTTTTTTTAAAATTCAAATTACAAAAAAAAAACATACTAAAAATTAAACAAACAATAATACTTAATAATAACACTAATCTAATACAAGATCATCGGGTCGCCTCGCCCACAAATGTTCAACCAACTCATGTCGAAGATCCCCGTGTATCTCACGGCTCTTGATATTTGCTATGTTATGAAGTTTTTGTTGATCACTGATTGTGGACGGTTGTGGCGGAATGTCATCTTGGTAGTTTTGGCAGATAGTTTTGCCCTCGTCTTCTAACGTCATGTTGTGTAGGATCAGACACATGTAGACGACGTCCGTTATCCTCTCCCGAGTCCAATAACGTATCGGGTTCGCCAGAACATAATATTGTTTTTTTATAGCTCCAAAAGCTCTTTCAATATCTTTTCTAGCAGACTCTTGCTTCTTCGTAAAATACTTCCGTTTGTCGGCGATTGGATCTGTAAAAGCTTGAACTAACAAAGCCCATTCGTTGTAAATACCATCGACTAGATAGTACCCGTACTTGAAGAGTTCTCCATTTGCAACAAAAGATTGAGGTGGTTCAACCCCGTCGATAAGGTCGTTGATCAAATTTGACTGATCGATAACATTAAGGTCGTTATTTGACCCAGCAACACCAAAAAAAGCATGTCAAAACCAAAGATCATGTGACACCGCCGCCTCAAGTATAAGGGTCGGCCCTTCATGATCACCACGGTGGAACTGACCTCGCCAGGCCGTTGGACACATAGCCCATCCAACATGCGTACAATCGATGCTACCTAGAATCCCAGGAAAACCATGTTTTTCTGCGTGCACCTCATATATGCGTTGGATGTCATACATTGTAGGTTTACGCAGATATCTCCGAGCGTAAGTCGATATGACTCCTACGTATAATATATATTACAAAATGTAATAAATATTTAATAAAAAGTAAAATTAATGTTTTTTACCTTGGCAGAAAAAATGAAGGGATTCACGTGCAACCCTTTTCGACATCTGTAAATACTCATCCAAAGCGTCCGACGAGATGCCGTACGCTAATTGACGGATAGCAGCCGTGCATTTTTGAAGAGGGGTAAAATCGGGGAGACCCCTAGCATCCTCCCTTTGTTGAAAAAAGGGATACCGTGCCTCTAAATCACTTGCTATACGCATGAACAATTGTCTGCTCATTCGGAAACGAGTTTGAAAATCCGACTCCTCATATACCGGTTGAGGGCTAAAATAATGCCTAAACAAAGTATCGTTAGCACCCGATCGATCACGATCACGAGGTGGTGCTCTAACCCTCGGGAGTTGAGGTTGATGGGCTTGATTTTGCAAGAGATCGACCACGGTTGCGGTTAAAACTCCCCCTACATGAAGAAGCAAATCATCCTCTTCGGAGGAGTCGGAATCAGACAAGTACGACGACATTATTTTTTTAAAAAAACTTGGGAAGATGGGTTAATTTTGGGTTTTATTTTGAAGTAGTGGTGATTGATATGGGTGAAATGGGGTATTTTATAGATGAAATGGGGTATTATATAGGAGTTTGGGATATTATATAAGGGTTTTAAGGTTTTTTTTTTTTTTAAATAATGAGTTCCAACGGCTCTTTTGGGCGGGCCCACCGGTTTTTTCTCTCTCTTCTCCCGCGACCACACTCACGCCTGCCTGGGGGCTCGCGCACGCGCCCCGTTCGCGCCCCGGTGGTGTGGGGTTAGCGCCTGGGGGCGCGAGCGGAGGGGCTCACGCGCCCAGGTTAGCGCCCCACACCCCTCAGCCTTAGTGTTAGGGGTCGTATAAATCATGGCTTTGATATGTCTAGTCATGTCACATGTTGGTTGTGATATGTCGTCAATCATGTCATTATTTGGGATTTTTATTTTCCAACAATGAATAGTTAAGATTATTCAAAACCATTTTTTTAAAAAATATTATATTTATCTCATAAAACAGGTGATAATGATTGTTGCATTGATAGTGTCTTAATCATTTTATATAGTAGCCAAATTTTGATTTAAAGATATTATAGTCATTTCACATATTTTAAATAAATGAAATAAAGTGATACTTTGGGTGGATTGTTAACATGTTTTTAGATTCGGGAGACATGATTGTGACTTTTGCAATATATGTTCTCTTTGCCTTAATACTTGGCTTTTAAGAGATAAATCTGTCTCTAACTCTTTATGTATGATTTGTTTTTCTATGTTATATGTGGGTGTGGGTCAGGTGTCTAGTTTTTGGTGTTGTAAGCTGTATATTGAGCTTAGAGCTTAAATGACCCAACACTAGGGTTTTACAGTTACCCTGAGAGTTGAGCTTTACAATATTAAAAAGTTTAAATCTGAGCTTTTTTAAATTAAACAATTGAGCTTAGGTTTAACTTGTTTACACTTAATGTGATTAACACGCCCTCTCTTTGCTTAACAAATGCTATTTCTCTAAATTGGATGAAATATATTGGTTTTTGGACAAAGTACAAAATGTTATATGCAAGGGACTAGACTGGTCAATTTAGATATTAATAAGCTCAATTGTTTAGTGCATTAAACATCTATCTACCATTATGGGTTGATAATGATAAGGCTGAACGGTGTGGGTGCTTCTTTGCCGCCCAAACTGCCTAGCTGGCCATCGGCACCGCCGGCAAACACCACCCCCATCGTTTTGGTGCCGCCAACGGTGAAAAAACCGTGGAAGTTTTGCCGACCATTCCATCGCTCAAATCCTCCCCTTTCTTTAACTTTTTACCTGTGCAACCAAAATTAACAATAAAAAACCCATATGAAATAATCGATTGTTATACATGATGAATTCGTTCAAAATCTTGCGACGTACTCAAAAGTTATGATTTTTTTGGAGAAGATAGTGGTAGAGTGGTTGGGCAGAGAAAGATGATGGACGTTGAGATTGAGAAGAAAGTGGAGTATTTTAATTTAATATTTTAATTGTAATGTTTTTTAAAAAAATTCAAATTATTTCAATCAATCAATCATACCCGGTTAAGTCCCACCAACAGCAAAGCTGTAAGTAGTGTCTGGGAAGGGTGGGATGTAGGCACACCGTACCTCTATCCAACGGGATAAAGAGGTGGCTTTCATAGAGACCATCGGCTCTGTAATACATATGTATGAGACAATATATAGTAAATGAGATAATACTAATAATAATAATAATGCTAGTATTAATAATAAAAATAGTAATAATGATAATAATACTAATAATAATAATAGTAATAATAATAATACTATATGGTGTGTGACCAAAATAGGTAAATAATAATACTATAATACAATTCAAATTATTTAAGTAGGTTAATTAGTTTTTAGTTAATAAGTTGTTTTTTAATATTCTTTTAAAAATAATTAAAAACATAGGTTTGTTTATATATTTTTTATGAATACCCCGGTGTAAATTTTAACGAAAACGAATTTGTTTTAAAAAAAAAATTTTGGTTTCCTAAATGAATTTGGCACGTGTTTGTACCGGTAAGTTTGGTATTTTTTATAGCATTAAATTATTAATAAATGTAATTTTATTTATATTTAATTCTTCTAGTTATATGTATATTATTATTTTATTTAAAAATAGAGAGAAGTGATGAATTGGTAAATTGGTGACCATTTTCATAGTATTGTTAAAGAAAGTTGAGTAGAGTGGAGTATGATGTGACGTTGAGGTGGCAATGTAAATTGAGAAGCAAAATGGCATGTATACCCTATAGTCTAAATAACCGAATTATTGTTGATGGAATGAACTAGAAATCAAGCCATTTTTTAATACACTGAAGGGTAGATGTTTAAACACAAAAATATGTTAATTCTTAAAGAAAAGGGTGTTCCAAAGGCTAAATATGGGGAGTTTTTTTCCTATCTGTAGATTATTAAATTTTGAGTTATTGGATTTAAATATTCTTAACTTCTACCCTTTGGCCGGCAACACTCGCAAGTCCCAACCAAAGAAATGTTCTACACTACTTCCAACAATCATTTTATTTTCCTTTGTCACTCCCGAACTTAATAGACCTTAACCCTATTAGTAATTTTTACTGACATGTCATTGTTCTTTCTGACTTTTTTTGTGAACAACTAAATAGTTGTACGCTATGGGTATTGAACCCATGACCTCTCCTTTCACACATATACCACCTTAACATCCCACTAAAAGTGGGAATTTGACACTAGCTGGTTGTAACCAATGGTGATCGGATACAACCAGCTAGTGTCAAAAAAGGCGATAGTCAGGATTAGTGTGTAATATTTCTTTAGTTGAGACTGCTACCAACAAAAAGGTGAAAATTGGGAGTAAACCATAAACCGAATTGTATCCGTAACCAAAAAAACCAATCCGAATCTTGAAATCGGTTTTCGGATCGGATATTAACCGAATCCGAAATTCCAATTCGGTTTTTCGATTGGTTCTCGAATCTTGAAAATTTGGAATTGTATAAATCAAACTAGGTTATGTGGGTTTTTTTATATATATTTCCAAATCCATCTCCACTATTCCGTTTCAGGCCTTCATGGTGCATCCACAACTCGATTCCACTTTTCATCATGTATGTTTCTAAATGACTCAATCCCATGTAAGAATCCTTATGAGTTGCATGCATAAATTTGTTTGTAATAAGGAAATTTGTATAATGGATAACCAGATTTGACAAAATAAGTGCTAAAACAAAAATGATATTCAATTGTTAGTCTTAGTTTGAATGGTTAGTGAAAACACAACCCTGTTGTTCGTTAGCATTCAACGGTTTCTTAGATTGAATTCAGGTTTTTTGGATTTTAGCTTAACTGATCTGAATTGAATTCGGATGAATTCGGTTCGGTTATAGAAATTTGAATTGAATTGGATCGGTTCGGTTTTCGAATTCAGGAAAAAAAATTCAAATCCAAACAAACCGATTCAAACAACCCGAATAACCAATATACGATCCGATGAACACCCCTAGTTAGGAGAATTTAAATCTAATAACCCTTAAAATTTTCTAGTTCAAAATTTCTTCAAAGTTATGCTAAATTTTTATGTTATAAATAACCAACTAGTGAGAGTTTATGTTATCTTTGTTACAAATAACCCTAACATTTAAAAGAGTGGGTGGGAACATTGAATGTTGCATTTAAACACAAATAGCATGTCATAGCTTAAACAGCTTTTGTTATGGTTGCCCTATAATGTATGTTGGCCTATCATATGACTTGGCAAGATGCTCTACCACCCATTTGCTGTGTTAGAGATCAGAGGCCAACGTAGGGCTAACCCATTTGATTGATGGAAGGTCTTGAGATCTGAACAATGAATCAAGCTCAATGTAAAATAGAGTAAAAATTGTGTGTAAGAAAAAAGTTGTATATAACAATGTTGCGCCTGTTATATAAAATTGCGTGACATCTTAAATTGAATGCCCATAATATGGAATATTAGATTGACTTTTTTATACAATTGAAACGTCACGTTAGTTATTTTATAAAAAAATGGCACACTACGTATGTAAGGATGAAGGATACATGCGTGTTTGCCTTTTGTACACAATTCATCTCTGTTTGTGTAATCAAGTTGATTTTGTATAAGTGATGTTATTACTTTTATGGTTAAACTTTTTTAATAATATTTGAGATTTTGAGTTCAACTGTTTCATTGCATCTTCTGATTATTAAAAAAAACATTTAATGTTTACTCCGATGAAAAAAAGAGGACCATTCAGAAGCTCTACAAAAGGAGGTCAGTGAGGTACATGCCAAATATATGTGGTCATAAAATTTCATATTTTAGTGAGTAATAAATCAAAGGTGACCCTGAACTTACCAAATTTTAACCCCCATGTGTGTGTGTAAAGGAACTCAGAGCTTTTATGAGAAAGGAGACTATAACTATAGAAAAATCTAGCTACCATTATAGCAAAACTTATCAAATTTAATAGTCGTTTTGTTATAGAAATTAAAATTGAAAATAAAAGAGCCCATCTAATCCTAACCTAGTAACCTACAAACATCCCTCGTTTGGCATGCTCGAATTTATTTTATGGGTCCTCCAAATAATAGATCCTTAATAAGTAAGCTAAATAGTATTAGAGCATCCACAACACGTTACAATTTTTTATGTTTGAATCTATGTGACAAAGAAATAGACTTGGGTAACAAACTTTCCTTGTTGTGGAGTTTGAGTTTGTGAATGCCAACTTGCAACAAACTTGAAAGGTGGCAAGTTTGTGGGGCCACCTCTTTCTCTCTCTCTCATGCATATATACATATATTATATATGTCAATTATAATATATTTTAATAAGGTGTATGAAGGTTTGTTGTTGTAGAGAAAGTTTGGGTTTTTAAGAAATGTTTGGAATATGATGTGGCTATTATGTGACGGTTTGTGGATACTCTTATGAACCACATGTATGAAAGTGTACTTCAAACAAAATAACTATATAAAGAAAAAAAAATTGAGTTTTAAATAATGATCACGAGGCTCGAACTCTTCGTATCGCTTTGTTTAAAGCCATATATATCTCATAAGTAAAAAAAGCAAGATGTTTGTGAATCGATATAATGGTACAATTTTTCTATAACTATATATGAGAACCTTGTTTTCAAGAAAAGGGCCCGAATTGGTGGCAAAAGTGTCTTGGTGTTATGACGACATTGATTGTGACTCAGAAATTTAGGGTGAATATATTAATATGTGATTCATTTCTCACCACAAAATCATAACCTTGCAACTACATTATTTGTGGGGTGTCATTTTTGGATGATCATATGCCTTGCACACACATTTGTTAAAAAAACATAGATTCGAATCATAGCCATGTCTTAATCAACTAAAATGAAGTTAAGGGAATCTAGCTATACTTTTCTTGTATAAGTATATAATATAGGTTTTTTGCATTAGTTTGCCACGCTCTTAATCTATATTTTCACTATTTTCTATTGGCTTCGTAGCTTTTCCTTACACTTCTGATTGCATAAACCTTAGTTTGTCGAAGAATGGTTTTGATATATAGATTATTTAAGTGAGTATACATGTACCTACAAGGGGTATATGTTATCTTATCTGTTATTATGACTTTTGAATATGGTTTTCTCAACCTTTTTTTAGCTACACTTACTATTTTTAGCCACAATCACGGTTTTGTTGTTTTTATTCTCATGCCTCAGCTTTTTATTTTTGAATATTTAACACTACATGTCAACAAGGTTGTTGGAGCCGATTGTTTTGGCGGAATCAACATATGACATATCCATCTCCTGAGATAGAGGAAATGTTTTCTTTGAATGATATTTTACTATGAACGAGATTTTACTAGGTTTGTTTTCAAAATAAGTATTTAACTTTAAATGTACCTATGATCAGTGATTTTAAATAACAAAACAAAATTCGAATTATGCTTTAATGGCTTTGGAGAGGGATAAACCAAACTATCTCAAGATACTTAAAACTTATAATAGCACGGGTCTGTCTTAGACTGCATGCATATATAAGGAAAATAGAGTGCATGGTTTATTACAAAATTTTACAAGTCATTACGATATAAAAAAAACAAATATAAATTGTTTAAACTTTTATAATGGCTCACATGTTTTACAATGATTAATTTTACATATAAAATGCTTACTTATGTATATAAAAAACATTAAACTAATTTCTTCATGATGTTTGCTTTTTTTAATTTTTAAATGTGCGTTTACATACACGTATAGATTAACTATACGCCGTTTAGTCAAACCTGGTATATATGTAAAGCTCACGCATAAGTTCATTTATCATAAAATGAGCTTTAATTTGTCTAGGTGGACCTTGTTTAGCCTTTTCTAAACAGTTACGTTGGTAGTAGTTAATTAACTACTCAACCATAATTGACCATGATTTCATCCACACCAAACTCATCTGTAAGCAATGATTCATCACATATAATATATATATATACATATATATATAATACTTGTGTGTGCCTGTGTGGTAGGAGGAGAAATATGGAGCAAGCTGGTGGTCATCAATGGTTGTTCCCCTCATTAATTACTGCATTATCATTTTTGACAGCTATACAGATGAATCATTTTTGCAACACAGAAATTAGTAGTTTAATTAATCTTTTCAATATTTTTTTTATAAAAAGTAATAAATGATATACAGTTGTAAAGTCCATAGAAGTAGAGTATATATTTAAGTAGATATGAGTATGTGATGATTAGCATGTTAGCAGCTAGCAGTGTGTTTGAGACCAAACACATTTGGCCACACAACTCAAATTCAGATTCAAAGTTGGCTTGATCATCAGTCTCTCTTCGTCCAATGAAAATCATGAGCCACAAGAAGATCTCTCTCTTCTTTTTCCTCTTTTCATCTTGTCTTGCCACCCTCATCACTCCCTCTCATGGTTCTTATTCTCTCTCTCTCTCTATCTCCCTCTCTCTCTCATACATATATATTAAAAAATACACGTGTGTATAAAGTTATAGCTTGTGTGTGTTTACATATAATAATTTGTTGGCTCTTGTTTTTACCTCATTTTATTTGTTGGTTTATAGCGGATAACTTCAAGAGGGTGACACAAAAGGTTACATTTTGATGATAAAAAGATTTCTTGATTAATGTTCTAGTTTAAGAGGGCAAAAACTCTATATTTAGGGTTTCTCAAACCCTCCCTTCCCCCCTAAAAAAATAAATTTTTTTTGATGAAATCCTTTTACTCATGCACTCTCTTAAATATGATACATGCTTGTTGATTTTGTTAGAAATGCATACATACATATATATGATCATACTGAAGACAGATGAGTTTTAAAGACTTGAGCAGACCATCTAAATCAAGGTTTTTGAGCTTTAGAAAATAAAGTTGGCTGTTTAGGAAAGAATATTATTTTCTAGGGGTTTTGTTGTTATCTCTCTTTATTTATGGGCTTTGTAATTAAACAAAAAAAGTATAATCTTTGTGAAGATGAGCAGAATTAGAGGTGTCCGCCTTATATATTGGCAAAAACTATTTTGAACCTTACAATTTTTAACACAATAAGTTAGGGCATTTAAAAAAGAAATTAAATGGTTTTTTTTTCTTTTTTTTTTTTTTGTAATCTCATTTTATTTATATGGGGTTGTTTAAAATGCAATCTTTTGACACAAAAGGTGTCATCTTTAGAGAGAACATACACTACAAGAAAACTAGGCAATTGCGACAACCTTTACCGTCGCAAAATGGTCGCAATATCCCGTTGCGACCGTTTTGCAACCAAAATTACGGTTGGAAAACACTCGTCGCAAATGCTCTGTTGTGACCATTTTGTGACCATTTTGCTTAAGCCTTCGCAAATCTTGAACCGTTACAGCTGTCGCAACTCTTGCTACCGATGCAGCGGTCGCAACTCTTGCAACCACTGGTGCGGTCTGCAAGTCTTGCTAGCGGTCGCAACTCTTGCTACCACTGTTGCAGTCGCAAGTGTTGCAACCACTGCGGTCGCTATTTTGCAACCAATGCTACGATAGCTAGCCTACAAATCTTGCTACCGTTTCTATGATCTCGAGGCAACCAAAAATAATTGTTTAATATATATATATATATAGATAGAGAGAGAGATGAAAACACACAGACACAGATCAAACTATAAATTTGTATCAAAGAAGTTCAATATTAACAAAAAGTTATCCGAGTTCAAAAACAAAAAAAATGTTCTAGCTAAACACAAATCAAAAATCAAAACCACCATACTTTTGAAACCCTAGTTTTCGTCTTCTGCCGCTTCATACTCTCGCCTTACTCCGGGTCATCGGATGCACGTAGCGATTGAAGCACCATCAACTGCTATTACACAAATCTGTGTCAGTTTTTTCATCATCTGAAAAATAACCCACAGTCAAAGAAAGCCACTTAAATGAATAAAAAAATCTCAAAATCATAAAGAAGTTCAAATAATATACCACTTGAACCTCCATTCAAGCAGTTGTCTCTGTTTTTGTTAGCAATAGGATGCAAACAAGCCTCAAATAAATCGCGTTTAGTTATCGAGCCCGAGCGTGAAAAAATAAGTCACGAGCCAAGGTAGAGCCTAGTCGGGCTCATTTAGCATGAACACAAACAAATATGATGCACTTGATAATGATAATAGCAGTAACATAAGAGATATACCTACCCAACAACGGTTCTGCTTAATCACCTTCGCCTTCATCTCCTTTAACTAAACAGTGCCACTCTACCAATTTCAAACTCAAATCAAATTTTAAACCAATTAAATCAAGAATACACACACACATATGACAGAATCTAAAAGCAGATGAACAATAGAACAAACCTGCATGTTCTATATAATTAAAACAAATGTCAGACAACGTCCAGGTAATAACTTTTCTGCATACTTTGACTTCGCCAATGCTCTGCATCACCGTTCGTAAAACAATCATGTGATCGAATAAAGTGCACAATCCCAAACGGTGGTTTATGTTCCCAAACGTCCATTCATTTAAATTTGTTTATGTTCGTTCTTTTGTGTTCGTTAGTTTACGTTTGCTTAAGTTTGTTTGTTTACACTCGTTAATATACACATGAAAGTTCATTTACCAGTCATCCAACACATTGTTATGTTCGTTCACTCACATTCCTAAACCATTCGCTTATAAATGTATAAACGAAACGAACATAACACAAACATGTTCATTTTTTTAATGAACGAATATGAACAAAAATACCCTCGTTTACAAGAGCAATCCCTACTAAAATAAGCATATATACAACAACAGATTTTTCCTCACCAATCTTGACAGCAACATGATCGACTAATACCGCATTGCCAACCAAAAGGTCAGTTCCTGCTACCTTTATCCACCTATGATTGAAAGAATTCGACAACTTACAAGCATAAATGTAATGTTAACAACAAAAGATAGCATAAATCACTTACTTCCCACAATGATACATTATTAGCGTATAGGAATCCACTCTTAACACATCTTAGCTCTGATTTAGTCTTTAAAAAGCCGATGACCTGATAGAAATCGCTGATGCGAAATGTTAGTGTGGGTGATCTGATACGCTTGGTTTTGTATATTTAAATAAATTTTAGTAACATAGTTTATACCTGCAAATTCATAAGAGATGACTCAGCAACTTGATGTTGGGCGTCCATTCCGATCCTTCCACCAAATTCATAAGTATTGTCTGTTATATAACAGTAATCTTCAGCATGTGAATGGCTAAGTTCAAATTCCCTAATATTCAATATACATATTGAAGAGGTCAATAATAATATAATTATGAAAGTATGAAACATTTATGATAACAATGGATTTAATCAAGGTTAAGAGCATAAGAGGCTACTTGTTTCTGCTTAAAGAATGCGACTATAGGAATCTATAACTCTATAAGCTAACTCATTCATACATGAGCCAAATAATTCCTTTGTGCAAAATAATAGCGAAAGAATCTATGAGCCCCTATCTAGCTAAACATAATTAATCCAAATCCAGTATGATTATAAGGTATGCCTAATTCAAGCTAAAAAACTCCAACATGAGACAATAAATTCAAGCTCAACTGATAAACAAACTAGCATCTAACTAACATTAATAATTCTTTTAAACAAAATTGCCTATGTATACACACCACAAAACGCTCAAGCACCGCATACTATCCTCTTGAAAACTCCAGCTGTCCCATGGACCGGACCACATATGCTTTAAATTTAACCCAGCATGACCACCACCTTGCCCAACACCACAACAACTAGCACGGCCACCACCTTGCTCAATACCTTGATCACCAAGTTGA
Source organism: Bidens hawaiensis (assembly GCF_021521415.1). NCBI lineage: Eukaryota > Viridiplantae > Streptophyta > Magnoliopsida > Asterales > Asteraceae > Bidens > Bidens hawaiensis. Next base: position 292,634 of record NW_027493626.1, read on the forward strand.
CTACTTCCTCGACCACAACCCCACCCAACACCTGGGCCCATAGTGCGTGCCATGATATCTACAACAAAAAGAAATCACAATTATTTAGACACAACTATTAGATTTTTAAAATATTTTCTTATGAGAAACGAGTTGTTACAATAATATGTAAAATGAGTTACTAAACTCAAATGACAAACCATCCGAACATCCAAACTTACAAGTTGTTACAATAATATTGCTATTTGTTGTTCTGCCAATGTTGGCTTGACAGTAGCCACCGTCCAATTTCTTTATTTTGATCTTTTTATCTTTTTACAAAAAATATGGATACCTATAGTTGTATCAAACAAATACAACAAGTTCTAGAAAGATATAAAAGAAAATAGTCTAACATATACTTTCCCTTAAAAATACAGTTGATCAAATTCTTAAAGGTTCTGCAAATCCAAAATCAATGGCAATAACTAACTTTTCTTATCAAGTTAGGTGAGTGTAGGATTCAAAACTGGTATGTGGCTAAACTCATGCCCACAATCATCTAAATTGACTACAAAATCACAAATTCTAAACAAACTTTATATATTTTGACACCAAAAGTCCAAATACAGCCCTAATTTTTTATAAAACTTGATATTTGATGCATACAGATTGACATTCATGGATATTAAAGTGTTCGATCACTAAAACCTAACTTATCTGATGCATATAGCATACAAAACTGCAATTGTGCAAAGAGTGCCATACGTTCAATCTATATTCGTGATTTAAACGCTAATACTAACAATCGTTCAAAATCCATAGCAGCTAATTACGAAATCGATTAGTACCAGACGAATAAACCGAGTGACAGTTAACATATATGTGTGAGTGAGTGAGAAATTATACGGACCGCAGGAAATAACCGGTGGAGCAAGAGGTGCCGAGTGATGCTTCACGGCAGACGGCAGAAGTGGCAGTTTTGTAGATGTCGAGTGAGGCTTCACGGTGGACGACAGCAGCGGCGGTTTCAACGGTGTCGTTGATCGTCGGAGAAGCAGATCTGATAAAATTAGGGTTTCAAATGGGCGTAATTTGTTTTAGAAGTAACAGTTAGACGATTCAACTTTGGATCAAATGGGCGTAATTTGTTTTAAAAGTTTTGTTGAAATAATAAGTTTTAATGAAAATTAATAAAGTCTTTCGTAATCAGTTTAATTAACCTATTGCTACCGCTTAGACTCGGTTGCAAATCAAAACTACCTTCAAAACACCGACCTTTTGGTCATTGGTTACAAACACTCCGACCGCAGTTGCAAAAACTCCGACCGTCTAGTCGCGGTGGCAAAAACTCCGACCGCCTAACCACCGGTTACAAAAAATTTTGACCGCTTAGCCACCGAAAATAAACGGTTGCAAAACTTTCAACCGCTTAGCTACCGTGTCAAGTAACTATCCATTCCGGTAGCAAATATGCTGAATCGGTCGCTAAAATTGCCACCGTTTTTTTTTCGGTAGCAAATTTTGGTAGCAATTGCTCAATTTTCTAGTAGTGATATATATCCACCAACCATGTTCCAAGGGGTATTTCAGTAACTACACTTATGTGATTGATGTAGGTGATCACAAACCTTGGCAAACTCGGTACTCTTTTATCCGACGGGCGAGCTCGTTCTCATCTTTGTCATCATCTTCATCCAACGGTGGACAAAAGGGGTATGACTACATTGTTGTAGGGGGTGGTACAGCAGGGTGTCCATTGGCAGCCACATTGTCTCAAAAATACAATGTGCTATTACTTGAAAGGGGTGGTGTCCCTTTTACAAATAGAAATGTGTCTTCTTTGTCAAATTTCCATCTTACCCTTGCGGACCTTTCTAACACTTCTGCTTCACAATATTTTGTGTCTAATGATGGAGTCTATAATGCAAGAGCTAGGGTTTTGGGTGGTGGTACTTCCATCAATGCAGGGTTTTACACCCGAGCAAGTGCGAGGTACGATACTCTTAAGCTTCTTAGTTTGTAATTTCCGTCTTATCATATTCATTTGTGTTTTATATTATTTGTTAAAACTGTTTATGTTTTTTAGACGATATTGTTACAATGCTTCTAATTATACACTCCCAAAACTCATACATATACATTCTTTGTGTGGGTTAGAACCTATAAGTGTTTATCTGCTTATTATGTGCAAGTACAATAATAAGAGTTACCGTATGTTTGGTTGAAAGGAACGGATTAAAGCGGGAATGGAATGGAAGAAGGAATGGAATGGACAAATGAATGAAATAGATCAATACTATTCCTTTGTATTGTTTGGTTAACATATGGGAATGAAATGAATAATTAATTTATGTTGTTTGGTATCTGAAAAAAATTTTAGGAATGAAATAGAAATAATAAAAATATTCCTATCCCAATATATATAAATTTTTACAAAAAAAAAAAAAAAAAAAAACACTGAAATGGAGACGGTGATGGTAGCTATGGAGATGAAAATGGTGGTGGCGGTGGCGACAGTGGTGGCGGTCAAGCCACGGGGGTGGTGGTTGTGGTAGTGGTGGTCAAGCGATGGTAGCATTAGTAGTGATGGCGGTGGTAGGGTGGTGATGACAGTGGTGGTGGCCAGACAATGGTGGTGGCGGTTATGGTCGGGTGGCGACGATGACAATGGTTGCCGTGGTTATGGCGACGATGGTGGCGGTGGTAGCTTTGTGGTAAGGTGGTGGTGGTGGAGGTGATGGCGACGGTGGCGGTCAGGTGGTGATGGTGGCGACGGAGGAGGTGGTGGTGACGGTGGCGGTGGTGGTCAGATGTTGGTGGTGGCTATGGTAGTGGTGGTGGTGGCGGTGGTTGTTAGATGATGGTGTTGTTGAGAAAGTAGGTTGAAGGAGGAATGGAATGAAAAAAAAGAAGGGGGGTGTGAAGGAATGGTTTTGATGGAATGAGATTCCATGTGTAATGGATGATTTCATTCCATTATGCAACCAAACACCTCTTATTTCATTCCCACGTAATAAGTCATTCCATTCCATCTGTCATTACTGCATAACAAACACTATCTGAGAGTGTTTGTAGCTAATTATTTATACAACTATTTCTTTGTTTGACTAATTAATTAGTTTAAATCACCTCTAAATTATTTATTAATTAAACATATCGATCATAATAACATCTTATGGTCCAAATATTTACAGGTGATATTATTTCCTTTAATTAAACTTAAATATTAAAAATCAGAAAGAAAGAAAAGAGTTAAATATGTAATTAATCAGAACGTGCATTAGCTACTTTTTAATTATTATTTTTTAGAATGGCAAACCACAAACAACCACCATCTACTAGATAACTAATTAAATGAGTTTGGCTCATGATTAAAATACACTAGCTACATTTTAATCACCACATGTTAGGTCTTTAGCCCTTTTCATAAGATTTACTTAGTTTTTTTTTTCTTATTCAAAAGCAAATTGTGTAACTTAAAGTGTATTCAACTTTTTACAAGGCTTTAAATTTATATATATGTGGCGAACTAAAGTTTAAAATTAAATTTTTTGTGTAGTTAAGTTATTAAAACTTTTCTACCTAACATCCATCCCCTTTCTCAAATTTTCTTGTTTTTATTTATAGTTCAAAGAAAACATGACTATAATACAAATTATAAAATTACTACAAAACCAATAATACAAAATATATTGCTATCAACAAATAATTTGTTTTATATTTAAATAGATAAAATAAATAATGTATTTTCAACACAGATTTGAGTTTTATGGTTGATTTTCTAGAATTATGTCTATGATATGTTAAATAATGAGTGCGAAACGATTATATTTTATGCAAAATAAAAACAATTATGAAATATATAAATTATGCAAAATAAAAACAATTATGAAATACATATAGTTTTGGTTTAACCTTGTAGCCATTTGGTTTGTTCAGTTTCATTGAAAGAGTGGGATGGGACGCAAAATTGGTGAATGAATCATACCCATGGGTCGAGAAGCAAATTGTTTACGAACCCATGTTCGAACCGTGGCAAAGGACAGTTCATGATGGTCTTTTGGAAGCCGGTATTTCACCCGATAATGGGTTCACGTATGACCATTTGTATGGTACAAAGGTCGGTGAGACCATATTTGATAAGAATGGTCACCGACATACCGCTGCTGAGATATTGGCCTCTTCAAACCCTAGAAATATTGACGTGTTGATCTACGCAAAAGCTCAGAAGATCATTTTTGACATGGCCGGTATGCCAACACTAATACTTTTAATTTTAATGTTTTTTCTTTCATGAAATATTAAGTATTATATCCTTTTCTTGTCATGTTAATTAATCTTTATACGTTTGAATCATGAACAGGTGATTTTTGTACGTATCTTGTTCAAGTCATTATATGAAGAGACCCTCATATATATGTGTTATAACATAATTTCAGTATTTTAAAAACCGGTATTTTACTTGTATCGAATTGGGTTAAAAAATAGTATAATCGGCTGAACCGGGAGGTTCAACCGGTTGTTTAGTTTACCTTATAATTTCCTATAAATGTAACTTTAATCCAAAAATAACTCAAAAACTAAATGATTCTTATAACAAAAAATAATACAAAAGTTAATTCATATTAAAAAAATAATGCAAAAGCAATCAATTTAAAAAAAAAATATTTCTAAAGTTTACACGCTTGAATGTTAATTGTTGGGTTAAAAATATTTTTGAAAAAATATGAGCCGCAAATATCAAAAATTTCTCGGGCTTAAAACCAGTTTGCCGGTAAAAACCGGTATTTTAGACAAAACCGCCGGTACAATGTTCAAGCAAACCGATCATAAATACCGAACTCAAAATACCGGCCTAGTGTGCGAAATCCGGTTTAACCGGTCCAACCGGCCGGTTTGAACCGGTTTTTAAAACACTGCATAATTTTGTTAGGATCTAGCTAACGTTTATTTGTAATAAATAAAAATAAAACTTGACGTGTTTCATTTTTGTTAACTGAAGGGAAGAAACCAAGGGCGATTGGAGTGGTTTTTAACGACGAGAATGGGGTTCGCCACGAGGCTTTTATTTCCAAGAGGCTCGGGAGTGAGGTCATTTTGGCGTGTGGGGCCATTGGAAGCCCACAACTACTATTGCTTAGTGGGATAGGACCCAAAGCCGATCTTGAGAAGCTAAACATTTCAGCGGTTCATGATAACAAATTTGTCGGCAAAGATATGTCGGATAATCCTATGAACGCAATTTATGTTCCTTTTAATAAGCCCGTGAAACAGTCACTGATTGAAACTGTCGGGATTACAAAGAAGGGTGTCTATATTGAAGCTAGTAGCGGTTATGGTCAATCTAAGGATAGTATTAGTTGCCACCATGGTATCGCTTCGGCTGAGGTTAGTGTAAAAGATAACAAACTTTTAGTGACAAATATTATTATTATTATTATTATTATTATCATCATCTTGTGTGAAATTTTATTATAATAACCATTTTAAAAAAGAATATTAATATTTAAACATATTTTTACGTTAAAGCGTATCTATCAAAATCTTGACGATGCTATTGATCAGATTGTTACTTTTGTGACATCGTTGGTTATTTGTAAAAAATATAACAATATAGGCATTTTAATATTATTTAAAACGTGCATCAAGACGTCAAAACGTCAATATTTTGACGTGTTGAAATGTCTAAGATTAATCCAACATCTAGATTGCATATTTTCAAAAAAAGATTCCCGGATCTTATATATATCTTGTTTAAAATTGTTATTAAGGTAAATCTTTCTTATTGTGACATTAGAATCTATATACGTGTATCGAGACATAATGATTTTTGACGTGATCTTGTGTTACTTGTGACACAGATTGGACAACTTTCAAGGATTCCTCCGAAACAAAGAACACATGAAGCGATCGAATCATACAAAAGAAACAAGAAAGATATCCCATATGAAGCATTTCATGGAGGTTTTATCTTGTCAAAGATTGCTTACCCGAAGTCAAAAGGGGAGCTGAAACTAATTACCACCAATGCCGACGACAATCCATCCGTCACATTTAACTATTTTAGTCACGTTGAAGATTTAAAGGCGTGTGTAAATGAGATCCGAATTATGGAGAAACTCGTTAGGTCCAAACCGTTCCTCAATTTCACCCAATGCGACCAAAGAACCGTTGACAACCTCCTCAACATGAGTGTTACCGCCAACGTTAATTTGATACCTAGACACACAAACGATACAAAATCACTAGAGCAGTTTTGTAGAGATACAGTGATAACCATCTGGCACTATCATGGCGGGTGCCATGTGGGCAAGGTGGTGAACACTGATTATGAGGTTATGGGTGTTCATAGGCTTCGGGTTATTGATGGATCAACGTTCGACCAATCACCTGGCACAAATCCACAAGAAACAGTTATGATGATTGGAAGGTAATTTATAACGCGATAACATGTTAATTTATCATATTTGCAATCTATGTGTGAAATTAACGTGTTGATATGTTGCAACATAGGTACATGGGAGTGAAGATTTTGAGAGAAAGGTTAAGGAAAGCAAAAGGATTGTGACAAAATATAAGGTGGAAATTATTTGCAAGCACTTAATTTGACACTGTTTGGGTTCATCTAGCGATCAAAATGTCTTGAAAACTTTATAATTTGTTGACAAGTTACTTAAGTAAATTATTTTCTTGTTGAATTAAAAACTCCCAATGTTTAATGCCTTGTTGAAGCAAAAACTCCCAATTTGTTTGAGGCCTTAAAATGACCATTACATAACAACTGTAAATGCTAATGTGGCATATATCACTCCTATGTTAGCGAAAATGGTAACTAAAATATAGATTTTATAATCACAAAAGATATTAAAGGTAGCGGTTTAGCGTTTTGAGATCATTGTCAGTCCACGATCGTGATTTGATCGTAAAAATTCACACAGATTTCACCGCTTTTTGAGGAAACAGATGTATACGGACTTGGGGTGTACGTAATTCTCTAAGCTCAATAACTTTAACTCACTTAAAAATTATTCTATGCTTAGAATTTATGACGACAATATTCCTTAAAAAAGTTAACCCTTTCACGACCCGTTAAAAATGAGTTAATCAATCACAATCCATTTAAGAAAATGAGCCGACCTGAAAAAGATCTATTTAGAAAGTCAGATGACTGTGAGTTTTTTAAAAGTTAATATTTTGATTTCAAAGTTGAGAAATGTTGACTTTTAAAGTGAAATAATATCTTTATCTTATTGAATCAGTTGATCTTGATTCTTCAGAATGATATTGTATTAGAGTCATTAGACTATTGTTTTATCTTCCAAGATTATCATTTAAATAAATGAAATGGCCATCTCCAAATAGAAATTAAATAGCCAACAACTATTTAATATCAAACCACCTGAAAGGAAATGTTATTTACACAAAGGTAATTTGGTGATTTCATTAAACTAACAGAAAAATTCAATAGAGTTAGCATCAAGTTGATATAACAAAATTCAAATTTTAAAGTGAACTGGTTTAAATGATCCAATGCAACCAGTTAAAACTTAAAAAGTCAAATAAATAATGAAGTTTTTAAATTCTATGTAAAGATGAACTCTCCTATGTAGTATGTACACAAGGTTAATTTTTGAAAAATGTTTAAATAACATATTTTAACCTTCAACTCCCATTTCACTTGGAATGTTTGAGCTTTTACTTTTTTAAAGTTTTAAACAGTTTATCAATAGTTATTTTTTAAATAGTTTTTATTGATAAGAATCACACCTAGTAAGCAAAGTAAGAATCAAGAACTTATCAACAATAGTGGTTTCTAGTATTTAAATTATGAATTTTTTTTGTCACGTTTTGAATTAATTAGCAGACTTTAAAAGTTAGTTATACTTCGTTTGATTTTTGGAATTCATAGATATTTTTAAAATTCAAAATTATAGATTTAAAAGTTAATATTAACGATATAAGGCCAAAGGGCCCAGGGTGTATGTGATTGTTTACTTAAAAAAAAGTTAGAATAAATAGTCTCCTATGGTCTAATGGTCACAGAAAAATTTTCATAATTTTATTATTTGCACACCTTTTAAATCCGTGTCAGGTTATTATATAGGTTTGATTTCTTTGTTGGCTTCCCTCTTTTGAATTGGTGTTCAATTGCTCGTATGTGTTTGTATAATTGAATCTGATTGATTTGACTTAAGTTTTTTTTGTTCATACGATTACCCGTTCTTGGTTGCTTTCAAAGATCGATTCTATCCTTTTTGGTTTACAAATCATGAGTAATTCTGTCGGGTGAAAAAAGGATTGGAAGTACAAAAGGACTGATCCGCGTTCATGGTCGGTTAATTTGTGATAGCCTTTTGTGCCTGGTATGCAAGTTCTGTTATGATTACTGGAATTTAGACGGTTAGACGAATTTAAAAGGTAAAACATCTTTTGCAACAACTTTATCTCTAGATGATGATTTTGCTTTCAAGAGAATAACTAAATATGAGGCCCCGAACCTAGATCTTTATACATTGTTGAGAACATGGAATATGAACTACACGTGTACCCTCTTGATCCTTGTCAAATTTTGCTTTGCAATTCATTGCTTAGAAACACGAGCCATGTTTCTAAGCTCGTGTTTCAAAGCTTTGAATCCCGAAGCCAAATTTGACTAGGATCAAACGGGTACAAATGTTTAACTTATTCAATGTTCCCAACAACGTATAAAGATTCGGGTTCAAGTCCTCGCATTTAATCGTTCTTTTGAAAGCTTCATCATCATCTGAAGATAAAGTTTGTTTATAAAGATTTTCAAAGTTCGTCTTACCATCTAAATTCATAGTTTAAACATAACAAATCTCATTCTCATACTTGATGGCAATAATAATAAGTGATGTAGTTACTTAGACGACGTTTTCGGATGCATGAATGACTTTTTTTATCGAATCGTTGAAGGTATATCCTTTTTAATCCTAAGTTTTGATACTTTTCCAGTCACTATGGTTTGATTCTCGTTTCATTTAATTTCATCTAACCGTATCTATTTATTCTACTAAAAGGGTATTTTAGTAGTATTATATATAATTAACTAATTATATAATATACTAAAGTGACTTAATCGTCAAGAGATGGGCTATTATGTACATTAATTAAAACAACTATGTATAAAGCCTCTTGGTTTTCTCTTTAAAGGACATCTTTGAGCTTCATAAGTTCATTTCCATTCCTAACAGTTGAAAGAGACTTTTTCAATCTATTGCGCTTGCTGCGCGTTGATGTATTATGGTTGAAGACTGATATAATTTGTTTTTGCTGTTTTGTAAGTTTCGGCCTAGCTAGTGGCTTACTAGCGGGCTTGTTGTGTTTTTAATGAAGTTGCCGTTCAGAAAAAAAAAGCACTAAATATAAGCATAAGCCAAGGGTTCACTCATCCAACTCTCCCAAACCTTGTCTTCTACGTCTGTGGTGGCTAAATCTTCGTTTCAAATAATGAGATTTAGTTATTATATCTTTTGATGACGTACTTTAAATCTTATTATATAATAGCTAGATAATTACTTTTTAACTTACCATCATTTTAGTTATAACTTTTGAATTACAAAAAAATGGTGAGGATTAAAGAATTAGCATTATTTATAACATCATACATTACTAGATATATAAGAGTGTTTATGATTGTTTATCAAAAGTATATTATTTTGATCTTTTTATTTATAAATTTTTAAGTTACAATATAAATTACAAAATTACAAGATATCAGTTGGCCCTTAGAGTTGACCTTCCTTCATGCGGATCAGGAAGTTCATAAAATTTTTATATATATTAGCATTGAGTTATAGTTTCTGCATATTTTTATTTCTGTTGCATATTCTCAATTGGAAAAGCTTGTTCATTTTACAGTGAAATGAATTAATTGATATTGGTTACTTTAGACAGGGGTAGTTTTATCATTAAAAATAAATTAGTTGATATTCTGAAGAAGGTATGGATGTGCTTTGAGGGCTATACTGGTTGGAAGTGTTACTGCCTTTGCTAAGATAGGAGGAGCCGCGAAAGCAGCTGGCAGTGCTAAGTTGGGTGCAGTTGCGGTTGCTGTGACAGCAGCCGCGGGTGCCACCATGTTGTGATCAAAACAAGAAGCTAGACAGTCAACTAAGTGAAGGTTTTGTACAAGTAGATTGGTTGATTAATAATATGTAGTTGATGGGTTTTGTCTTTTAATTTGTTTGTTAACTCATGAGGATTTATTACTACAATACAATTGTAACATTTGTGAAATGGTTTACATTTTGAGGAAATGATGACTTAAATTTGTAGTTGTTATAATATGGTATAAAGTTATATAGGTGAGAATATCGACCTGTTTACTTATTAATTTGCTCGATTTGTGTTATGTTAGATCTTGAACGGACCATTCTGTGTTATATTAAATATTAAATAAAATATCTTATCAATTTATATATAAAACTTTGGATTTTACGATTATTTTTAATTAACTTAAAGAATAAATTACTAGTTGTATCTAAACCCAAAAATATATTCTTAACGCACCTTAACTCTTGACTTGATTAGTAAAATGTTTCTACAGATTTTTTTTATGTAAAAAAAATAAATGTTCAGTTTCTAAATATAATTTTGTTGAGTGTTTATTCGGGGCTCATTTAAGATGTTATATGAGCTGTTATGCTTATATGACTTTACTGAAACTAATTAATGTGACAATGATGTGTTGTATCAGAAGTCATACAACCCATATAACGTAAAAAATTCCTTATACGGTTTGTATGATGTAAGTGATGTCACATGTTAGCGGTGTGCAAATCTGATACGGGTCGTATAACAGTATCAAACTTGTATGACACGGCTTGAATGAATTTTGGGGTGGTGTATGACTCTTATATATAAACGTATCACCCTTTCTGTGTCCTTTGGCTTTGGGATCTTGATTGTCCCCTCACGCTACATCATCCAAAAATTTTCGTATCATAAGCTTTTTTGGAACAAAAATAGCGGTATCATTGTTATCATACATTCATACTAACAAGCCAATTATTCTAAATTAGTGATAACTAATCTGTAACTGAGTTGGACTTGGGAGTGTTAATTTAATGAGATTGTAGGATTTTTATCTCTAAATGTATGCTTCTAAGTTTTAACAACTTGCTAGTTCTCACTGGAAATCTGGTAATGTTTACAGACTAAATTAGAAGTTTGAAAAGTTTACAACATAAAAGTTAACAATTCAATAACTATATTCTATGACCCATTTATATATTTGTAATTTTCTAAGCTATTTCTTTTATTTCTAAAATCTTTATTGTTCATGGTTATATCTCTTATTAATTAATTTATTTATTATTTCATAACTACCAAACGGTCCAAACCCATAAATTTTGTCATGCTTAAGTTATCTTGTTACTTTTTTGTATGTGCAAACCTATGATGGCATTAATATACATCGTGTAATATCATGGGATTTCCATATGTTTAATTATTGTTTTCATTATCAAGTGATCCCGTATTTTCATACTCGAATATAATGAAGTAAATGATGACAAATAACTTAGCATGAAGATCTAGAGGTACTAGATACTTGTTTGATGATCAACAATCAAATCCATATAATGAATCTCGATCACTTGGCTCGTATTGTATCATCCAATGATTCAGATCCCAATTTTGACCAAGACTCGAGTCAAAATGATTTGTAAGATGATGATCAAGAGCCACATTAAAGAGCTGAATATTTGGTTGACTGTCAATAATCAAGCCCATATTGTTCATCTCACTTTGATCTAGTTGCATAGTATGATGATTCGGGTCCCAATTTTGACCAATACTCGAGTTAGTATTATCTAGCAGATGATGATCAATAACTTGACATGAATCGCCCATGAATGACGGTGGAAGTGGCGGAAGATCAATATCAAGACAAGTTTCAAATTCTTGACCATGTTTAACCAAAGACCATGGTGCATTGATCTGAAGATTTTGACTATCGATCGTTTGCGAGTGATCATGATCAGGAGTGTCATTAGTTTTGTTGTTTTTAGGGTTCGCAACAAGAAGCTTCTTCTTTATGTTGGAATTCCAAAGGTTCTTTACCGAACTATCTGTTCTTCCCGGCAAGTGTTTTGCAATTTCTGCCTACCTGTACACAAATAAATAACAAAATGAATTAATATTTATATAACAAGACAAAAATAATAACAATCATTGTACTAAAAATTGCATCTTATACTTATTTCCCATGTTATTGTGTAGATTGATTATTAGCTTGACTTCTTCAGATGAAAAGTTTCTTCTCTTTAAACCGGGTTGTAGGTGATTAAGCCATCTTAATCTGCAGCTCTTGCTACTTCTAGATAACCCTGCTTTAAAAAAAAATTATCATATTAATAACTAATCAAAATTTTAGAAATTATCATAAATAATGTTGTGTTCTTTTTTTACCACGTGAAGCTGTGTTCATTTTTTGCTTCATAAATTACCCAAAAATAAATAAATAAACAGTCAATCATTTGACTTGATACTTTAGAAACTTTATTTATGAAATTAAAAAATAGAAACCGACTTTGCCCTGATACATTTTGTTCCATGGATAGGTTATTTTAAGTTGTTTTGAGTGTGTGTTATATATACATATATATATAAATAGAGAGAGAAAGAGACCAGCGAGCTTAGCGATAGAGCTCCAATGACGATCGCGGCCGTGGGTGGAAATGTAGTTAAACAGTTTTGCATCCTCTTCGGGTGACCATAATCCTTTTTTCAACATGTTTTCAGTCTTTCTAATGGAAAAAAGGAAACCATTGACAAACATATAGTGTTATATACGTCTTTAAATAGTATACATTTTGATATATCACTATCATAGTTGTAATGATGGTAATGAAAAGTGGGGATCCACATATAATTTTGTAGAATTGTAGGTAACAAATGTAAATGAAAGCACAGTGAATATAAGGGGCCTAGTTGTAATCCTCATTTATCGCCATCAAAATCAATAATCACAAAACTGAATAATCGAATCATAAGAACTAACGGTTCGACTGCATGCTTCTAATGTTATTGGTTCGATAGGTGGCTAATCGAATCAGACCGATGTGTTAACCAACGTATAGTCTAACCCAACCAAATGGAGTTATAAGAGACTCAGAATGTGTTAGGTGAACCAGGCCACTGGTACTTTCATGGTTTTAAAACTTTTTACTTTGAAAGTTAGTAATTAAGCAGTTTACATCGAGAATAGTGTTTACATCAAAATAGAGGGGAAACAGACAAAAAGTTGCACTACTGACCATTTTAAATTGCAAAACAAAGCCTATTGCTATTATGTTAGCATGTTTTGTTTTGTGGGGTCAAGTTATTCTACAAAGGATAACAAAAATGAGAAGTGTGATAAACCATAAATAATTGACATGTGTCAAGTGGGGACCAAAAAATAAGGGTATAGAGGTAATTGTATACATTTTCTCTCTCCACATGCAAGACACATGTTAATACCCCCATCATTTTAAAACGTCTATAACTTTTTCGTATGATATTTAAAAAAATCATCATAATAACAAACGTTTTTTATCTTTAATATGAGTATGATATTTGTTATATAAAATTTAAAACAAAAATTATGTATGTTTCGCACACCATTTTGTCTTTTCGCTTATCATTGTGTCTTTTTCGTCATTGTGTCTTTTCGCACACCATTGTGTCTTTTCGCTTATCATTGTGTCTTTTTTCGTCATTGTGTCTTTTAGCACACCATTGTGTCTTTTCGCTTATCATTGTGTCTTTTTTCGTCATTGTGTCTTTTCGCTTATTATTGTGTCTTTTTTCGTCATTGTGTCTTTTGGCACACCATTGTGTGTTTTCGCTTATCATTGTGTCTTTTTTAGTCATTGTGTCTTTTCGCACACCATTGTGTCTTTTCGCTTATCATTGTGTTTTTTTCGTCATTATGTCTTTCAACTCATCATTATGTTTTTTTAAATACTAATAAAACCGTTGTGTAATAATAATATGTAAAAATAATGATAAAATAACAACAAATTATCTAATACATAAAACACAATGATTAATACATGTTACACAATAACTTGAAACGTAAAACACAATGGTGAATACGCATAACACAATGACCTAAAACGTAAGACACAATGGCGAATACGTATAACACAATGACCTAAAACGTAAGACACAATGGTGAATATATATAAAACGTAAAACACAATGGAAACAACATATTACACAATGACTTGAACGTAATATAACAATGGAAACAACCAATTGAAAAATATAATGATCAAAATCTATAATATAATTCATATGAAAACTCAACTAAAAGACACAATGAATAAAAAAAACACAATTCATGATTTTTTTTTTTATTTTTATATATCAATATGATACTCATATTAAAGATAAAAAAACGTTTATTATTATGGTGAAATTTTTTTTAAAAAAATAATGCCGTATGAAAAAGTTATGGATATTTTAAAATGATAGGGGAATTGACATGTGCGTTGCATGTGGAAAGAGAAAGTCAACAAAGGTGGGTTATTACCTTCATGCCCATTCCATCAATTTTTATTTATAAAATTAATCTCAGCCATTCAGATCTAATATCAATGGACTTGATTCTTTCTCACCTTTCTCATTTTTGTTGTCATTTGTATTTTAACTTTACCTTTGTTTTGTGCCACACTTTATTATTATGGATATTGTATTTTACATGTGAAGGGGAGGCTTTTGAAGCCGTCGGTCTTAACAGAAAAAACTGCTCTATATTCCGGGATAAATGAAAAAGTTTGCTTTCATTATACACTCCTTAGATCTCTTTAGATCCTACCAAGTAGTGATAGCTTATAACTACAAAATGAGATTTTACTGGACTGTATCATTTTGCTTAAAGTTACTATAACTGTTTACATATATCATTTTACTTATGAAACTTATTAAAATATATACTTACATGTAGTTTTTAAGAAAATGCCTAGTAATAAGTGTTCCTAATAAGTTAAATTACACAAATGTCTCTTGAACATGGGTACCATGTCCTAATTTTTTATTCTTTCTTTTTTTCTTAAATGACCAATATATTAAAAGGAAAAAAAAAAGGCAACTCCCAATAATATGAGACCTAATACAAATACAAAAAAAAAAATAATAAATGGGTTCAAACGGTCCTAACAACAAACAAACACCTTACAAGAGAATATTAATAATTTTTTATTTTTTTTTAATAAATGTGGTATTTTTATTTACAATACATATAGATTATTAAGTTAATTTTTTTTTTTTTGATCCAACTACAATAATAAAATTAAACCTACATTACTTGAAACGTATCCTACTTTAGTGATGCCTACAACATGGAAGGACCATTTGTAGTTGCTACATTTGCATCTCAATTAATTAAATTAAATTAAACACAGGTGTAATGTTGCATCTCAACAAACACGTCTCAGTTAATGTAATTAAACACAGGTGGAATGTTGATTTTCAACATAAATTCTTAACATAGGCTTGAAGCTAGTTAGTCGAATGTTTCAACAGAACTATGCTAACCACTTTTCAAAATTGGTGTGGTGAGAGAACAACCTTTAGCCATAACTAACAGGCTTCTTAAACCATATAACCGAGTTAAACAACCAAAACAGATTATATAGATACTTCACAAGTTTGTAAGAGTATGCACAAAATTTCTCCCAAAATGTAAATTTTTTTTTTATATCTTATAATCCAATAATTCATTAGGTAAATTAAATTCAAACACTTTTATTTTACTATTTTTTTTGTTAGAATTCTTAACCTGTTTTGATAAATTAGAGTTAATGGCCATTTTCGTCCATGTGGTTTGCTAGTTTCGCCACTTCAGTCCAAAATTTTTAATTTTGTCAATTTTGTCCTCATAGTTTTAAATATTAGCCAATTACGTCTCATCTGTCTAACGGCATCCAGCTATGCCGTTAGTTTAAGGGTATTTTTGTCTTTCTCCTTTTAATTTTGAGTTAATGGTCATTTTAGTCCCTGTGGTTTAATATCTTTGCCAATTCAGTCCAAAGTTTGAAAATTTGTCAATTTAATGTTCAGTTTAATTTAGTTTTTTTTATTTTTTATGTTTTTTGTTTATAACCCTGAAGAGCATAATTCAAGCCCAAAACCATCGAGCAATCTCAAATACTGGTATGCATTTACTCTGTTGACAACAGTAATCCCCCCCTTATATTTAGTTTCTAAACATTTCCTAAAATCTTCTCCATGGTGGAATTAAATGGTAAAGTGGTCAAGGTAATTCCCTGAAACCGAATTATACAGAAAAAACTATAAATTGTTTTGTTGATTAATGTATAATAGTTGATTACGACCCAGATTTTCGTTATTATATGTTAATCTCTAAACCCTAAATATTATGCATTCATCAAAGAAACGATTTTTAGTTTTTGCGTGCAATTCGGTTTCACGGAATTGCTTTGACCACTTTACCATTGAATTCCACCATGGGGGAGAGTTTAGGAACCGTCTAGAAACTAAATGCGAGAGGAGGGGGTATGATTACTGTTGTCGACAGAGTAAATGCAGACTTGTTTTGGGCTTGGATAATGCTCTCTAGGGTTATAGAAAAAAAAACTGACTTAAATTGAAAAAAATTCAAACTTTGGACTGAATTGGCAAAAGTATCAAACCACAGGGACGAAAATGACCAATAACTCAAAATAAAAAAGAGAAAGACAAAAATAGCCTTAAACTAACGGCATAGCTGGATGCCGTTAGACGGATAGGACGTAATTGGCTAATATTTAAAACTATGAGGACTAAATTGACAAAAATACAAATTTTAGACTGAAGTGGCGAAAGTAGCAAACCACAGGGACGAAAATGGCCATTAACTCGATAAATTACGTTGTTATATTCTTATTCAATCTGTCTCATGAAAACAATATTATATTACAAATGTGAGAACTATTTTAGGTTTTCACTTAATATAAAACTTCTTTATTTTCTAAAAAGATATCTATAATATATATAAACAAAAACAATAAAATCCTACGTGTCGCGATGTGGTCGCTCCCCCCTTTTTGGAGTCACCAGATTTCTTTGATTTTTAAATGGAGGCTTCTCATGCATTTGACCCAAATTCATGGGTACGGGTCTAATCAAACCTATATATTTCTTAAACGGGTTATAACATCTCATTAAACTAAAAACTAATCCCACCAAATATTTGATATAAAAATCATATAAAGTAGGAATGTACTAAAAATTAATTTATTATTTACTTAAAAAAAGATATATATTATTTATAATTAAAAAACCAATTTTATAGTAAAAAAAAAAATAAACGGGTCTTGGGTCTCATCAAACTCATATAGCTTTTAAACCGGGTTATAACATCTCATTTATTTGTGAAACAATTTATCGTCAAACCATAAGTATATTATTAACTTTTATACAATAAAAAAATAAAAATTCAAAACATAAATAAATATTAGAAACAAATAATATAGAACAACCCCCGTAAATAAACGAAACATTTAAAAGCTTTATGATTGTTTCTTACATGTACTAAAGCACCATATTGTTTTATTTGTAAATGAAGACATCAAGTGCATTTGACCGAATTCACGATATGGGTCTCACCATACCTAGATAACCTTAAATGAGTTATACCATCTCACTGTTTTAAAAATAAATCTCACCAAGTATTTGATATGCAAATCTTATAAAGTATGGATATACTAAATATTAATATCTAATTTTTTAAGAAAAATATATTATTTATAATAAGAAACAATTTTATAGTAAAAAAAATAAACGGGTCATGGGTC
The DNA here is from genome assembly GCF_021521415.1 of Bidens hawaiensis. Taxonomy (NCBI): domain Eukaryota; kingdom Viridiplantae; phylum Streptophyta; class Magnoliopsida; order Asterales; family Asteraceae; genus Bidens; species Bidens hawaiensis. The sequence goes on from NW_027493626.1 coordinate 310,405, forward strand.
TCACCAAACCCATAGTTTTTAAACGGTTTATAACATGTCATTTATTTGTGAAACTATTTCATCATCAAACTTAATTGTTCTTGGTCAAGGATGGCCTCAAAGGAGTTTTGTGAGAGAATGGAGACACCAGGATGGATCATGAGATGATCCCATGAATACAAATGTAAAATAGTATTAAAGATCATGAGATGTAACATGAATACATATACATGTGTCTTTGTGGTAAATTTTGATGTTCTTGATACCAAAGGTAATAGTGAAGATCATGACTATTTAAGTAAAATTAAATATAAAAGTAGCAACTAATCCTTTGCGGTTAGATAAACGGTCATGGTTCAACGCCCAAGGAACCGGGGGGGGGGGGGGAGTTGGTACACGCCTTAATGTATGGGGCAGGGGCAACACGAGTCGTTTTGGGAGGGTTTGTGAGTGCTAATGCATGGATGTGTGTATTTAAATCCTCAACCAATCAAAAATCCCTAAGTGTATCAGGGCGCCAACTCACTATACGTGATCTTAAGGTAAACGTTTTGGGCATAGCAAAACCCCATATAGTGGGGTCTCCAAGGGCCAAGAATAGATAACATTGTGTGGTCGACTAACAATTACTAGTTATTTCAATCAGGACCGTAAATATGGTCTTACCACTTATACCCTCGTTTTAAATTTTATTATATAAAGTTCTCAATAACTCCAACTACAAACTTGTTTATAGTAGAAATATGAACCAACCTTTGTAAGACCTATAAGTAAACAACATTAAACATTTATAACCCGAATTGATAAAATTTAGGCTCGCAAAATTTTACAATAAAACTCGATAATCTAGTTTGTGACTTGGGCTTCCTTTTAACAATGATGATTAATTGAATATCAAGCATTTAAAGTTGAATTATTAATACGATTTTAGGATAAAGAATTACACTATCGATGAGATGGTTCATGGTCCGGCACATGTTATCCATGAACATACATCAATTGAACATTTATTTATTTCACTGTTTACATAAAAACACTTATACAACAATTATGGGGTTTAGAACAAAACAAATTAAATTAACGTGCTAACTGTGAGAATCAAATAGTGTAACTACATATACAACATAGTGTAATTACATAATTACACTACTTGATTATCACAATTAGCATACTATAACCACACGACCCCAAGTTTACAACAATGCATGTCATATCATACGATACATATGATGTTATTCAATTTGTAAAACTTTTACCGACATACTGTTGTCAAATTAGTCAATTACAACAAAGTTACACAGGTCCAATAACAATTGCATATCACCTTTTTTTTTATTTTTACAAGTTCATATACACAATTTCAACGTATCATTCTAACTCATATAATGTTACACCTCTCGTATAATGTTATGAAACTATTATACCGCCCATATAACCGGTCAATACCATATATAGTATGTGAGTTGTGCGTCCACATGGCCAACTAAATTAACGGGGGGAAAATATTTAGTGACTTCAAAACGAGTCGCTCCGACGATCTTGGTTCATATCAAGTAAAACCAGTTAAAAATACTTGATTTGAAACAACCTACTCTAAGTTGTCTTATTTTTGTAACTGAGCTAAACTCGACCCGTAAATTTACCCGTAATAAATTTTGAGCCCCCCTACAATCACCCAGACATACCTAATTTTGAGCCCCCCTACAATCACCCAGACATACCTATTGGCGGTGGATTGCATATATACACCGAACGACATCAACAAACCACCACCAGCAGCAGCCGCCCAACAATTAATAAGAGAAGCACAAAATGAGTCGTTACGACAGCCGTTCCGGCGATCCCGGTTCATACCGCGACCGGAGAAGGTGAACCCACCCACCCTAATTATTCCATATGTGGCGTTATTTGTATTTTGTTTGAGTAGGTTTGATTTAGGGTTTGCACGACTACTGTGTTTTAGTTCCGATTTTGCGTAGATTAATTTCTGTTGTTAGAGGAAGACTTTAACCAATACTACATTCAATTAGTTTATTTCTGTTCGTATGAAATGAAATATATTCAATTATGTGGTTGGCAAACGGGTCCGGGTCATAGGTCAGAACGGATTGATTTATAAAAGGGTTCTTTTGGTTTGGTTTGGGTCAAAACAGGGTGCTTAAAAATGTTTTTTTCTTTTTAAAAATAAATAAATAATATTTTACTGTACGTCTGGTTTTCAGCACCGGTTATGCGCGTTCAGGTGTTGTTTACGCATATATAATGTTGATTATGCATGCAGAACTGGTTACGCGTGTTTAAAGCCACTCCTGCACATTGAATTACGTGTTTAATACTCGAGTTAACTAAAAGTCAAGTAATTTTTGGTTTTTTGAAGCAACAAGGTGCTTTAAGATTGGTTCCCGAATTTTAATTACAGTTGATTAAAATACAGTGAACAATCAATTATATATATTCTGAGAACCAATTCACTAGAATGTTGTCTAAGATTGCTTTCTCAATTATCTTTGGTATGCTATTGTTCAGTGATTCAGGATTCGGTGTGCATGATTCCTCATCTAGCAAGCGGGATTATGAAAGCACGGAGCCTCAAAAGAAGGTGGATTTGGATGGATTGACTCCTTTTGAGAAGAACTTTTATGTGGAATCTCCAAATATCGCAAAAATGACAGAGAGTGAGGTGGAAGAATATCGGGCAAAAAGAGAAATTACTGTTGAAGGTCGCGATGTACCTAAACCTATCAAGACTTTTAGTGATGCCAGATTTCCAGGTAATAAACACACAAGTTTTTAAATTTAGGGTTGTCGGTTTAACGGGTGAGTTGTTCTACTTGAACATGACACGTATTTTTATTCATGTCACCGCACAGTTAAGATCATGTAACGCAAACCTATTCTGTTTTACCGACTTATCTAAACGGGCTGGTGGGTGATAACCCAATTGTAAACGTGTAAATCAAGTTGGTGGGTTGTAAAAAATGTGTTGAGCGGGTTAGTGGGTTGAATGTTTAAACTAATAGGTCAACCAGACTCGAACTGTTTTTAAACATGCTAGATATGCCTACCCAAAACCTGATTATGTTAGTGTCGTGTCGCACATTACCACTTCTTATTCATTTATTCTCTTATAAAAACTTGATCATTCTTCATCTTTTATGGAATAAAATTTTTAGTGGTAAAAAAGGAATTGAATCATATAATAGTAAACAAGTTATTAAGATAATGATCGTTTTTAAAAGGCATGATCTTTTCTGAAAGTTGGTTGCTCATTGCATGTGCTAGTAAAGCGTTACCATCATTTGCGATTCTCAACTTTGCTTTTTAGAGTTCAATTCCTGTTTTAATGATTTTTTGTGTGTTCCAGATTATGTTATGCAAGAAGTTGTAAAAGCGGGCTTCACGGAGCCGACTGCTATTCAAGCTCAAGGATGGCCAATGGCTTTAAAAGGCCGAGATCTTATTGGAATTGCTGAAACAGGATCTGGAAAGACACTCGCTTATTTACTGCCTACTATCGTGCACGTTAATGCTCAACCAATATTATGTATGTATTTTTCCTTTCGAAGTTATATTTTTATATATGCTATATTGAAAGTTTCTTGGGGTATATATTTGAAATTTTCTCTTTTTTCTACCCTTTATTTTTTAGATTCTTTTAGGCATGATTGCAATATTGTTTGATTTTTCAGCCCCTGGAGACGGACCAATCGTGTTAGTTTTAGCTCCAACTCGTGAACTGGCAGTTCAAATACAACAAGAAGCAACTAAATTTGGTGCATCTTCAAAGATTAAAAACACTTGCATATATGGTGGGGTCCCAAAAGGGTCTCAAGTTCGTGATTTACAGAAAGGTAGGTGGTGATAAGCACAAGATGACTTTACTACGTAGATCGGGTATATCCTGTTGCCACTTTCTAGCGCAGTTCTTATTGTTACATAAGAACACGTTTTACCATTAATTTATTATCATTTTTTCGTTAGGTGTTGAAATTGTTATCGCGACACCTGGAAGGTTGATTGATATGTTGGAGTCTCATCATACAAACTTGAGGAGGGTCACTTATCTTGTGTTAGATGAGGCAGACCGGATGCTAGACATGGGTTTTGAACCTCAAATGAAGAAAATTGTTTCACAGGTTTGTGATTTATGGAGTAAACTACGGTTTTTTCAGAACTTTTGGACTAGGGTTATTTTGGCCAAACCATAGGCCACAGGGATTATTATGTGAATTTAATGTTTGGGATAATTATTAATGGTGTATATTATGTATAACTTTTTAAATCTCACTTTCCTGATGCATTTACAGATTCGGCCCGATCGTCAAACCTTGTACTGGAGTGCCACCTGGCCGAAGGAAGTTGAGCACCTTGCAAGGCAGTTGCTTTATAACCCTTACAAAGTAAGTTTTTTTTCCTTTGAAATGTTAAAACTAGAGAGTGTTTTCAATTTTCAACCCGTTTATATAAAAACGGGCCAATTCAGGTTGCATTTCATCTATAATGGGACAAACCGAAATCATAGAAAATTTGCTGAAAGTGAAATAGGTCAAACGGTTTAAAAAAGGTCAAAACATGATGTTGATTGATCGTGTTTGAAATATATACAGGTAGTAATTGGTTCTTCGGACTTGAAAGCTGACCATTCAATTCACCAACATGTGGATATTATGACTGAAAATCAGAAGTATAACAAGTAAGTAATTGATTACGAACTAACTATTTGTGAAGATCACTAATTCACTATTATTAGATGTTTATATCTTTTAAGTAATTATATATTGGGTGGTGTTTAGATTGGTGAAGCTGTTGGATGACATCATGGATGGTAGTCGAATATTAATATTTATGGACACAAAAAAGGGGTGTGACCAAATTACCCGCCAGCTCAGAATGGACGGTTGGCCCGCTTTGTCAATTCATGGAGATAAAAGTCAAGCAGAGAGAGATTGGGTTTTATCCAAGTTTAAAGCGGGTAAAAGCCCAATAATGACCGCCACAGACGTTGCAGCCCGTGGATTAGGTATTTGTGGGCCCACTTTAACTTTTATTCACTATCTTTCGCCCATATGCATTGTTATTTATTAATATCTTTTGTTATTTGTTAATTGCAGATGTGAAGGATGTGAAATATGTGATAAATTATGATTTCCCGGGTTCTTTAGAAGATTATGTTCACAGAATTGGTCGAACGGGCCGGGCCGGGGCTAAAGGGACCGCATACACATTTTTCACAGCAGCAAATGCTCGATTTGCTAAAGAACTTATAGCAATACTTCAAGAGGCGGGTCAAAAAGTGAACCCTGATCTGGCGGCTATGGGTCGTGGTGCACCTCCTCCTCCATCAGGTTGGTTGACTTGATTAGTCAATTTTTGTATTGGTTACAATTAGAGGTGGCAAAATGGGTAGGCTGGGTGGGTTTGGTAATTGGCAGGCCTATAAACGAATCGAATGAACACGAACGGAGCATGATTGTGTTTGTTCGTTTAACTTTAACTGAACAAACAATCGAACACGAAGAGTTAAACAGACTTGGTTTTCTTGTTTGTGTTCGTTCGTTAAGAAAATAATTGTCTTCGTGTTTGTTCGTTAACAGTATAAATGAATGGTTTGTAAACAAACATAACCAAACATAGGTGGACAAACATTGCTTAACATAGATGGACGAACATAACTTAGTTAAAAGGAACTAAAAGTAAATGTGAAAAACCATGTGTTGAAATTGGGTAATTGAAATTGGCCTATAACAGTTAACTGAATATATTAACGAACGAAAACAAACGTAAACTAACGAACATAAGTGATCGTTCGCTTATAAACAAACATCCTACCAAATAGTTCACGAAATGTTCAATTCGTTTGCAGGCTTAGTATTTCGTCAAAAGCTGGTCAACACAGGTAGTTTTTTTAATATGGTTAAAAGGGTGAGGTTTTGTGTTGACCGACTTTAGAGGCTCTATGTTCAAAATTTAAAACACGATGATGAAATATGTGTTGTTTAAAATGACATTCAATGTTTTACACTTTTTACCTAGTGAAACTCAATTTTGCTTGTGTGTAGGACATGGCGGTTTTCGTGATCGGGGTCGGGGTTACAGCGGTGGTTGATCTTGGAACTGAGGACGGACAGTTGCACAATGTGAGGTGGCGGTAGGGGTTATTATCGCCTTTTCGTTGTAATTTTAAACCTTGTTTATATAGTTTAGTTATAGAGTGTTTGTGTTTGTGTACTCAACTCAAGTATAACTTTTTGATTGCCTTTATCTTGCACCTATTTTCTGACTTGGAATTAGTGTTGCTGAATCGCTTTCATCTTTATTGCATGTTAATGTTAGTTAGTTCGTGAAAATATTAATAATATAATCTTTATATTTATACGTTAGTGCTTATGTCAATCAAGTTTTTATTTACTTTTTAGTTTGTTTTATCTGAAAATGGTAAGAAAAATTATAGATTTAGATATCATATAGCAGATAGCTGGCTTGATTATTCGAATCATTTTCATAAATATTTTTCATTTTATTTTGTAATTTAGTTCTTCTAATTCACAAATTGTTTTACTTATATATTTTTATTTCATTTGGGTGAAAAAATTATATAAAATCAAGATAGTAAGAAGTGAAAATGCTAGCATGTAAATTTAACCACATAGTGGGTGTAATCGATGGGTGTATACTTGACATATAGTCATATACTAACAATAATTACCCGAAAAGATCTCGACAAATATGAGAAGATTTTAACATGCTTATATTATACAATACATTGTCATCAATTGACGTATTTCACCATCGACTTTATTTTCGTAGTTTGTTAGATTTTACTTAAAAAGTAACCATTTTGAAGTTATATATACTTGGAATGATCTTAGATTTTAGTAATTCGAGTAAACTGTCATTTCGGACCATGTGGTTTGCTCACTTTTGTCTTTTTCATTCAAAAAATTTTTAAGTCATTTCCCTCATGGTTTCATTTTCTTGTCATTAAATGAAACCATTATTAGTCCAAATCACTAACTTCGTTAATTTTAATATGTTAAGTTAATATGAAACGACAATAATACCCTTAAAATTAAAGAGAGTAAACTGTCATTTCCGTCCATGAGATTTGCTAACTTTGCCATCTTTGTCCAGTTTTTTTAGCCATTTCTATCCTCACCGTTTCTAAAAATGGTCATTTCCATCCAATTTACTAACACGCTTAGCCTTGTCAGTTACGATAGTGTAAATTGACAAGAATGTCTTTACTAACACCATTTTAATAAATTTAATATCCGTATTAATATTCTCCTTTTATGTTTAAAAATATAAAACCGAAATAACAATTATGTTTGCAAGGAGACTTTTCATATAAGAATCTATCTAGTTGAGAAAGAGCTAATTTAAATACTTTGATGTCAACTCCCTTAACTCTCAAACCATTTTCACTATCATATCCACAATCACACTAAATACAAATCTAGCAATAATCAAATCCCGGGCTGCTTTTTAACATATAGAAAACACAGAGGCATCCAAAAGGATAACTTAAAAATCTAAAAAAATAATATTTGGAGATGCGGGGTATCGATCCCCGTACCTCTCGCATGCTAAGCGAGCGCTCTACCATCTGAGCTACATCCCCAACATGTATATGAATTTATACAGTAATTATTCATTATATAAACTATAATTTATCAGTAAATAATGAATGTAAATATATAAAACTGGTAAGCAAGCTCAGAAATATAGGATATTTATTATTTCCACTTAATTGTTGCACTTTTGGTTGGTAAACCACAAACTTTTCAATTAGATCTTCAAATGTATTAAGTAAATCACTTTAACCATTTCTAGTGACGATTGTTACATTGTAATGGTTGGTTATAGTGAGTTAGACGAGAACACATTGTAATGGTGAACATGTTGGTGCATACGAAATGCTAAATCAGCAAAAGGACATGTTTGGCAAGCAAGTTAGACAAAAACACATTGAAACAATCAAAGCGTTTATTGGCCTGTAAGATGACTAAGGGTAATGGTAGCGTGCATGTCCTAAAAACTGAAGAATCACATAGAGAAAATAAATTCAAAATGGGGGTTTGATTTTTTATTGGATAAATTTTATTTTTATTAATTTACTTATTATATAAGTAATTTATTTATATTAATATATACCATTGCAGTAGTATTTTCGTAAATTAAGCCCGTGAATAGGGTTGGGCCTGAAATCATAAATCATCGTGTATATATAGTATCAGTTAGTATCAAACCCTATGCATGCACTTGAAATGGCGGAAGATAGGCCAAGTCAACCCCAAGATGATGATGATGGTGAAGAAGATCGAATTAGTAAGTTACCAGATTTCTTACTTGTTGAAATCCTTTCTAACTGGATTCATTATGCTATCAATTGTAATGTTGAAGAGCTTGATTTGGCATTATGGGGTTTTCAATCTGAAGTTATGTTCCCGTTGGATCAGTTATTTTTCGTCAATTCTTGCTTTACAGATCTGAGACTGGCGCTTTGTATGTTTAATCCGACAGGGGCGATTGCTTGGAAAAACCTTAAGAGTTTATTTATTTCGTATGGGAAGTTAGATGAAGCTACGATTGAAAACATATTATCAGGTAGTCCTGTATTGGAAACTCTGGAGTTGGAAGGCTGCTATGGTTACATGCGGATTAATATAACCTCAAAGAGTGTTAAGAAGTTGGTGTTCATCGTATACATGAATCGTCATCGTCCTGAGAATGATATTATTGAAATCAATGCTCCTAATATTTTGTCACTGACAGTTAGAAGACATATGTGGTTGGGAAAGATTTTGTTGCTGAATGTTTCTTCTTTAGTTGAAGCTGAGTTGGATTATCCGAACCTTTCACCTTCGTTGCCTTATTTGGGAAACCGTAGAGAAGCTGAAGAAGAGATGCTTAAAGCATTTATACTCAAACTTGTTCATGTTAAGGACCTCAGAATTGGGGCTTACTGTTTTAATGCAAAGTTGTTTCTCTTTTGGTAATTTGTGTTAATATAAGAAACTAAATTATACTAACATTTGTTCTCAATTTTTTATGTTTTGTATGCAGGTTCTTGATCGTTTGAAAGCTAAAGGTTTTCGTTCACCGACGGACTTGAAGGCCCGTCATGTTACTTCTTGGCCTATACTTTAGTTGATATATTCCAGTTTCATTTAATCATGTTAACCAAATTAGTTTTAGCTTTATTACAGTGTTTTATTGTGCCTAACTAAAGCTCAAATTGCAGGCATTGATCAGGAAAAGTGGATGGAAGAATGGCCTCGCCGGACCTGTGTAATAAGTTTTCTGTTTTCTTTTTGACTTATTTGTGATCGTAAATGTTTTTATCATGGAACGGAACTGAAACTTTCTTAAACAGTCTTTTGACTCAAACCGACCTATTGGTTTTGCTTTTACCAAAGTGAGTTAAGCGTTACTAAATAAATTGTCTATTAATGAAGAGGTAGGTCCCAGCAGAGCCCAGTTGGTCCCGCAAGACTCACCTTAAACAGGGACGTCTGCGCAAAGACCATCTGCTCCCGCAGGACCCACCATGCTCATAGAACCTTACGCGCAGTACGCAAGCTGTACACGCAGGGAAAGCCTCCCAATGGTGAAGTACCCCGCCTGTTCCCGCAGTTGCGGATACAAGCCATCAGGGAAGGCTACCCGCGGACAGCAGGGCTACACGCACAAGACAATAGATACTTCAGTAGTCACATGAAGGAATGAGCAAGGCGGGAACAATCCCGCCTAAATGAGCCAGTCTGTATGATTCTGAAAGATCTTCTGTACTATACCTACCAAGGTATGGATAGGACAGACGATCTGACCAGAACAACCCATGAGCCAATCACAGGGTGACAGCTCACCGACAACAGTGCGAGGAGGAGCACCCTCTAGTACTGTTTGTCACTATTAGCCGCTGCCTACTCACCAACCCTTACTGTAGGGCGTGCGCAGCCTACAGTTGGTGAAATAGTGTTACTGTTGGCCGTAACCTATTCACCAACCAGCATGGCCTGCGTATAATCCACAGTAGGTAGGACGTGCATAATCTACAGTTGGAGGAATAGTGCAGCCGACATAGTTACTGTTGGCCGTAATCTATCCACCAACCAGTATGGCCTGTGCATAGTCCACTGTTGGTAGAACAGGAATACTATTCAGCCGGCTGTACCTTCTAGGAAACCTACCTTCGGCTATAAATACTCCAACATCTTGGAATGGTAAGATCATCTGCTATCCAGTTATCTAGCAATCTCTTAATATACACTTATATTCAGAGCAACCTAGTCTGATTCTCACGCCGGAGGGTGGTCACAAGGAGGAACCCCCCCCTTCTCAGTGACGAGCTTACGGTGTTTGTTTTGCAGGTCTCCTGAAGAACAGCCTTCTCAGCTAGACCTCATCCGTGGGAAACATTACTTAACCCCCAGATTATCTATAATCTGTACCGGGTCACTTAGTGTTTCTTCAATTAAAGATGTGTTTAACCACAAAATGATTTTAGATAATATTAATGGCCTGAAATATAGTAACCCATAAGCAAGTGAAGTATCAAAATCAGTAGGGCCATATATAGATATATATAGATTGGCTTCTTCTAAAATCTATTTTGAATTTTGGGTTTATCTTACTTCCCAACAAGATGGTCTACTACTAGACTCCACTAAAAGCTTGCCATTAAATCTTTCTGTTGACTTGGTCAAAGGCGAGCCCGTGCATTGTTGTTGATTGGTCCATCTCATATCGCTCCGTTTACCAACTTCATACATCGGCGATGACATGTGGCTTGATGAAATGACCAAATCGCCCTCTAGTATCCGTAGCACCTTAATCACAACATTATGGTTTTAGAAAAATATTTGAAATAACAAGTCAAATGAGCTGGTCAAACGGGTCATTTTAGAAATATTACCTGTGACATTTTAGGGCGTAAATGAGGATCTCGTTTGATGCATAGAGAAGCAGCTTGCAGCATGCAATGAACTTCATCTTCTGAATAACAGTTATCTAACCGTGGGTCAACTAACTCGTCAATCGCACCTTCTTCCAACAATGGGCGGGCCTACCAGAGATCAAGAGTTGAATGTGTCAAAAGTCATATGGAAATGTTTTTTAATGCATACATTATACAGCCTTCTAAATAATTTTATTTAGAAGATAATTTATTATTTTCAATTATTTGACAAACTAATAAGTTTTAGAGAAATTTGAAAGAACGATAAAAAAAGGTTTACACTTTACAGCTCAACACGACCCGACCTATTCCAACCTGGACTAAAATATAACCCGTTTTGGCCCAAACCTGTTTTGACTTGTTATCTGACCCACAAATTTCTCCACCTTTGCTAAAACGTGTTTCATTTTTTTATGTTACTATCACCATGAGACCAAAAACTAGAAGTTGGTGACCCGCTAAAGGGGTATTTTCAGTGTTAATCCAATCGGTTCGGGTTGAAGCGAACTACATACACTTTCTATAATTCAAAATTTTGAACGTCAGACATTATGAATACGTTACAGAAGTTCTAAAAAGCTATATTTTTATTTAAGCCTAGAAAACTGGGCGGGCTGGGTTGGCTTCCGGGTCAAAACGGGTTCAAGAGAAAATGTGTTAGGGTCAAAACAGGTTGCTATAAATAAGTATCACTATGGTCCAACGAGCTTTGTTCTGAAAAGGTTTGAGTCAAACGGGTTGATGTGAAAATGTGTTCAGGTCTAAATGGCCCGCTTTGAAATTTTTATTACGATAGAAATTGGAACTTACCCACTCGGTGAGGCATTGCTGGCCCTTGGGTCGATTAAGATCAACTGCTTTTCTTCCCGACACAAGTTCCACCAAAACAACCCCGAAGGAATATACGTCAGCTTTTTCGGTGATCTGGCCACTCTCTGCATATTCTGGAGCTAAATATCTAAACCAGTTTAAAGATATAGATTATTTTATTTACAATATAATGGAGACGGTGTGAAGGGGTATAATAGTAAATGCATTAAAGAATTACCCAAATGTTCCAATTACTCGAGTCGATTCCCCTGTATCTCCATCGGGCTGCCATCTTGCTAGCCCAAAGTCCCCAACCTTGCAAAAATAAAGAAAATAAAAATAAATAATAATAATAATGCTTTTTTTAAGTAAAGAAACATGAAAATAAATGATATGCTAAATATGAATACAAAAAAATCATCTATGAGGTTTTAATGCATTTCAATACACTTTGGATGACTTACAGCCTATTTTGATATCTAGTTAAATTATTTAGCTTAACTCATTTGACCCATTAGAGATAAACCATAACCCAAACCGGCCCACTTGTAAGTAAATGGCTCAAGACGGTTATAATTACGGTATTATGGCAAACCGCATAAAAAGAAATAAACTTTATTCTTTTCGTAATTTCGCAAACAAATTTAAATTAGGTGTAAAACAGAAACCAACTTGCAGTCTATTTCTCACTACAGAAACAACCTCAGTTTAACTGATTTTACATGTAAACTGTTGATGTGGCATGATTGATGCCCTGTCAGCCTCCACATCACATGCAAATATGCTTATGTGATAATTTTTCTTATTAAAGAAATAAAATCATTAACAAAGTTTGCATATATTTTCAAATTAGTATCTAAAAACAACTAAATGTCAAATCAAGTGCCACATAGCATACTTATATGTTAGACTTAATCGTTATGTTCACAGGTTTGTTAACATGCGGGTGACGAGTCAATGTTTAGGTCAGTCAAAACAGAAGTTCGGTTAGACTTCTGGATTAATTAAAAGGATGTTTTGTGTACACAACTTGTGTGTCAAGTTGTTATTTTAGGATAAGTTAAAATAATGAAGGTTAGCATATCTAGGAAGATAAGGTTGTAACTTGCAACTGGTTGTGCAAGTTGTTTTAGATTATGCAGCTTTTATGTTTATGTTTTAGTATAAATAGGTGGCTAAAGTGTCTTGTAAAAGTGGGTGGTTTAATCCCTTTAATACAAAAAACAGTTTTGTGACTTTGATTGCCAACAACATATATTAAAAATTACAAGTATGATGCCACATCGGCAATTTTGAAAATTGTCCAACAAAATTACAATCTAGAACAAGTTGCAGAGTTGCAGCTATAATCTGTAATAATAATATATAATTTGGTTTTCTGATTTGCGCCTACTTCAAATATTGGGTTTCTAATATTATCAATCACCATACAATATTTCTATAAACAAGAAGGCATTACAAAGATCCATAACAGATTAACATATGACAGCTTTTGATAGTTCCTAAATATTTAAGGTACATACCATAGGTTCATAATCATGGGTAACTAGAATATTGTTGGGCCGCACATCACGATGAACAATGCAACCGACTCTGCATTCTTCATGAAGATATCTCAGTCCTCGTGCAGCTCCAACTGCAATCTTTTGGCGGGAAGACCACTCTAATGGAACTTCATTATGTCCTGACATAAAATAACGACAACAAAACATTTGTAAGAGAGTTGCACGTTTAGTCCACACTGTTTGACACTAGTAGTTTAAAACTTACCATAAAGATAAAAATCCAATGATCTGTTACAAACATATTCATAAACTAACAACCGTTTTCCATCTTCAACGCAAAATCCAACCAACATAACAACATTTTTATGCTGTGCACAGCTCAGCACTTCAACTTCCGAACAAAACTCTTTATCGCCCTGACAACTTGCAAGTTTATGTTGTTTGATAGCAACCGCCTGCCCGTCAGGTAGCACCCCTCGGTGAACCGCCCCAAACCCGCCTTCCGCCAAGAAATTTGCTTTAGAAAACCCACCAGTTGCAAGCTCTAGCTCAGCATAAGTGAACCCACGTGGCGGTTTTCCAACTATTGGTGCCTTGTGTAAACATATTGAACATAAAGGAGGCGGGCCCAAGGGTGTGTTTCTTGTGTTTCTTGATAATGACATTGCTTCTCTAACATTCGTGATAAATTCGATCTCGCTTCGTTTACTTGCGGTTTTACTTTTCTCTTGCGGGTGTTGATAACTTGAAGCTATAATGTCGGCAACCCATGGCTGAAGCCTTAAGCTAGAGGAAGATGATGCAAGATTCTCATTTTCAGAATCTGAACTTGATTCAGTAAGATCCCGGTTTTCTTTTTCGGTCAATAAGTCAACTTTCGAAGAAATATTGGTAACAGGGATGGAAAATGGTGAAGTGCTCGGGTCAGAACTCGAAAGTGATGAGTTTCCAGGTTCGGTTATAGTAAATATTTCAGGACTGCTTGTTGGGGTAATGACAGATTTTGATTTTTCTTTTATTTTGTTGATTGGTTTTTCTGCATTGGAAAGCGATGGACGGTTCAGCTTGGTTTCCTTTTCGGGAGATCCAGTTAAGTTTAAACGAAGAACTTTGGGCTGTGATTTGTTCATCATGACAACATTGCATTGCAATTCTTCCATACATGACTTTTGTTCATATTTAAGGCTTCTGCAAGTAATATATACATAAAAGGTATGTTAAAGATGAAATATACAAGCACTGTTATAACAAAGATAGTTAGTACTTAGTAGAGGTGGAAGGTTTGAAACTAGAGGTGCACGAGCACAATACTAAAATAATCAGGTTTCGGGTTGGCATATCTAACCAGTTTAAAAAAAAAGGTTCGTGTTTGGGTTGACCCACTAACCCGTTTTTTACAACCCAAGTAACATATTTACAACTTATTACCCACCAACTCATTTAACACATTTTGCTAAATGGGTTAAATGCGTCATATTCGGGTTAAACGATTTTAAGGGCGTGCAACTTAGCAATTAGAATTATGCATTTGGGCATGTTATCCATTGCACGACCCACCATTTGGCCACATTTAATAATCAACATAGCACCATTATAAACCTTAAAAGATATTTTGAGACATTACTTGTCCAAAACAACCCAACTAGCATGAAACTTTTTGGCCTCTGCAGCAACTACTCCACATTGTGTTCTAAAAACAACTTTAATCTTCACATTTACCTAATCATGAATTAAGCAAACAGTTATTTGAATCAAGATGCTAATGGAACTCAAAAGCTATTAATGATTCATGTACCTTATTTGGATCATAAACATCATGAAGCTGAAGAATCATTTGGGAACAAGAATCGGTAATTTCAACTTTCTGATCTGATTTGGTTTCTGATTTTGGCTTCCGGTCAACACTTGCACAATCGCCCGAAAATCTTAGAAAAGCCCACTTTCTGCCTATGAAGATATAAAACTACATTTAAATTTGAGTATATATGCACGAAAGTTCAGACATAATTGAACAAGACATATTTTTCATGCACGCTCTTTAACCAAATGAACATACCATTGTGTTCGCTTAATAAATAAAATAAACACAAACAAACTACTCAGCCAAACGGTTAATGATATTACCAGTATTTTGTGAATTGCAGACCACAAGCAATGTAATGCAATGGCCCGGTTGAGCCACATGCGTTAAAGCCCAAACCAAGGCTGCTTTAGGAATTTCCTTAGACGCCTTAACCGCCACAACGACCTTCTCAATGTTCCCCATATTGCCTTCTCTACTTGATGATCCCTAGAAAAGAAAAAATAATAACTCTTTTATACATACTATTTTGTTTACTATTAAATCTAAATGTGAATAACAAAACACTTTATATTGGACACTTAACAAGAAAACCAATTTGTATTATTATGTTTGTGACACTCTACCCCCCACCACATGTTCAGATTCCTTATCAACTTACAAGCAAATGAATTCTCAATTGTGATATAACTTTAATAAGCCTTTAGAATAACTCCAAAATTGAGAAAAATCCTATCTTTTTACTAGCAAAAAGTTTCACAAGTCACTGAAAACTCATTACTAAAAGACGTTTTCCACGATAAAAGGTAAACGGGCCTGGCCGGGTAAAATTTTGCTAAAACCGAAACCAAACAAAAAGTGCTAGTTTTTTTTAATGTTGATACCGTTTCAGCCTAAGAAATTTAATCCCATAAATAAAAATCATACTCATAACGCCTTATTAGTGTAATATCAAGTTTTGGTTCATAACCGAACCTGCCATTGGTTCAGGATATATATAATATATTCCTGTACACAAGAAAACGTAACCCAAACCAATAACCAAACCTATATTATCACCTTATTTACGGTAACATCAAATTTTGGTTCGGTCATGTTTTTTTACACTAAAAAAACATACCCCGAACCAAAATTTTCAAGTTTCACTAGTCTAAAAACAAAATTCTACAGCTTTTCAACTTTTTTTCCATTTTAGGTCCAATCAAAATGACAATATTGTGGGGCTACTATATGGCCAATTATAGGTTGAATATTCCAAAACTACAAAACTTTAAGCAAGTGCATCCAAAGGTACCGGAAAACATGATCTCAACCAGAAACTTATGTTTGAAGCACGTGTCAGTCACTAACAAACAATTACTCTTTTTAGTGTTTTTCGAATAGATCAAATACATGATATTCATATCACAATGATCCAGAATCTAAGCTCTTCCATTATTGTAGAAACAAACAAATTCAGCTATTAAAAAAATATTTTCTTTATCGAATGAATGATCGATTGATACGACAGATTTTGGGATCATACCTTTCGATTAAATGATGGAAATGACATGACAAGATTATTATTATTATTATCACCTCCAGAACCTGCAATGGCAGCATAATATCAAAATTATATAAGTGTGTTAAACAGGTCGTGTTCGCATGTCCAACCCAACGCAAACCATAACCCGAAAATAGTGTAATCACGTGAGCGCGAAAACACAAACACGGCTCACATATTCACGGGTTACCCTGACCATAACCCGTTTTGTCCAAAATTTTTTATTTTTTCATTTCACATGCCTATTAACACTTTATATTTACATTTTTTTAACGGTGAATTTATTTTAACTTATGTCGTTTATCGGACTTAAAGCCAATACCTCCCAAACCCTCTCAACCCAATATGTTTAAAGGTTTTGCCTTTGGCACTATTGACCACATTTTTACAATAAAAAATATAAATTTATATAAAAGAGTTACATTTTAATTATAAAATATTATGTCGATTCTCTTTTTCAGTTGGTGTCATACTCAATCAATTTAATTTATTTTTTAAAAAATAAATGGGTTACACGGGTCAACTCACAAACCTGCCATGCTGACCCAAACCCTTCATGGGTTCGACCTGAAACTGACCCGACCCGTTTATAGCAAACCCAAACCCGTGAATTTCGTGTTAGATTATTGTTAAATTACACTCCAAATAACAACAAATATATACTCAAAAATCGAAATTCCAGCTCATAATGGACAATGACGTTCAAAGTTGAAGTAAAACTGAAAGAGATTAACGGTAAAGTACAAGATAAGTATCAAGATAAGTATTTATAGCTTTTAATTGGAAAGGCGTGATAGATATACCTATGATACGAAATAATTGCAGTATATATATCATGTATGACTTACTAGCCAAACACATCTTTTATGAAATATTTACACACTCTCATAGTTAATAACTATGATGTTATTTTTTTATTTATTTTCGAGTGAATAAAACTCATGATCTCCTATTTCAAAGCTTTACACACCCTCATAATTAATGATCTTAGTAACTTTTCTAATATATTCTCACTTAAAATCCAAACCAGGCTCTGGAAGTCAGGACTATCACTTAGTTTACTTGTCAATCGCTCATTCTATGTAATGTCAAATTCGATACTTAATTACACAGTGTTAAAAGGTCGGCACTTTAGTACAGCGTATAGTTTACGTTAAGTTTCCTAACATGTTCATGACATGGCTATTTTATTATTATATGTACAAATGATATATGATATATATTGGTAACTTAGTTATAATAGTGTGATAAAAAATATATAAATTGTTAATATTCTCTAATTTTTAGAGTTAAGACTAACAAATAAGGTGTGACATCCCACATCGGTTGGGATGAGAACTAAGTTTTATTTATAAGGAGGTGAATAATTTCCTTATCATAATGTGTTTAATGTGCTTAATGGTAGTGGATAAGCAAAGAAAAGAAAAGGGGGAAACGAAAAGATGACTAGCGAAGATTAAACGAATGATGACTTTCTTTGTATAAGTTGAATTTGTTTTATTTATTTTGATGATTTTTTTGGATACTTTGTATGATTTTGTATTCATTACTTGATTTTGAATGAATTAAAAAAAAATAGTTTTGGTATTATGTTTTGGTTGCGGTATTACGGTTTTATTATAGATAATTGATTATTGGTACCATACCATTACCGATACTTAGTTTAGTGAGTATTTTTTAAAAAAAAAGAACAAAGGTACCGTACCGTACCCAAAGTATATGTACTCGTATACCCGTGCCCATACCATAAAATTCAACTACGAGTATGAATACCAAAATTTACTGATTTTAAGTACGGATATTTTCAGGTACAAGTACGTTCACGATCTCATCATCCCCGGTTAACCATAACCATAAATCAAAATAAACGTTCAAAGAGAAAAAAAGAAGAAGAAAAACAAAGGAGTAATTATCTGAACTTGACAAGATGGCGGTTGGGGGCCGAACTCAGCTGACGTCTGACAAGTGAATACGTAATAAAGACAATCACCTTTGTCACGATATTTCATTAACCACATAAAAACTTATTTATTTCATGTTATTAGTTAAAATATAAAGTTGAGATATTCATGTAACACCCCGACCGATGGCGGATTATACATCGGGGCGCCACGTATTGTTTCATTACTCGTGACACTATTTGGGTGTCAATATTTAATAAATACGTTTTCATTGCGCACGCGCAGAACACAAATCGTAAAGTAACATAAATCATATCATAACTCAAAATATTCAAATAACATAATTCGTCTTGTTACATTTTAATCTAGGTCCAAAGAAAAAGAAAACATCCTACGTGTCCTTGAGATTCCCAAAAGCAGCTACAGCAAACCTGAACATGTGTTAAAATAAAACGTCAACACTTGCGTGTCGGTGAGAAATCAAGTTTAATAGATATAAATAGATAATAACAAACACTGCGCGCAACATGTGCTTAACTGGGGTTTAACATAGGGTGTAATCAGATTGTGATCAAGCCTTAGATCATAGCTCATAGTTCAATCCGTGCTCCCAATTGAGCACAAAAACAAGAAATCATACGTGCATGTGTAACAAAACAAGAAAACCGTAAACGATAGGTCTCCCGTGTTCATCTAATGGATCCATAAAAAACTTCGGAATAGGCCGTCAAAGCGGTTAATGATTCACACATACAAATAAACAGCCAAGTAAACGTCCATAACACATGGGGTTTTGCGCACATAAATTTCATAAACAAGTTTAAGACTCAAGTTGTACGAACACATGAACATCCCAAAACATTAAAAATAAAAGGGGATTAAGTACGAGATTACTCACCTGAAAAAGGTGTGTTGAAAGATAATGCAAGAATCCAAATTTTAAACAAGCACAAGTTAACCTATAAATAAGAGTTTATTGGTTTAACGATTGGTTTTAATGTCTTAAATATATGCAGTAAGTATCGATTTTTGTTAGTTAAACAAATTAAAACAAAACATATATATTTATATTTACCGAGATTCTGGGCAGAACAGAAGAGAAGACGGAGGCAAAGAGAGGAGTTGGAGGCGTCGCTGAAGATCTCCGGCAGAGAGCAAAGAGAGAGAGATTTGGGGAGTGTTTAAGTGTAGTGTGTGTAGTGTTAAAAGAAAATAGTTTTATTTATAGGAAAACTCTAGGGAACACAATCCCTTAAAAGGAGGAAAAGATCTTAACAAAGCACAAGAAAACAAAAGCAAAAGATATCAAAAGATATGCCGGCAGCTGCAGGGGATGGGGAAAAGCTGACAGGTTACAGGTAAAGCATGGGAGGTGTCAGATAAAACACTGTTCAAGACATGCAAAAGAAGATTTCAAAAGATTATGTCAGTCACTTTTTCTGTCAACCAATAGGATGGGTGCGCATGCTGCGCCGAAAGTGGCTTTTCTGACAGATGTCGGAACTGACCTACAGTGCTCATACAAAAGATAAGATTTTTCAAAAGCATACAGGCTGACCTAAACAGAAGAAAAGACTTAAGGTCTAGCGCGAGAAGATTCGAGCGCGCGAGGGCGAAGGCAGACAGAACAAGCCTTAGCGCGCCGCGGGAAGAACTACAATCCTTAGCGCGTCGTGGGAAGAACTACAAATCCTTAGCGCGTCGCGGGAAGAACTACAATTCTTAGCGCGCCGCGGGAAGAACTACAATCCTTAGCGCGTCGCCGGAAGAACTACAAATCCTTAGCGCGCCGCGGGAACAGTTCGTCTCGCGTATCGCAGGAACAGTTGGTCTTCGCGCAGGCTTCCTTGTAAGGAGTCTGGCGCGTGGAGCTGCGCAGACATCCTTAGGCGGGAAGAACCAAAGGACAAGCAAAGAGTTAAGAGAAAAAGGGTTTCAAGGCTTAAGGGTTAAGCAGAGGGGCGGGACGGCGACAAGAGAGAAAAAGAGGCGGGACGGCGACAAGAGAGAAAAAGAGGCGGGACGGCGGAAAGGAATTATTATTATTAGTAAGTAATATATATAATTTATTTAATGTTAAATTTACAAAGATTAATAATAAAATTTTAAATCATAAAAAGAATCGGATTCGAAAACGGGTGTTGGTACATGTATGTCAGTAGTTCATAGTCTAACGTTTGTAATCGAGTCTGTAATGTAATTATGTTTTTGATTATGTTTATGTTTATGTAACGAGCGAAGTTGTCAACAAGTTCGCTTAGGCGAACTTGTTGAACAAGCGAAGTTGTTAACAAGTTCGCTCAGGCGAACTTGTTGAACAAGCGAAGTTATGGACAACTTCGCCTGAGGCGAAGTTGTCGTGTTTATATATACTGTTCACCGTAACAGTTCGGGTGTTCAAGAGTTCGTGTGAGCGAGTTTCGTGAGGTTAGTTACAGTTGAGTGTTTGCTAGTCAGAGTCTGTAATAGTGACCGCGTGTCACGTGTTCGTGTTATCAATATAACGTGTTTCGGTTATTGCTCGTGTGTTTGATTTATACGTATTCTACGCTCGTATCTACCTACGCAGGGATTCCGCACCTGCGCAGATAGCGACATCCCGTGTACGATCCGTCCAGGAGCCTACAATTGGTATCAGAGCCATCGGCTCGATTGTGAGGTTCGGGATTTCACGCGGGTGTAGAAAACGTCTCGTTTGACCTTTTCGCGGGACGTGTTTTTATTGGGATTGTGTTTTACTCGTGTTTGACAGTCATTTGCAAGCCATAACATCGATCGGAAACTGCTAGATTGACGAAATCAGATCTGAACAGTTTCCTTGTTCATCCGGCGAAGTTACCGTTCTTCAGGCGAAGTTGCCGTCACTGGAAGTAGGGTTTCGGCGAAGATATAAGGATTAGCGAAGTTAACCACAACTTCACCTACCTCCTAAGTTCGCCTAAGCGAAGTTATCCTCAACTTCGCTTACCTCCCAAGTTCGCTTACCTCCTAAGTTCGCTCATCCTAAGCGAAGTTATTCTTAACTTCGCCCAGTCAAGCGAATTTAAGGCCCAACGAAGTTACACTTTCCAGCAAAGTTAACTTTCAAGCGAAGTTATTCTTAACTTCGCCTACTGTACTGTTTGGAAGATTTTTTTTTAATTTTCGGGTTTTCGGGTTTTCGCAAAGATGTCGTCAATTAACATCTCCGATTTAGTCAAGATGGAAGTAGAAGCGGGGTCAGCCACTAAGGCCCCGAGGTTGATGAAAGGAACTGACTTCGTGGCATGGAAGGACAGATTCATCCAATACATTAAATACCAGGATGCAAAGATGTGGGTGTGCATCCAGGATGGATATATCCCACCGACCATGGTGTACGAAGGTCGTGATGTGGTTAAGAAGTACAGCAAGATGGATGAAGAGGAGAAGAAGATGTACGAAGCCGAAAGCAAGGCTCACGCAGCTATCACTATGGCTCTTCCACAGGAGATCCTTCATACTTTCAGAAAGTATACATCGGCTCGAGAGCTTTGGGATGCACTTGAAAATAGATTCGAATGGAACGTAGGCATTCGTGCCTCGAAGATTAAACTGTTGAAGACTCAGTTCTCTGTCTTCAAATATTTGAAGAACGAATCTCTGGATGATATTATCACTCGATATTATCATCTAATGACAGAGCTAAACAACTATTCGATTGCTTACAGAGAAGAGGAGATAGTTGAAAAGCTTCTCGATTCTCTCCCACCGAAGTGGGAAATGTACACAGTTCTGATGAGGGAAGACAGAGACTTTCCTAATTGTGATTTGGAGACAGCAGTAAACAAGCTCAGAACCTTTGAGCTTAATATGGTACGTAAAGAGACACCAACAGATCAGATTCAAGACCCTGGTATGTATGGTGCCAAACTTAACTCAGGCTCAAGTTCGAAGCCTGAATCTGCTGCTTACTACTCCAAAGGAGAGTCAGGTTCTAACTCTTCTCAGGAAGGAAACGTTTCAGTAAACATGAACGGTGATGTTTGCTTCGTTGCTGAAGGTTCAAGTGCTTCAAAACCTCAAACATCCAACAGTAGTTTCTCACCCAGTGCCTCAAGCAATAACTATTCCAAGATGCCAATGAGTGTCAAATCTGCTGAAGAGCAGTTTGCAGTCTATGCATCTTTTATTGCTTCATATGAGAACTACATACAAGGGAAGATAGTGGACCCTGCTGTTTTGGATGAGGATTATGACCAGATCGATGCTGATGATCTGGAGGAGATGGATTTGCAATGGCAAATGGCCATGATAGTGAGGCGAGTCAAGCGTTTCATGAATAAGACGGGGAGAAAGTTTGTTGGTGGTAGGCCCGGATTCGACAAGTCTAAAGTGAGGTGCTATAACTGTCAACAGTATGGGCACTTTGCTAAAGAATGCAGAAACGAGAGAGTTGAACGGGGTCAAGGCCGGTCTGCACAGCCTACTGGAATTAGTAAAGAAGTCAATGCCATGTTGTCTAGAGAAGCCGGTGAATACAACTGGAACCTGCATGCGAATGAAACTGGTGAGCAGGCGAATATGGCTAAGGTAGAAAATGAAGATTGTAAGAAGATGACTGGAGAGGAGAAAGCTGCTGGTGAGGAGAAAGCTTTCATGGCAGATAACGATGGTCAACCCTCCGAGGTAAGTCCTAAACCTGTTTGTAAAAAATGTGAGAATTTGTCTGAGCAACTTGCGACCATAACTGATCAGTATGTTCGTTTAGATGCTGAATTTAAAAATCTTAAAGAAGATCATCATTTTACTAAGGCAAGAGAAAACAGTTATAAAGTTAAAATAAAAGCATGTGAAAAAGATGTCAAAAGCTTAAAAACTAAACTTGCTGAAAAAATTGATGTAATTGACCTAAGTTATGAGGTTTTAGAGGAAAAGACTAAACTTATTGCTGATCGTGAAAAGCAGATTGCTGACCACCAGGTGAAAGTGGTGGAACTGAACCGAAAACTCGAGCAGTTCCGAAATTCCTCAGCTATTCTAGATCACCTCGTTAGTGATCAAGGTACCTCTCCAAAGAGAGGAGGAATTGGTTATCACGAGGTGCCACCACCTTATAACCACAACTACACTTTCAACCCTAGTGTACAGAAATCTGCTGAGTTTGAAGTTCCTCAGACAGTTCCCATCAAGGTTACATGTAAAGAACCAACTGTTAGTAATGGCAAAACGAGTTCGCCTGTTTCTAGTGTAAATATTTCTGTTATGAGTCCAGTCTCATCGGATTCGGATAAGTTGTCCGAATCAGGTAAGACGAAAGAGGAGGTAGTGTTACCCACCGGTGGAGATAAAAATAAATCTTCTAAAAAGAGTACTCCACTCAACCCGTATGTCCCTCCTTATGTGAGACGAACGGCTGGTAACACTGCCTCTACATCCAAACCAATATTTGAAAAGAAAATGGAGATTAGGTGTTGCTTTAGATGTAATAAATTAGGACATCTTGTTGCAGATTGCCCTCTGACGCCGAGATACAGAGGTGTGAGGCCAAATAAAACTGAGAATAAGCATCAGTTTGATACTGCTAAAAATGAAAACTTTTCAAAATGCCAAAATATAACTAATTCAAGTTTTCATAAAAACAAACCTCAGTTTTTCAACCAAACCACAAGATATAACACTTTCAATTCACATAGGTTTGGAAGGCATCACACTCAATCTTCAATGAGATTTCCTAACAGGACTTACAGAAATTATCCTGATGCTAACTTTGGAAAGCCAGGGTACGGGACGTATCGATCCAAGACCAATTGGTCTTGGGTCCCAAGATTCTAATTCTCTGTTTTTTTGTGCAGGAACAGTTGAACAGGGCTTCCAATAATCCTTGGGTTGTGGACAGCGGCTGTTCCCGGCACGTGACTGGTAACAAGAATTTGTTACAAGATTTAAAACCTGTTCAAGAAGCGAGAGTCAGTTTTGCCAGTGAGAGTGGAGGCAAAATAACAGGAAGGGGTATGGTAACTAACGGGAAGATGACGTTAGAAAATGTGAACTTTATTGAGCTAAACGGGATGATCAATCCCGAGTAACCATGCTTTTCTTTGTGTCTTAAAAAAAAAAAAAAAAAAAAAATCACTATTGCTTAAAATTAGTCGGTTACATCAGTTTGATGGACATATCCACGGATATGTTTTGGTCCTCGTTTCTACTTAGAAAATGAGGGTCGCCATTAACCAGATGACTGAAAGTGACCGGGGCAGTTATGATGTGTTTTCTTTCTGTCGCTGAAAATTAGTCGGTCATACAGAGTTAGAAGGACATATACTTGTATGTGGTCGGTCCAGTTGATCCATTGGATCTTCAGGATTGCCGTTTACCTGAAGACTTTGACTTGATCGGGGTGACTGAAGTCAAAATTTTTTAAGGGAAATGAAATTACTTTTCAAGTCTATTACTTCGTATGAAGTAAATGTGCTATGTTTAACAGAAAGTTGATCCAACCTTGGAAAATGATATATATACTGATTGTGTGTGCTTAACTAGTGAAGTTATTAGGCTTAAAAGACTTTAGGACAGTCATTGTATGTCATGATAATTTTTATGGTGCGTAAAAGTGTATGTGATATTAACTTAAATTACTCGATTTTACGTGGAAACTCCTTAAGAGTTTTGAATGTCTTCATGCATTTCTTTCCGAATGATAGGCAGAAAAGCGACCACCCAGTCATACACGAGCCCGTAAGTGTTCTGATTCCCGTGAAGAAAGCATTTCAAGACACTGCAGTGATCCAGATTCGGGACTTGCAGTGGTTTAGTACTCCGAAGTCTATAAGTATGTG
Source organism: Bidens hawaiensis (assembly GCF_021521415.1). Classification (NCBI taxonomy): domain Eukaryota; kingdom Viridiplantae; phylum Streptophyta; class Magnoliopsida; order Asterales; family Asteraceae; genus Bidens; species Bidens hawaiensis. The sequence goes on from NW_027493626.1 coordinate 335,701, forward strand.
TGGATAAAAAAAAAAACAAAAACAAAAAAAAAAAAAAAAAAAAAAAATCTTAAGTACTTATGAGTTATTGTAACAATCAAGACTTCTCAATTCTGGAGTAAGAAGAGAACGGGAAGCAGACAACAAGTATCAGACACTATGGGTCGAAGTCAATTCGGGGTGACTTGGGTATAGCCAAATACGCTTTGAGAATAGATAGAAGGCTTCATTATCTCTGAGTTGTTGCCCACTTAAATTTTGAGCTAAATTGAACCTTAACCCGTATCACAGAAACGATGAAAACCATTTAAGTTATTTCCATGCTTACAACCTGTTTCTCTATGTCATAATACGGCTAAACACGGATCTATATGACAGTCACGTAGTGAGTGTGATTCCTGTTAGGATCTTTTCTAAAAACATAGTGGTCCCTGACTATACTGAAATTTGATCCCTTATTTCGTTAAATTTTTATAAGTTTTTCTATTTTTGTAGTTGTATTATTTTATATCTGGTTACTTAGACTTGATCATTTTTTTTGTTTAATTCTTTTTGGAAGTTTCAAATGTTAATTGCAAAATGTTCAAACTTAAAGGGTTGATTTTGAAAATATAGGCGAAGTTGTTGAATCAGGCGAACTTGTGCTTAACTTCGCCTAGGCGAAGTTATCCTTAACTTCGCCTGACCAACACTGACCCTATATAAGGATTATTAAACTGTGATATCATTATTTTCACAACTCTCAGCGAACTTGAGCTCCGATTTTCCGGCGAACTTGCGAGATCTCCGGCGAACTTGATTTTTATCTCTGTTTTCGATCTTTGCTTCTAGTTTCTATTATCATTGAGGGTATGTGTTGTCGATATCTCTCACAAACTTGTTCGTTCTTGATCGCTTTTACCCAGTTCGAGACCTCCCTCCAGGTCGAGCATGGGAAGATCATAGACGCTATGAAAGCGTTCTTGGCATCTCAGGGGGAGATGAGCTGTAGGGGAGATGAGTTGAGGATCATGACGATGATCCCAATGCACCGGAAGGTGCAGGTGGTGAGCTGCCAAGAACTTCTATAGCTCTTGGTACTTCCACAGCTGAGGGGGAGTCTACAAGCGCAGTTGAAGATGATGTGGTAGATATGGATGCTGGTGTAGAAGTTGATGATGTAATCGACGCGTTGAAAGAGCTAGATGATGATGATGATTTTATGCTTGAAGAAGATGTGCTGCCGAGTGATGAGATTGAGAAGATCGGTGAGCAAATTATTGTTGAAAATGTGATAGAAGAAGGGGAGATAGTAGATGAAGATATTGAACACGAGATTCCAGAGGTTGAGATGCCCGATATGGGTGATGAGACAGTTGTGGAAGATACTGAATGGGAAGAGCAGCCGAATTGGAAGGCAGGTTGTGCTCAATGGTTCGTAAAGACGAAGAAACCGGCGGTCCCTAAAATGTTCAAAAAGAGTTACAATATTAAGGGATACGCTGAAGCAAAGAAAGGTATTATCTGCTGGATATATGATGAGCAGCTGCGGCTCTTCATGATCAAAAGATATGATGGGATTCAGTACTTCAGGAGAACTTTGAGATCATTAAACACACTGCCTGAATGTGAGGTTAAAGACTTAGCCAGATTGGGGTTGATAAATCGAAGTGACAATAACATGGCTAGAGTCATCGGAAAGATCGTATGGAAAGAGAGCATTAAGGAGAAGAAGTTTGAGCTGCTGAAACCACAAAAGGGGAAACTTGTCGAAGACAAGGATAGAGGTTTGAGAGCTGATGGAAAGCCTTGGATGGTTATGAAGTATAAACCGATCCGGTGCCTTAAAGAAGTACCGATGAAGCTTATGCCCAAGGACGTGCTCAAAGACCTAAAATGGTGGTTCGTGGATTGTGAAACAGCGGAGGCGGTAATGGAAGATGAGGATGAACAAGAAGTGCTTAGGGTTTACGACCCGATGCATCTTGTTAATCTATCGCAAGCTGATCTGAAGATGCTCAACGAAAAGAAGATCTTCTACATTCCTGCTTGGAAGGATCAAGCAAGGAAATATCAAAGGGTGGTGTCGGTATGTGTTAGAGAAGGAGCACACGCGTAAAGATACAAGATTACAAGACTCAAGCTTTGAAGATCAAGATATGAAGCTACTGCCAAGGGGGAGTCTGTTGGTACATGTATGTCAGTAGTTCATAGTCTAACGTTTGTAATCGAGTCTGTAATGTAATTATGTTTTTGATTATGTTTATGTTTATGTAACGAGCGAAGTTGTCAACAAGTTCGCTTAGGCGAACTTGTTGAACAAGCGAATTTGTTAACAAGTTCGCTCAGGCGAACTTGTTGAACAAGCGAAGTTATGGACAACTTCGCCTGAGGCGAAGTTGTCGTGTTTATATATACTGTTCACCGTAACAGTTCGGGTGTTCAAGAGTTCGTGTGAGCGAGTTTCGTGAGGTTAGTTACAGTTGAGTGTTTGCTAGTCAGAGTCTGTAATAGTGACCGCGTGTCACGTGTTCGTGTTATCAATATAACGTGTTTCGGTTATTGCTCGTGTGTTTGATTTATACGTATTCTACGCTCGTATCTACCTACGCAGGGATTCCGCACCTGCGCAGATAGCGACATCCCGTGTACGATCCGTTCAGGAGCCTACAACGGGTACCTGGGTCGGGTCGGATTGGGCAGTTGTCACAGTCTCCCCTACTTTAAGAAATTTCATCCCGAAATTTATCTCGAAGTAGGTTGCGCAGAGAAAAGGTGCGGGTACTTGATCTTCATCTGATCTTCCCTTTCCCAAGTGAATTCGGCTCCGCGCTTGGACTGCCAACGAACTTTGACAATAGGGATGCGACTGCGCTTGGTTTGCTTTACCTCGCGATCCATAATCTCAACAGGCTTCTCAACGAAATGCATAGACTCATCAACTTGAACTTCATCAAGTGGTATGTGGAGGTTCTCGTCGGCTAAACATTTCTTGAGATTGGATACATGGAAAGTTGGATGCACATTGCTGAGCGCGGGCGGCAGGTCCAGTTTGTAGGCAACTTTTCCCACCCTCGCAAGAATCTTGAATGGACCAACATAACGAGGTGCAAGCTTACCTTTCTTCCCAAAGCGGACAACACCCTTCCAGGGCGACACTTTGAGGAGAACAAGATCACCAACTAGAAATTCGAGAGGTTTCCGCCTGCGATCTGCGTAACTCTTCTGTCGGCTTCTGGCAGTCAGCAGATGATCACGGATCTTGGCGATTTTATCGGTTGTCTCTTGAACTAGTTCGGGTCCTGTGATTTGAACTTCACCCACTTCGCTCCAACAAATTGGCGAGCGGCACTTTCGACCATAAAGTGCTTCAAATGGGGCCATACCGATGCTGGAATGATAGCTGTTATTATAAGAGAACTCGATCAGAGGTAGGTGTGAATCCCAATTACCTCCAAAATCAAGAACACAAGATCGAAGCATATCCTCAAGGGTTTGGATGGTTCGCTCAGACTGTCCGTCAGTCTGAGGATGATATGCAGTACTCATGTCCAAACGAGTTCCTAACGCAGATTGGAGAGATTTCCAAAAGCGAGATATAAAACGGCATCGCGATCGGATATGATGCTCAAGGGAGTACCATGACGGCAGACAATTTCTTTAACATATAGATGCGCAAGTTGTTCAACACGGTAGGTTTCACGAATGGGCAGAAAGTGGGCAGACTTGGTCAATCGATCCACTATTACCCAAATGCTATCATGTTTGCTTGCGGTCAAGGGTAACTTGGTGATAAAGTCCATTGCTATGCTTTCCCATGTCCACGTAGGAATTTTAGGTTGTTCGAGCAAACCAGATGGGCGTTGATGTTCAGCTTTTACCTTAGAACAAGTTAGGCATTTAGCTACGAACACAGCAATATCCTTTTTCATACCAGGCCACCAATAAGAAAGGCGCAAATCTTTGTACATTTTGTCAGCACAAGGATGAATGGAATACCGAGTTTTGTGTGCTTCACTCAGTATGACAGAGCGAAGATTCTCATCATTGGGGATCCAGATGCGATTGAGATAACAGAGAATTCCATTCAGGTTAGGGACTAGATGTACTTCTGCACCACATGCTAACTCGGCGCGTAGGTTGCCTTTGCTGATCGATGCGCGCTGCGCGTCGCGAATGCGCGATTCAAGATCGTTTTGGATCGGCGCAAAGCGAAGCTGCGTGCGCGGCAAGATACAGTTGAGTTGACTGGGTTTGCGGCTGAGCGCATCGGCTACCACATTAGCCTTTCCAGGGTGATATCGGATCTCACAATCGTAATCGCTGATGAGTTCGTTCCATCGGCGTTGTCTCATGTTAAGTTCCTTTTGATCAAAAATGTGCTGAAGGCTTTTATGGTCTGTGTATATGATACACTTAGTCCCATAGAGGTAGTGTCTCCAGATTTTTAAGGCAAATACAACTGCACCAAGTTCGAGGTCGTGAGTCGTATAATTCTTTTCATGAATTTTGAGTTGCCTTGACGCGTAAGCGATAACCTTGCCTCGTTGCATAAGTACACAACCGAGACCTTGGTTGGAGGCATCGCAATAAACGACAAAGTCGTCAGTACCCTCAGGTAACGCTAGAACAGGAGCTTCGCACAACAATCGCTTGAGCGTTTAGAAGGCTTCTTCTTGCTTCGAGCCCCAAATATACGGTTTGCCTTTGTGCGTTAATGCTGTTAAAGGCAAGGCGATTTTTGAGAAGTTCGAAATGAATCGCCGGTAGTAACCAGCTAAGCCCAAAAAGGAACGGATTTCGGTAGGAGTGGACGGTGTAATCCAGTTCTTGATTGTTTCAATCTTGGATGGGTCGACATGAATACCCATCTTGTTTACAACATGACCAAGAAACTGTACTTCATCCGACCAAAACTCACACTTGGAGAGTTTGGCATAGAGTTGTTCGGTTCGAAGCTTTTGCAACACCAACTGAAGATGTTGTTCATGCTCGGCCTTGGTTTTGGAATATACCAGAACGTCATCGATAAACACGATCACAAATTTGTCCAAGAAAGGCCTACACACCCAGTTCATTAGATCCATGAAGACAGCGGGTGCGTTGGTTAAACCGAAGGGCATGACCAAGAATTCAAAATGACCGTAGCGGGTTCGAAAGGCAGTCTTGGGAATATCCTCTTCGCGGATACGCAACTGGTGATAGCCAGAACGAAGATCGATCTTAGAGAAACAAGAGGCACCTTGGAGTTGATCAAAGAGGTCGTCAATACGCGGTAAGGGATACCGGTTTTTAATGGTGAGCTTGTTCAGCTCGCGGTAATCGATACACATGCGAAACGAACCGTCTTTCTTTTTAACGAACAACACCGGAGCACCCCAAGGCGAAGAGCTAGGGCGAATGAATCCTTTATCGGTCAACTCTTGAAGTTGACTTGCCAATTCTTGCATTTCAGCGGGTGCAAGTCGATAAGGAGATTTGGCTACGGGGGATGCACCAGGGACAAGATCAACACGAAACTCGACTTCCCGAGCGGGAGGTAAACCAGAAAGATCATCGGGAAAGACTTCAGGAAAGTCACGCACGATGGGGATTTCAGAAAGTTTCTTCTTTCCTTTATCGGGTTTGACCACATTAGGTAAGAACGCGACACATTTCTTCCGCAAAAGTCTTCGGGCTTCAGAGCATGACATAAGTTTAAGACCGTTAGATGGTTTCTCGCCGTAGATATGAAGATCTTGACCATTTTCCCGAGGAATGCGAATCAACTTCTTGGCGCAGATTACTTCGGCGCGATTTTGCGAGAGCCAGTCCATTCCAATAATCACATCAAAACTTCCAAGAGGCATGGGAATGAGGTCGATTAGAAAATCATGTTCATTAAGGTTAAGCGTGCAATCTTTGATCACGGAGTTTATTAAAATAGTTTCACCATTAGCCAATTCAACTGAAAAGTTTTCGTTTAAGTTTACTCGTGGTCGCGCAAGTTTTTGTTCAAATGCGCGAGAAATAAAACTTCTATCGGCGCCGGTATCAAAAAGCATAGATGCATATTGTCCGTTAAGTAAAAATGTACCATTAACCACGTCATTATTCGCTTGCGCTTGGTGCGCGGTTATATTAAAAGCTCGTCCGCGCGTCACTTGGTTTGAAATTTGGTTAACCGGATTAGCTTGCGTAATTTGTACTTGCAGTCTCGGGCACGCGTTCCGGAAATGACTGGGGTCACCGCAGTTATAGCACGACCTGGGTCGTGGATTAGGGTATGTTGGTTGTGGGTTTAGCGGGTAAGTTGGTGGTGTTTGCGCGATTGGGTTGGCGGGAAGGACTCTACAGTTCTCAGCAGTGTGACCAGTACGGCCACATCGGTTACATTGTCGACACGGGACTTGAGTTGGATGGTGAAGTCTACAGGTTGGACAAAAGGGTTGGTTTCCTGTGTAAGGTTTCTTAGTTGACGGGGCAGGGAGTGCGGGATTGGTTAAGGCATAGTTATGGACTACAGGGGGTGTTGACAGTGGGTTAAGAGCGTGTACTGGAGGTTGGTAGGCGGGTTGCTGGACAACGAGCGGGTTGGTAAGCGCGTAGGTTTGATGATTGGGTCTGCGCCTACGCTTGAGGTTGTTACGGTTTGAGGGTTCTGGCTTGGTTTCTGTTGGTTCTGGGACAGTCTTGGTGAGTTTGGTCTTTTCGGCTCCCCGCAGGAACAGGGTTCCTGCCCTGACATGGTTGTCGCTGAGCACAGCGGCCAACTCGATGGCGTCAGAGAGGGTTGCTGGGTTCCTGGCCCATACAGAATCTTGAATTTCCATGGGGAGACCCCCAAGAAACTTCTCGATGGCTCGGCGGGAAGGGGTAACTAGGTGCGGGACAAGCAAACTTAGTTCGTGGAACCGCATGGCGTACTCGCGCGCTTCACCACTGTACTGCTTCAAGTTCCAAAATTCCTCATCAAGGCGCTTTATTTCGTTGGGAGGGCAGAATTCTCTAGTCACAAGTTCCTTGAATTCCTCCCAGAGCATGCTAGAAGCAGCCTCTGCGCCACGCGCGTGAGCTACTCCGTTCCACCAAGTAAGCGCCCTTGATTCTAGGACACTTGAGGCGTATAAGGTTCGTCGGTCTGGAGGGCATTGGGTATGGAGGAAGGTGTTCTCAATTTTCTCGAGCCATTGGAGCATTACGGTGGCTCCTTCAAGCCCTGTGAATTTCGGAGGGTTACCCGCATTAAAGGATTTAATATTGTATCCGGAGGGGTTGGTATTGTTTTGGTTTAAGGCTTGGGCTATTGCGGCGGCCATTTCCTGGGAACGTTGCTGCCTACGTCTGCGCGCGGCTTCTCTCCTCTGATAACGAGCTGATAGCGGAGGCATTCTATAAAAGTTTTAGTTTTTGTTAATATCTTGGTATGGGAATTCGTTTTAGCGCAAAGTATATCGTCGTAAAGCTTGTTTCGCGGAGTTAAATGCTATCAAATTTTGAAGTAAAATATGAATTTAAATGCAAACTTAATACAGGTAATAAATTCGAATTGAAAATCGACAATTCATGCATCACCATGACTTTCCGAGTTCTCAATTTAAAATATCGAGCAAACGAGCATTGAAGGTTGACAATTCATGTATCACCATGACTTTTCAAATCTTCAATTTAAAATATCGAGCAAATGAATATTGGAGATTGACAATTCATGTATCACCATGACTTTTCAAATCTTCAATTTAAAACATAAAGTTAATGGTAATTGAAAATCAACTATTCATGTACCACCATGACTTCTCGGATTTTCAATCCCCACAACAAACGAATATGCAAGTAAAGAAATAAATTGAAATTTAACAACAAAATCGAAAGATCGCGAATAAAACATGAAATCATGTGCTGCGTAAGCGCCAGCATATTTTATAAATATCGAGTAATTAACAATTAGCGCGCAAACATGAGATATTTCTCATGCGCGAGAAGGGACTCTTAGGTATTCTAGGTCGTTACGTCTAACCACCTATCCTAAAGTCACGGAGCTCTGATACCAATCTGTAACACCCCGACCGATGGCGGATTATACATCGGGGCGCCACGTATTGTTTCATTACTCGTGACACTATTTGGGTGTCAATATTTAATAAATACGTTTTCATTGCGCACGCGCAGAACACAAATCGTAAAGTAACATAAATCATATCATAACTCAAAATATTCAAATAACATAATTCGTCTTGTTACATTTTAATCTAGGTCCAAAGAAAAAGAAAACATCCTACGTGTCCTTGAGATTCCCAAAAGCAGCTACAGCAAACCTGAACATGTGTTAAAATAAAACGTCAACACTTGCGTGTCGGTGAGAAATCAAGTTTAATAGATATAAATAGATAATAACAAACACTGCGCGCAACATGTGCTTAACTGGGGTTTAACATAGGGTGTAATCAGATTGTGATCAAGCCTTAGATCATAGCTCATAGTTCAATCCGTGCTCCCAATTGAGCACAAAAACAAGAAATCATACGTGCATGTGTAACAAAACAAGAAAACCGTAAACGATAGGTCTCCCGTGTTCATCTAATGGATCCATGAAAACTTCGGAATAGGCCGTCAAAGCGGTTAATGATTCACACATACAAATAAACAGCCAAGTAAACGTCCATAACACATGGGGTTTTGCGCACATAAATTTCATAAACAAGTTTAAGACTCAAGTTGTACGAACACATGAACATCCCAAAACATTAAAAATAAAAGGGGATTAAGTACGAGATTACTCACCTGAAAAAGGTGTGTTGAAAGATAATGCAAGAATCCAAATTTTAAACAAGCACAAGTTAACCTATAAATAAGAGTTTATTGGTTTAACGATTGGTTTTAATGTCTTAAATATATGCAGTAAGTATCGATTTTTGTTAGTTAAACAAATTAAAACAAAACATATATATTTATATTTACCGAGATTCTGGGCAGAACAGAAGAGAAGACGGAGGCAAAGAGAGGAGTTGGAGGCGTCGCTGAAGATCTCCGGCAGAGAGCAAAGGGAGAGAGATTTGGGGAGTGTTTAAGTGTAGTGTGTGTAGTGTTAAAAGAAAATAGTTTTATTTATAGGAAAACTCTAGGGAACACAATCCCTTAAAAGGAGGAAAAGATCTTAACAAAGCACAAGAAAACAAAAGCAAAAGATATCAAAAGATATGCCGGCAGCTGCAGGGGATGGGGAAAAGCTGACAGGTTACAGGTAAAGCATGGGAGGTGTCAGATAAAACACTGTTCAAGACATGCAAAAGAAGATTTCAAAAGATTATGTCAGTCACTTTTTCTGTCAACCAATAGGATGGGTGCGCATGCTGCGCCGAAAGTGGCTTTTCTGACAGATGTCGGAACTGACCTACAGTGCTCATACAAAAGATAAGATTTTTCAAAAGTATACAGGCTGACCTAAACAGAAGAAAAGACTTAAGGTCTAGCGCGAGAAGATTCGAGCGCGCGAGGGCGAAGGCAGACAGAACAAGCCTTAGCGCGCCGCGGGAAGAACTACAATCCTTAGCGCGTCGCGGGAAGAACTACAAATCCTTAGCGCGTCGCGGGAAGAACTACAATTCTTAGCGCGCCGCGGGAAGAACTACAATCCTTAGCGCGTCGCCGGAAGAACAACAAATCCTTAGCGCGCCGCGGGAACAGTTTGTCTCGCGTATCGCAGGAACAGTTGGTCTTCGCGCAGGCTTCCTTGTAAGGAGTCTGGCGCGTGGAGCTGCGCAGACATCCTTAGGCGGGAAGAACCAAAGGACAAGCAAAGAGTTAAGAGAAAAAGGGTTTCAAGGCTTAAGGGTTAAGCAGAGGGGCGGGACGGCGACAAGAGAGAAAAAGAGGCGGGACGGCGACAAGAGAGAAAAAGAGGCGGGACGGCGGAAAGGAATTATTATTATTAGTAAGTAATATATATAATTTATTTAATGTTAAATTTACAAAGATTAATAATAAAATTTTAAATCATAAAAAGAATCGGATTCGAAAACGGGTACCTGGGTCGGGTCGGATTGGGCAGTTGTCACAATTCAACCATTCATTATTTGTTTCATATTAGTTAAATGCAAAAGTCTAAATATAACAATTAAGGGGTGTATATATTTAGGAACACTAAATTAGTTGTTTATGAATTTTAAAACTCCTTTTTTTAAGTCAACAAATATAGTATGTTAAGGTTTACTGTACGGGATAACCCAATAACAAAAGACCAACGTCAGCTGGTTCAACCCAGTTGTACGAAACCCTTAAACACCTTATCTTCAGTTTTGGGGAAAACTCACCTACCCAAAGACCCGTTGATGGTAAAACCCCGACGCCCTCGGGATCGAACTGGATATTATAAAAATCTCAGTCTTCCTTCATTGAGCCACCTATGTCCATTCCAAAGTGTTGTAAGTGGGAGTTAAACTTGGGTATTCATTGAAAACCCCATGCATCCTACAACTACACCAAATTAGAAAAGACGAATTTTAAAACTCCTAACAAGCAGTTATTTATATAATTTGTATCTTTTAAGAGTAGCTTTATCATTCACTGTATAATAATCTGTGATTTATCTAACTACAAGTTTACACATATATAAATAAACAAACTCAATATATATACGTGTAATAACCAAATTAATTATGTGTACAAAAAACTAACTTCAAATAACATTAATATATAAAAAAGTTAAAAAAAAGTTGATTGATTATTAAGAAATAAAAAATTCTCAAACTATTAGCAGTTTTAAAATGAACCTCGTCACACATACACACAAAATAAAAATAATAACGGAGTGAAAAAGGTATTGATCAATTAATAATGAATGATTGATGTTCTTATAATAAAAGGCTGTTTGATAGCATCTTAATGATTTTATTACGAAGCTACCTTTAAATCGGTCAAAAATAGAGTGTTTTTGATTCACTAAAAAAATACATCTTAATATTATAAAGGCTTTTAATAAGTAAGTTTTAGAAACATGCTAAATGATTAAAAGACTATCTTTTAATCAGTCAGATTTCTTAATGATATACAAAACTAAAAAACATCATTTCAATCTCTCTAGGCTTCTACTATTTTTAAAAAAAAGCATTATCTTGGGCCCAAAATTTTGAATGTGAATTAGAGCGTTTCATGCTTCTGGGCTGAGAATATTGGGCCCAAAATCATGTTTAAATTAGCTGGAACTCAAAAGAGTCTTAGCCCGATCCACAGTGGATCTATTCGGGGCACATTAAAATTTTAGAAATGTATTCAACTATTCATTCCGTTAAATGATTAATTCATTTCTCGCAATATTCTCAATAGCTAGTACTAAAATTAAGTTGGATATTCTTTATCTTATTATAATTATACTAGGTTATAAACCCGTGTACTACACGGGTCTAAGTACAAACAAATTGAACTTAACATTTAACATCATTAATTATGTTTAACATACATGAACAAATGCACATGATCAAATAATACGTAATTAAAAGTTAAAACATATACAATTAAAAATCATTTAGCAAAAAAAAATATTGTGGTTCAATTTCCTAGTATTTGGACGGATCACTTAATCCAATTTGGAGCTTTTAGGTGCTTTTGAATGAGCATTTTGGACATTTTGTCTTTTCAAAAAGCCATAAGCAATTTCAAGAAACAATCCCAAACACCCCCTAAATACATATATTTGAATACTTTACCTATATTTACAATTTACAAACGCTTAGCTAACATTTAAATGGAAAAACAACCAAATACTATACCGTAGTGCTATAAACTTAAAGAGGTAGAAAATAATAAATTCCTAAAAGACAGTTAGATTATTAATTGATAAAGCACATTACTTGAGGGACTTGTTTTCATAAAATTAAGCAATTAAGCAGTGCATTGATTAAACATGTACAAATGAATGTTTATATTCACCGAGGGCAAGACCACCATTTGCATGGTTGTTTCACAAGCAGATTTTGTGCTTAACATCGACTCGGAAGACTAAAAACTGGATTTAGGAGTAACAACATGCATAGTGAAGGACTCCTTTTTTGCACAGGTCGGCTTGAGCCAATACTCATAAATCTAACTTTATTATTTTAAATCTAATAATAATTTTTATCATCATCATGATCTAGGTATGACCTCATTTCAAAAGGATTACACCTAAGGCTTTGTAGTGGTAATATATACTCGCGATTTTTGTCCCGCATTAGAAGTATTTACAGTAATCAGCAAGTTATATGATCGTTAAACAAAACCAGAATAGTTTCAACCCTATCCAATGTAGGTCTGGTGGTGCAATAAATTAAGAAACCTCCATTTCATTATTGTTGTTCCATTCAAAGAGTTTGATTTCACAATTCGAAATTCCCATTCTACCCTTCAACCCTCAAATTGCCATTCTACCCTGCAACCTGCAAACAACAGTATGAAACTATTACTAAATATTTTTATAATAATATGCTAAAAAAATGGTATCCACATGAAGAAAGTTGATAATACTTGAAATGATCATGGTGGAAATGCTTGTAATCATGCACCAATATCAAACATCACCTTCTCCAGCAAAAGAATGTAGTCTGAATTGTTTCCACACAGGCCAAAAGCAGACGCTATATGTCTGAAAATGTAAATCAATTAGAAATATGCCAAATCACAAGTTAAAAACAAATGTAAGTTAAAATGTTAAATGGAGCTATTCTCTTTGGGATGCCCATCATCTGTTACTATTTAACAACCTATAAATGCATATTATAAGTGTCAAAATAAACATATAAAACAACAATCCATAATCGGTGGAAAAGTAGATGTATACCGGTTATAGAGAGATTAAAAGAAGTATATAAACACATATCAACTATATACACAAAGATATACATGCATCTAAAGATACATTAAGAAACACAGATGCATAAAATACATACCAGAACCATGTTCAATTAAATTTTGGCATCATTCTTAACCTGTTGAACAACATTGATCATCAAATACCTAACTTCAACTACGGTGGAGGATAAAGGCAACATGAACACTATACTCTGAAAGACGATTAATTTTGTATGAGTCTCCCAAATACATTCCGTAACTTTCAATGAAGATGCAGAATGTATATTTTCTTTGTTATTTATATTAAAAGAATCTTTTTTACGAATGTGAATCCATATGAGATCTCCACGTAAAACTTCTTTTTTATTCGCAAAATAGTGAGTAGCCATGACTTTCAATTCGATTAATTGTGACAAAGGTTAAAATCCACATTTTGAACTTGTGTGAATGATTTATTAAAAATAACCTTAATCTAAACAACGACACATGTACGAACCCCCAACATATCTCAATGTCCTAAATCCTAACACCATAATTGTACAATAAAAGTGCGTCAAACATAAGTCTCGCAAAGCAGCGACTATAAATGTGACTCTAAAATGTCAAATTTTAACATAAAATTTTATTAATATTTTAAAATTTCATGAACAGTACTCATACAAGTGCAAACAAAATTAATTGTTTATAGACATTATACTCAAACTACCTCAATGTGAGCCATAAACCTTAATAATATATGTGCATCAGAGTCCGAAAATCTGTAGTCTGCAAATTGAAAATAAAACCAATTATTATAGTATGATTGTGTCTTATGAGTCATGGCCACATTCATCTGGCAAGTCACGACCACATGTCAAATTGATAACTGATAATATTAATAAAAGTATATCTAGCAAATTCACCTATCTAACGATCTTCATAGAATATTTGCCGATTACTACAACAAAAAAGATTGCTTTGATTGAACCTGAATTAACTTGTGATGTGAAGGTGAATCGTTCGAATCAAATTGTAGCTGCGAATCAGAGTGAATATGTGAATCAGATTACAAAGGTTAGATAGTTACCTGTTTAGACTTTGCTGTCAGACGATTTTCAATATTTAAAAGTGATTATAAAGGTTTGATTGAATCTGCTACTGCTATGGTTAGAAGGAAAGAATTAATTTGAAACCTCTGTGCATCGCGATGGTCATGTAAATTTGAATTTGAATTTTGAATGATTAATGAAGTATACTATTGGATTATATTAAATTTAATTAAATAAAGAGAAATATGCAATTTGTCTTCCTGGTTTATATCCACATTCGATGGGTTTGCCCCTGAAAAAGATTTTGCGAAGTATGGACCATCGTGAAATTTCGGCGGGTCCATCTGACTCCTTGCCGTCAGTTGGCTGACCTAAAAACGGTGAAATTACCCTTTTACCCCTAATTCTTTAATTAAACCTAAAACTAAATGTCTAAATTTCGTGTAGTGGGTGGGGTTCGAACCCCCGACCCCCGGTTTAACAACAAACAAATAAACCAGTTGAACTGAGCTTCCATTTAATAGAACTACACAATATGTAATATATATCTAGTACTAGAATGTGCTGTATATGCATGCTGTATATATGTTCTGTACGTATGCCGTATAGTATATATATATGTTGTGTATATATATGCTGCATATATATATATATATATATATGCTGTATATATATGCTGCATATATATATATTGTGTATATATATGCTGCATATATATATATATGTTGTATATATATGCTGCATATATACATATGCTGTATATATATGCTGCATATATATATACTGTAAATAATATTTGCAGATCGGGTTTTTTTAAACGGCCAATTTTTTCTAAAAAATCAAAACGAGTCCGAATACGACGAAACGGCCCGTTATTTAACAAATTTTTCGTCCGAATACGACGAAACGGCCCGTTATTTAACAAACTTTTCACTAAAAAACGACGAAACGGCCCGTTATTTAACAAACTTTTCACTAAAAAACGACGAAACGGGTCGTTTTTTAACAAACTTTTCACTAAAAAACGACGAAACGGCTCGTTTTTTAACAAACTTTTCATTAAAAAACGACGAAATGGTTCGTTTTTTAACAAAATTTTTTCACTAAAAAACGACGAAACGGGTCGTTTTTTAACAAACTTTTCACTAAAAAACGACGAAACGGGTCGTTTTTTAACAAACTTTTCACTAAAAAACGACGAAACGGGTCGTTTTTTAACAAACTTTTTCACTAAAAAACGACGAAACGGGTCGTTTTTTAACAAACTTTTCACTAAAAAACGACGAAACGGGTTGTTTTTTAACAAACTTTTTTCACTAAAAAACGACGAAACGGGTCGTTTTTTAACAAACTTTTCACTAAAAAACGACGAAACGGCTCGTTTTTTAACAAACTTTTCACTAAAAAACGACGAAACGGGTCGTTTTTTGTTGTAATTTTAGCTAAAAACGACCAACCGACTCGTTTTTTTAATTATCCCCAAACCCGAGCCCGAACACACAATGAACACAACCATAATTATCCCCAAACCCGAGCCCGAACACACAATGAACACAACCTTAATTATCCCCAAACCCGAGCCCAACACACAATGAACACAACCATTCTTTTATATATATTACACAATACATAAACACATAAACACAATACATAAACACATATATCAAAACACCCGAATTATAATCTTCGGGATTTTACGCGCCGAAATCGAACCCGAACACCCCGAACACTACGGTAGGAGAAGCGGGTCGACATTCCACGTTCTACGGAACGCCAACCGGACTACACCAGCGACATTAACCACAACGCGGACGGAAATTTGACGAATCCGAAACCAGATTCGGAGACCTATTGCCAGTGGGACTCCAATTAAACATGTGAACCGAATAATGAACACGAAAACCATGGCGGCGTCGGATGTGGATGGGGATGGCGGCGGGATGGCGGCTCGGCGTCGGTGGTGGCGGCGTGGGTCGGTGTTGATGATGGAGATGGAGATTGCGATGGCGTCGGTGATGGTGATGGAGAATGGCGTCGGTGATGGTGATGGAGTATGGCGGTGATGGTGTTGGTTGTGACATCTGCCCCGATCCGACCCGACCTAGGTACCCGTTTCTCTGATCCGATCTCTTTCTTTTATGATTTAATATTTATTTATACTTATATTTTACTTTTAATAATAATAACATATTTTCCTTCCCGCCTCTTTCTCTCTCTTTCTTTCCGCCGTCCCGTCCCTCTTCTTCTCTCTTTCCGCCTTCTTTTCCCTCTTGTCGCCGTCCCGCCCTTAAGCCTTGAACCCCTAACTGTCCTTTGTTCCTTCCCGCCTAAGGTTGTCTGCGCAGCTCCACGCGCCAGACTCCTTATAAGGAAGCCTGCGTGAAGACCACCTGTTACTGCGATACGCGAGACGAACTGTCCCCGCAGCGCGCTAAGGATTTTAGTTCTTCCCGCGGCGCGCTATGGATACCGTTCTTCCCGCGACGCGCTAAGGAATATAGTTCTTCTCGCGACGCGCTTAGAATTGAAGTTCTTCCCGCGGCGCGCTTAGAAATGTAGTTCTTCCCGCGACGCGTTAAGGTTGGTTCTGTCTGCCTTCGCGCTCGCGCACTCTTGACCTTCTGTGTCTGCCTTCGCGCTCAAGCTTTCTCGCGCTATGTCTTGAGTCTTTTCTTCTGTTTAATCCAGCCGTTTACTTTTGTGTTGTCTTATCTTCTGAGCTGTTGACCTGACCTATCTTATGTCTGAAAAGCCACTTTTGGCGCAGCATGCGCACCAACCCCATTGGTTGACAGAAAAAGTGACTGACATTATCTTTTGAGATCTGCTTTTCCATGCTTGACCAGTACCTTTATCTGACCCGCCCATGCTTGTTTACTGTTACCTGTCAGCTTTTCCTTTGCCCCCTGCTGCTGCCATATCTTTTGATATCTTTTGCTTTTGGAATCTTTTACTTTTTGGAGATCTTTTCCCCTTTTCTAGGGATTGTGTTCCCTAGGGTTTCCCTATAAATAATAATGTTAATTTCCTAACACTACACACACAAAGCACTTAAACTCTCCTGTTCTCTCTTGCTCCTTGCCGTTGTTCTTCCTCTGCCGTCTCCTCTCTCTTTGCCTTCGTCTTCTATCCTGTTCTGCCCTGCTTTTCCGGTAATATATATATTATATATAATAATGTACTTATTAATTATGCTAACTTATAATCAAGACTTAAAACAAATCATTAAAACAATAATCTTATTTATAGGTTAACTTGTGCTTGTTTAAAGTTGGTTCTTGCTTTATCTTACACCGCATCGTTTATCAAGTGAGTAATCTCGTACCTAATCCCTTTTTATTTTAATGTTTTGGGATGTTCATGTGTTCGTACAAACGTAGAGTCTTAATCTGTTTATGAACTTTAGTCGCGCAGTATCCCATGTGTTGAGGACGTAGACTTGGCTGTTTATTTGTATGTGTGGATCATTAACCGTCTTGTCGGTCTATTCCGCAGTTCTCATGGTACCATTAGATGAACACGGGAGAACTATCGTTTATGATTTTCTCTTTTGTTTACACTTGCACAGTCTTTCTTGTTTGTGAGCTCAATTGTGAGCACTGGCAGTCTTTAAGTTTGAATCTTAGAGTTGGTCCCGATCGGATTACACCCTTGTTGAAAACCAGACATACACATGTTGCGCGCAGATTTATTGTTATCTATGTATTGTATTAAACTTGATTTCTCACCAACACGCAAGTGTTTGACGTTTATTTTAACACATGTTCAGGTTTGCAGTAGCTGTTTTTGGAGCTCGAGGACACGTAGGAAGTTTTCTTTATTTTGGACCTAGATTAAAATGTATCAAGACAAGTTATTGCTGTTCGAATATTATGATTTATAATATATTGATTTATGATGATTTATGTTATCTTATGTCTACTTTGCGCTGTGCGCGAATGAATGTATTTATTAAATATTGACACCCAATAGTGTCACGAGTAATGAAACAATATGTGGCGCCCCGATGTATAATCCGCCTTTGGTCGGGGTGTTACAGATTGGTATCAGAGCTCGTTGACTTTAGGATAGGTGGTTAGACGTAACGGCCTAGAATACCTAAGAGTCCCTTCTCGCGCATGAGAGAAATCTCATGTTTGCGCGCTTATTGTTAATTACTCGTTATTTATGAATATGCTCGCGCCTGCGCAGTATATGATTTTATGTTTTATTCCGCGATATTTCGATTTTTGTTGAATTTCGATTTTTATTGATTTTACTTACATACTCGTTTGTTGGATTTGAAAATCCGAAAAGTCATGGTGATACATGAATAGTTGATTTTCAATTTCCATTTACGATTATGTTCTGAGGTTGGAGACTTGAAAAGTCATGGTGATACATGAATTGTCAACCTCCAATACTCATTTTCTTGTATATTTTATATTGAAGATTGAAAAGTCATTGTGATACATGAATCGTCAATCTCCAATACTCGTTTGCTCGTATATTTTAAATTGGGAATTCGGAAAGTCATGGTGATACATGAATTGTCGATTCTTGATTCGAATTTGTTACCTTTATTAAGTCTGCATTTAGGGTCATTTATTTTACTTTAACTTTTGACAGTAACTGACTCCGCGAAACCAAGCTTTTCGAGGTTATACTTTGCGCTAAAACCAAGATATTAACTAAAAATTAAAACTTTTATAGAATGCCTCCGCTATCAGCTCGCCATCTTAGGAAGAAGGAAGCCGCGCGCAGACGATCGCAGCAACGTTCCCAGGAAATGGCCGCCGCAATAGCCCAAGCTTTGAGCCAAAACAATGCTAACACCTCCGGTTACAACATTAAGTCCTTTAACGCGGGTAACCCTCCAAAGTTCACAGGTCTTGAAGGAGCCACCGTGATGCTCCAGTGGCTTGAGAAAATAGAAAACACTTTCCTCCACACCCAATGCCCCTCAGACAGACGAACCCTATATGCCTCCAGTGTTTTGGAAGCAAGGGCGCTTACATGGTGGAATGGAGTAGCTCATGCGCGTGGCGCAGAAGCTGCTTCTAGCATGACATGGGAGGAATTCAAGGAAATTCTGACGCGAGAATTCTGCCCTCCCAACGAAGTTAAGCGCCTGGAGGAAGAATTTTGGAACTTGAAGCAATACAGCGGTGAAGCGCGCGAGTACGCGACGCGCTTCCATGAACTAAGCCTGCTTGTCCCTCACCTTGTTACCCCTTCCCGCCGAGCCATAGAGAAATTCCTTGGGGGTCTCCCCATGGAAATTCAAGATTCTGTATGGGCCAGAAACCCAGTTACCTCTCTGACGCCATCGAGTTAACCGCTGTGCTCAGCGACATCCATGTCAGAGCAGGAACCCTGTTCCTGCGAGGAACTGAGAAGACCAAACCCACCAAAACTGTCCCTGAACTCGCAGAAACCAAACCAGAACCCTCAAACCATAACTAGAAACGTAGGCGCAGACAAGTCTACGCGCTTACCAGCCCGCCCATAGTCCAGCAACCCGCCTACCAACCTCTAGTATACGCCCCTCAACCCCTGTCAGCCTACCCAACCCCTCCTGTAGTCCACAGCTATGCCTTAACCAATCCAGCATTTCCTGCCCCGCCAACCAAGAAACCTTACACAGGAACTCAACCCTTTTGCCCAACCTGTAGACTCCACCACCCACCTCAAGTCCCATGTCGACTTTGTAACCGATGTGGCCGCGCTGGTCACCTTGCAGAAAACTGTAGAGTCCTTCCCGCCAATCCAATTGCGCCAACCCCACCAGTCTACCCGCAGAACCCACAACCAACCTACCAAAACCCACGACCCAGATCGTGCTTCAACTGCGGTGATCCCAGTCATTTCCGGAACGCATGCCCGAGGCTACAAGTTCAGATTACGCAAGCGAATCGGTGAACCAGATTTCGAACCAAGTGACACGCGGACGAGCTTTTAACAACCGCGCACCAAGCGCAAGCGAATAATGACGTAGTTAATGGTACATTTTTGCTTAACGGATTTTATGCTTCTGTACTTTTTGATACTGGCGCCGATCGAAGTTTTATTTCTCGCGCGTTTGAGCAGAAGCTTGCGCGACCCGCGCAACGATTTAAAAGAAAATTTTTCAGTTGAATTGGCTAATGGCGAAACTGTTTTAATTAACTCAATGATTAAAGATTGCATGCTTAACCTTAACGAAAACGATTTTCTGATCGACCTCATCCCCATGCCCCTTGGAAGTTTTGATGTTATCATTGGTATGGACTGGCTCTCGAAGAACCGCGCTGAAGTTATTTGCGCCAAGAAGTTGATTCGCATCCCTCGAGAAAATGGTGATCTTCATATCTACGGCGAGAACCCTCCCGCGGTCTTAAACTTATGTCTTGCGCCGAAGCCCGAAGGCTCGTGCGGAAAAGGTGTATTGCATTCTTAGCCCATGTGGTTAAACCTGCTGAAGAAAAGAAGCTTCGCGATATCCCTGTTGTGCGTGATTTCCCTGAAGTTTTTCCTGATGATCTTCCTGGTATCCCTCCCGCTCGTGAAGTCGAGTTTCGTGTTGATCTTGTCCCTGGTGCTTCCCCCGTAGCTAAATCTCCTTACCGTCTTGCGCCCGCTGAGATGCAAGAATTGGCAAGCCAACTTCAAGAGTTGACTGCTAAAGGATTCATCCGCCCTAGCTCTTCGCCCTGGGGTGCTCCGGTGTTGTTCGTTAAAAAGAAAGATGGATCGTTTCGCATGTGTATTGATTACCGCGAGTTGAACAAACTCACCATTAAGAACCGGTATCCCTTACCGCGCATTGACGACCTCTTTGATCAACTCCAAGGTGCCTCTTGTTTTTCCAAGATTGATCTCCGCTCTGGCTATCACCAGTTGCGCATCCGCGATGAAGATGTTCCGAAGACTGCTTTTCGTACTCGTTATGGCCATTTTGAATTCTTGGTCATGTCCTTCGGCTTAACCAACGCACCCGCCGTTTTCATGGATCTAATGAATCGGGTGTGTAGGACTTTCTTGGATAAATTCGTGATTGTGTTTATCGATGACGTTCTGATTTATTCTAAGACCAAGGCCGAGCATGAGCAACATCTTCGATTGGTATTGCAAAAGCTTCGAACCGAGCAGCTCTTTGCCAAGCTCTCCAAGTGTGAATTCTGGTCTGATGAAGTACAGTTTCTTGGCCATGTTGTGAACAAGATGGGTATTCATGTCGACCCATCCAAAATTGAAGCAATCAAGAACTGGATTACGCCGACCACTCCTACCGAGATCCGTTCCAATCTGGGCTTAGCTGGTTATTACCGGCGCTTCATTTCGAACTTCTCGAAGATCGCTTTGCCTTTAACAGCTCTAACGCACAAAGGTAAACCGTATATTTGGGGCTCGAAGCAAGAAGAAGCCTTTCTAACGCTCAAGCGTTTGTTGTGTGAAGCTCCTGTCCTTGCGCTACCTGAGGGTAATGATGATTTTGTCGTGTACTGCGATGCCTCCAACCAAGGTCTCGGTTGTGTTCTTATGCAACGAGGCAAGGTTATCGCTTACGCATCGAGGCAACTCAAGGTTCACGAGAAGAATTATACAACTCACGACCTCGAACTAGGCGCAGTTGTTTTTGCCTTGAAGATCTGGAGACACTACCTTTATGGTACTAAGTGTATCCTCTACACTGACCATAAAAGCCTTCAGCATATCTTTGATCAGAAGGAACTTAACATGAGACAACGCCGATGGAACGAACTCATCAGCGATTACGATTGTGAGATCCGGTATCATCCTGGGAAGGCTAATGTGGTAGCCGATGCGCTCAGCCGCAAACCCTGCCAGCTTAACTGTATCTTGCCGCGCACGCAGCTTCACTTTGCGCCGATTCGGAGCAATCTGGAATCACGCATTCGTGACGCGCAGCGCGCATCCATCAGTAATGGTAACCTTCGCGCCGAGTTAGCGTGTGGCGCGGAAGCACATTTTGTGCCCAATCTGAGTGGGATTCTCTGCTATCTCAATCGCATCTGGATTCCCTTTGATGAGAATCTTCGCGCTGATATCCTGAGTGAAGCGCACAAATCTCGGTATTCTATTCATCCCGGCGCTGATAAGATGTACAAGGATTTGCGCATTACTTATTGGTGGCCCGGTATGAAAAAGGATATTGCTGTGTTCGTAGCTAAATGCCTGACTTGTTCTAAGGTAAAAGCTGAACACCAACGCCCATCTGGTTTGCTCGAACAACCAGAAATTCCTACGTGGAAATGGGAAAGTATAGCGATGGACTTCATTACCAAGTTACCTTTGACAACAAGCAAACATGATAGCATTTGGGTAATAGTGGATCGTTTGACTAAGTCTGCTCACTTTCTGCCCATTCGTGAAAACTACCGTGTTGAGCAACTCGCGCAGCTTTATGTCAAGGAAATTGTCTGCCGCCATGGTACTCCTTTGAGCATCATATCCGATCGCGATGGCCGTTTTATATCTCACTTTTGGAAATCTCTCCAATCTGCGCTAGGAACTCGCTTGGACATGAGTACGGCATATCATCCTCAGACTGACGGTCAGTCTGAGCGAACTATTCAAACTCTTGAGGATATGCTCCGATCTAGTGTTCTTGATTTTGGAGGTAATTGGGATTCGCACCTGCCTTTGATCGAGTTCTCTTATAATAACAGCTATCATTCCAGTATCGGTATGGCCCCATTTGAAGCACCATACGGTCGTAAGTGCCGCTCCCCGATTTGTTGGAGCGAAGTGGGAGAAGCTCAAATCACAGGACCCGAACTAGTTCAAGAGACAACCGATAAAATCGCCAAGATCCGTGATCATCTGCTGACTGCCAGAAGCCGACAGAAGAGTTACGCAGATCGCAGGCGAAAGCCTCTCGAATTTCAAGTTGGTGATCTTGTTCTCCTCAAAGTGTCGCCCTGGAAGGGTGTTGTCCGCTTTGGGAAGAAAGGTAAGCTTGCTCCTCGAT